>NC_138377.1:118937925-118946580 GCF_054177405.1 Leptonychotes weddellii | reverse complement strand
TGTGAGGTGATATCTCATTGAGGTTTTGATTTGGATTTCCCTGATGCCGAGCGATGTTGAGCACTTTTTCATGTGTCTGTTGGCCATTTGGATGTCTTCTTTGGAAAAATGTCTGTTCATGTCTTCTGCCCATTTCTTGATTGGATCATTTGTTCTCTGGGTGTTGAGCTTAAGAAGTTCTTTATAGATTTTGGATACTAGCCCTTTATCTGATATGTCATTTGCAAATATCTTCTCCCATTCTGTTGGTTGTCTTTTGGTTTTGTTGACTGTTTCTTTTGCTGTGCAAAAGCTTTTTATCTTGAAAACAAACTGAGGGTTCTAGAGGGGAGGGAGGTGGAAGGATGGGTTAGCCTGGTGATGGGTATTAAAGAGGGCATGCTCTGCATGGAGCACTGGGTGTTATACACAAACAATGAATCATGGAACATTACATCAAAAACTAATGATGTAATGTATGGTGATTAACATAACAATAAAAATTTTTTAAAAAAAGAAAACCAAAGAGGCATCCTTGTCTAATGGAATTACCACTACCACTTACTTTTTATCATTTGAACCTCCTTATTTTCTTTAGGGCTATTACCACATCCTGTGACTATTTACTTATTTGTTTACTGGTTTGTTGACTATTCCCCCTTAGTCTGAAAGCTCCAAAAGATCAGAGACCATATCCATATATTTAATACCTGATATAGTCCCTGGCACCCAACAGACGTCCAATATAAATTGGTTGAATGAATGATGAATGAATGAATGAATGAATGAATGCAGGCTGTAAGATGTTCATGGCTGCCTCACACCAGTGGACTTTTGCTCATTATTGTCCTTCAGCCTAGAGAAGGCCCTTTGTCTACTCCACTATACTGGGGAATGCCTATGCTGATTCACACCTTAGTGCTAGCATCATTACCTCTTCCAAATCTCACCTGATTTCCTCCCTTTCCTCCTATGCGCTATTCTCAACTCCTCCCATTATACAATGCCTCTAATTTGCATAAGCTTCTATCATAATTCTTGCAATACTGAAGCATACTATTTGTGTGTTTCCTCTTAAGGAAACATGATTGCTTAACGATAAGGACTATGTCTTCATCATCACTGTACCCATAATACCTAGCCAAATGCTGGAAACTAAATAAGCTCGCTTATAATGACTGAATGAGACATCCTGTGATTCTATTTTTTTTTTAATAACACATGAAACATCTCACTGTAGAAATTATCACACAATCTTCTCTGTACACATTGCCACCCATTACTTGGGGTACTAAGATGTACAACAATGCAACATATAGGCTAATACCTAGTAAATTACATCCCTTCCAAAAGCAAGACACGTCAGACTGCAAAGAGAAAAGGAGAAAACACCATAAAGAGAGGTCAGTAGTAAGTCTATGAAGTCTGCAAAATACTATGTAAAACTGAGCACCAATTGTCCATGACCTCAGTCAAGTAAAAGGAATAGTTTCGGAGGTCACACTGGCAGTGTTGAACACAGAGGCTGCCAAGCAAGGTGGAGTCAGAGGCAGTCACCTTTTGGAGATTAATTTTTTACACCTGGGTGAGAGGTATCACTATTAAACCCAGACAACCAAACACATTTAGCACAAAGGTCTGAGCAGGGCTTTGCACTCAGTTATTTAACTTCTAATGCCCTTGTCTCTAGTCAGAGTACCCTTAGCATCATCTGCCAATCAAATGATCCCCTTTCCTAACAGTGGATGGAGCTTCATCGATGACTTTTTAACATAATGATAGGCAATATCAAGGCTCATACAGCTTACAATACAGTGAATTGATCTGATTTTTTTTCCAAGCATGAAGTCTGCTTGACATGTTTTACATCAATTACTAATGTTATTCAGGTGTCTATATCACTATGGAAAAGCCAGATACTTGATTGCTTCTAAAGCTATTTGGCACACATTACTTTATTGATTCCCACAACCACTCTGATAAGAAGACATGACAAATATTTGTCAGGCTTCCATTTCTGGCAATGTGGTAGATAAGACAGCTTCATTCAACCTCCCCACAAAAGCAAATGAAATGGCAGATAAAATGCAAAGCATCGCCATGCTGGACTGAGAAAGGAAATGTGTTGTGCTCCAAAGTGAAGTGAAACCAGAAAACCTTGGGAATAAGTGAACGTTGAAGCCATCTCTGACCCTGAGTGTTTGCTGCCAACGCCTAAAGAACCTGAATTTCTGCTTTGACAACACACATGGCCCAGGAGATAGAAGAAGCCAATGTCTGGCCAAGGTGTGGAATTTAATAGGACACCACTGCAAAAAGCTGGTACTTTGAAAGGCTACTCATATCATACAAAAGTGAACCAAAAGCAAAACCCTTTCTCAAAGGGGAGAGCTAGAAAAATCACTTGATTCTGGGGCTACCCTGAAAAAGTATCCATGTTTTTTTCAGTCCAAAACCATACCTATGTGGTTTGAAAGCCCTCAAGGCAAGAATTTAACTTAGGGTGTATCCATGTTGAGAGGGCTGCTGTGGATGACTGGCAGATGCTCTCAGGAGGAACCTCAACTCAAATTACAAAGTGTCCCTCAGATGCAGATCCAAGTAAATTGGGCATCTTACAATCAACAGTCATAAAGCATACTAGATATGAGGTACTACATATGAAAACCAACAGAAGCAACTGACAGAAATTTAGCTCTCAGATACATACATTATTGGAAATACATAAACCAATCATATACAAACCTGAAGAAAATTTAAAGTAGAGATATTAATATCAGACAAAATTATTTTTGAGCCACTTAAGATAAGAAGGTCACTACATAATAACGAATGTTTCAGTTAGTTAGAAAAATACAATACAATTATAAATTTATATGCAACTAACAACATAGCCTCAAAAATAGGTAAAGCAAAATTGGGTAACTAAACAAGGGAAGATTAACAACTCAGTCATTATAATGGGAAATCTTAGCACAGTTTTCTTAAATATTATAGGTCATTCAAAAAAGATGTTATTCAATATATAGAAGATTCAAATACATAAATATATGGTTATATATATATGTACATACATATATATATATTACAATGCATCCAATAGTTGAAATATACACATTACTTTCTTTTTTTTTTTTTTTTTAAAGATTTTGTTTATTTATTTGACAGAGAGAGACACAGCAAGAGAGGGAACACAAGCAGGGGGAGTGGGAGAAGCAGGCTTCCTATGGAGCAAGGAGCCCGATGTGGGGCTCGATTCCAGGATGCTGGGATCATGACCTGAGCCGAAGGCAGCCGCTTTACCAACTGAGCCACCCAGGTGCCCCGAAATATACACATTACTTTCATGCAAATATTTACAAAACTCACCCAATATACCAGGCCATAAAGACAATCCCAATTGTTAAAGGTTGAGTGACAGAAAGATGACACTCTCTATTCATAATAAAGTTAACTTAATATCAGTATCAAATAAACAACTAGACAAACACCATCTATATGAAAATTTAAAACAAACTACTAAGCAATTCATGAGTCAGAAAATAAATAATAATGGATATTAGAAAAAGTTTAGTACCAACAGAAAATGAAAATACCACATAGAAATGCCAGTAGTATAGAGCTGGAGTGGTCCTTAAAAGGAAACAGATTGCCTCAAATGCTTGTAAAAGCATTTGGTACTTGAAAAAGCATAAAAGAATATGATATAAACAATGTTAACATTGAAAATAAAGACAGAACTACACAAACTGAAACTTTTAAACAGATTAAATAAAAGGACATATAATCACAGTTATGCCAGCAATTTAAAAAATTTAGATTAAATAGATACATTACAGGGAAAGAAAAGACAACTTACCCAAACTTGTATCAAAAAGAAATAGGGAAGCCAAAACAAATTATTGAATCCATAAAGGAACTGAATCAGTAGGTTACAAACTTCTCACAAGAAAACACCATAATCTAGAGGAAATCTAGAGGAAAATTCTCCCTGGATGTGTAGGAAAGATATCATTCTAATGTTACACGAACTCTTCCAGAGAACAGAAAGAACAAACAAAAAAGAATATGCCCTCATCTCACTTTAAGGGACAAGCACAGCCTTGATAACAAAAAACAAGGACAGCAAAAGAGGAAAATTACAAGCCTCTCACAACCATGGACATATACGGAAATCCTAAATAAAATAAGAGCAAATTTAATCAAGCAATGTATTAAAAAAAATAATGTGTTATGACAAATGGGTTCATCCCAGGATTGCAAGTTTAGTTTAATATTAGAAAATCAATTAATGTGATTTATCTCAATAACAGATCTAAAAGGGGAAAAACTATGTGATAATCACAATAGATGTGGAACGAAGCATCTAATACAATTCAACATCTATTCATATGAAAATCTTTTAGCAAATGAGAAACAGAAAGGCAATTTCTTAACCTCATAAATGAAACATACACACACTTTCAGTAAATGTCATACTTAATGATGAAATGTTGAAAGCATTTCTTTTAAGATCAAGAACAATACAAAAATGCTCACCATCACCATTTCTACTAAACATTGCTCTGAAAGTCCAAGTCAATATATTAAAAACATGAGAAAATAAAAGCTAAAACACAGAAATAAATAAATTGTGACTTCACCAAGAAAAAATGAAACAAAGAAAGAAACCACAACTTGCAGAAGGCACCCTCTCTCACAAGAAAGATAAGCAAGCTGTGGCCAGCTGAGCCATGATTCGCATTATAGATCATATTAGCTCAAACTCTTTTCATACCAATTTATCTGGGTCCACATATTCCAAGATAAAACCACATACAAAATGATCTAACAGAACCTCTACATGAACTCATATGTTCTAAAGCTATAATCTCTGGCTATTCCAGCAACATGGCTTACCAATTCTGACCAATCCCTGACAAGATAATCTATAACCAGTGCCAGCCTCCAAACCCTATAAATACCCTCCTACAATGTCCCTTTCAAAACGATTCTCCATTCTTTCCTGCTGCAGCAAGTTTATTCATCTAGCACTGTGTGACTACAGGTCTGGCCCCAGTGGTCTTTGGGCCCCAGGTTTTATCAAGAGCTACACACATCTATGTGGATGAAAGGCCAAACACTTAAGTAAAAGATGAATGTCAAAGAAGAGCACTAGAGCATGGCTCCAATAATTAAAACATCAAAGAGGCAAAAGGAAGCTATATATTTTTTAATGAAATATATGTGATTAAACTATAAATAAAGCAAAGAAATAATTAACACTGGATTCTAAGGGAAAAAGGGGGACAAGACTGGGAAAAGACACACAAGGGACTTCATAGATACTGGTAAGATTCTATTTTTTTTTTTTAACGTGGGTGATGGGCAAATGGGTGGTTATTTTATTCTTTAATACTCAACATACACATATTACAGATTGCATTGTACATATAATATGGCTCATGATTTTCAAAAAATTATATTTCCAAATGAGAAAACTGGGGTAATGTTGGTTAAATGGTTTGCCCAAGCTAGCACAGCTAATGAGAATGTAAAACTTCTGATGATAGAGATGTGTGCACTGCTGGATTCCCAATGCCCAGAACAGAACGTTTCATGAAGCAGACCCACAACAAATGTTTGCTTGACTAAATGGAGAAGCTAGAACCCATCTATTCAATATCTATCTATTCTTTCCACTCATGATACCACGATGCCTAAATCATAAGTCCCAGGGGCAAGTCTGGTGTCAATATTACCATCAAGGACCTTTCCATTTAAATGTGGTGTTTATATTCTATAATCTGTTTCAAGAATTTCTTGGCCCAAATCCAGGTCACCTTGAATTTTATAAAGTTTTATTGGAAGAGAACTGTGGCCATTCATGTATGTATTGGCTATAGCTGCTTTTGCTTCACAACGTCAAAGTTGAATAGTTGAGGCAGAGACCATCTGGCCCACAAAGCCTAACAGATTTATTATCTGACCCTTTATTGAAAAAGTATGTCAGTCCTGCCCTATTTCATTATGAATACTAACTCAACCTTTCTCTCAAAGCTAGCCCTTGTTGTGCTCCATGGCCTGGCAAGTTCCTCAACCACTGGGAGTTTTAATTTCCTCATCTTGCTCATAGCTCATCATCCTGAGACGGTTGTGCAGATTCATCGCTAATAATGCCTGGAAGGAAACAAATACTGCTCACAAGGATTGCTAATTTTCATCCCTAATTTCTCTGACGTGGTTTGGAAATGATTCTTCTTTCTCACTGCTTCTTTATTTATCTCTCCCTTGTTCTTTATTACCAAGGAAATCTGTGTGGAAAGGATATTGTTTTCCTTTTCTTTTCTTTTTCAAAAGCCCCTTACTACCTAATTCCCACCTCAGGTCATCACTTCTGTTTGTGACATCATGACCAGCTGCTATGGAAACACATGATCTAGAGATTTGGTTGATTTAAGGTGTTTGTGGAGACTTCCTTTAAGAAAAGTACTCAGAGCCTGAATTCATGCACATCTCCTTGACCTGAGAGGAAGGGGAAGCAGGAAACAGATGAGAGGCAGGAGGTACCAAAAGTGCACGTTTATAGAAGAAGAAGAAGGTAGCGGGAGGGGAAGAATGAAGCAGGGGAAATCGGAGGGGTGGACGAACCATGAGAGATGATGGACTCTGAAAAACAAACTGAGGGTTCTAGAGGGGAGGGGGGTGGGAGGATGGGTTAGCCTGGTGGTGGGTATTGAGGAGGGCACATTCTGCATGGAGCACTGGGTGTTATGCACAAACAATGAATCATGGAACACTTCCTCTAAAACTAATGATGTAATGTATGGGGATTAACATAAGAATAAAAAAAAAAGTGCACGTTTATTATGTGTTGTGACTGAATATGGCAACAGGGAAGTTTGCAGACTGGCAGCTGGGGAGGCTGACGTCTTCTGTCTGTCCACAGGACAACTCACAGCCCTGAAAGTCCCACTGCAAGCCTCCACCATCATCGTACCTGACAGACCTTCTTCTCTCAAGACTGCATTGTTCTGGCAAGGATCTTCATCCCTTGGAGGGAAGAATAGGAAGCCAGAGATCAGGACTCATACCCAACCAAGATCCAGGAGAAGGACACACAGTGACTTGACCAAATTGAAATTTACATAATAGAGCTCGGACTGGCGCTACCAACACAGTAAAGGAAGATACGAATCAGGATGAGACAGAAAATGTGATGATGTCATCTCTATATCCTCCGACCTATTACCTCCTTTCCAGGAACATGCTCTCAATTTACAGAATCAATCAGGTCAGATAGAAAGAGCATTATCAGCCTGCAGAAAGTCAAGGGACCCACCAATTGCCAAATGTTCCAAAGCAGGATCACTTTCTCTAAGGCGAAACTCTGACAGACACTCCAATCACAAAATGGCCGACCAGGTATGAGAACCAGGGCAGTCAGGCTTCAGAGCCCACTCTCTTCATCCCTATGTTTACTGTATCTTTGTACCCGCACCATGGATGCACGTACTTATTTAGCCTAACTGATATGCCTGGCTAGCTCAGTCGGTAGAGCATGAGACTCTTATTTAGCCTAACTGTGTGAGAGAGAAAGAGAGAATCTAGCAAAAATGAACCAAGCACAACTCAGAAAAGGAAAGCTCTAGGGAACTATGTGGGGTCTCTGGAGGATCTCTTCACTCCAAAGACGAACTGAGATTCATTTCAACTCAGAAACAGCAGCTGACTCTATTGAGAGATTGTTTTCACACAATCAGTATCATCAGGACAGGTCTCCCTGCAGTTTTGTCTAAACTCTCTCCGCTAATATAATGGGACTCTTTCAGGCACTCTCCATGGGTACACCCATGGTAGACAAGCTAGGTATAAGGAAAGGGGTAAGGGATACAAGGAAACCCATCATCTATGCTAAAATTAGATACATTTGGGTTCGTTTGTACAACATGAATAAGACAGAATGCTTCAGTCTCTGCCCAAAGGGGTCCCTTAACCTGGTATATCGAAAATAGACTTCCCCTGCTTTGGGAAGCTTTAGGCTGTTTGAGACAGGATGTTGTGTAATTCTTGCTACTTCCTGCCCACGGGTACTGTCTGAGCTTACAAATAGGAAATGGTATGTTCTCCTCTTTAACCAACACCATTTTGGAGATAAATACTAGCTGTAGTATGCCCATACAAAATGAGTAAGAGGGGGGTAGAGTACTAATTTTTACTGAGCACCTACTATGTACCTGGTATGGTGCTTTATATGCATGGATTTTTTTTATTATGTTATGTTAATCACCATACATGACATCATTAGTTTTGATGTAGTGTTCCATGATTCATTGTTTGCGTATAACACCCAGTGCTCCATGCAGAACGTGCCCTCTTTAATACCCATCACCAGGCTAACCCATCCCTCCACCCCCCTCCCCTCTAGAACCCTCAGTTTGTTTTTCAGAGTCCATCGTCTCTCATGGTTCATCTCCCCCTCTGACTTCCCCCCCTTCATTCTTCCCCTCCTGCTATCTGCTTCTTTTTTTTTTTAACATATAATGTATTATTTGTTTTGGAGGTAGAGATCTGTGATTCAACAGTCTTGCACAATTCACAGCACTCACCATAGCACATATCCTCCCCAATGTCTATCACCCAGCCACCCCACCCCTCCCACCCCCCACCACTCCAGCAACCCTCAGTTTGTTTCCT
>NC_138377.1:118922614-118937825 GCF_054177405.1 Leptonychotes weddellii | reverse complement strand
CTTCTTTATCCATTCATCTGTTGATGGACATCTTGGCTCTTTCCAGAGTTTGGCTATTGTGGACATTGCTTATATGCACGGAATTTTTAAAACTTCACCACAGTCACAGGAAAAAAATATTCCTGATGTCACTTCACAGATGAAGAAACTGAGGCTGGTTCAGTCCAGAGGTCACACAGTGATCAGTGTTTTTATAGTAGGCTACACAGCTACTGTGTGGGAAAGTCCAAATTTGTGTGCAGATCAAAATGACTCAAACACCTGAGTCTGAGCTGTAGCTCTTGACATTACCTTTGGGCAGCTTATCTTTCCACTTGAGTCTCACCCGGCGCCCCTCAACTCAGAAGGCTGTGGGTTAACTGGGGTGTGAAAATTGGACCAAAAATGGATGATTACACCAGCTTACAATAGACAAGGAGGATAGAGTGAGAGAATGTTTATGTGAGCATTTAACAAGGACCCTCTCTAAGACATCCTGTTTGGAAAAGTGACCTTACCATGCTAATCCTCACCACAACCTTATGAGGATGAAAATACCCCCATTTTACAGATGAGGAAGCTGAAGCTCAGACAGAGTTTAAGCCACTTTCCAAAATCCACGAAGAGAATCCAGGATTCCAACCCAAGACTGATGACAAACCTAGGCTTTATCTCTAACTCTGTCAAAATGTCTTCTTTCCTGGAAATATGCACTTGACAACATGTAGTTTTTATGGAATTCTCTCTCACACACACAAAGATGGAGCTTAAAGATTAGGCCTTATTTCTCACTCTGCTGGTCTCTGGACCAAGTGCTGGAGATCAAAGAGGTGTCCCATGGGGGAAGCAATCTCTCAGGGGAGATAGTTGCTGTTCTAGTGGGAGCCCCCATTCATCCTGGAGCGAAAAGCTCCTACAGTGTGAAGAACCAAAGATGGTGACAACGATACCTCCCAGGGTGTCTCCAACAAAATCCAGTCTGGTCCTTCCGCAAAGGCTTTTGGAAAGAGACTCGCAATGTAGGAAGGGACAATGGGACTTCTCCAAACTGGCTCTTGACCCCCAAATTTCACCTCCCCTTCAGCATGAAATGTGAATCCACTGTGCTGCAATAACCAGGTTGGCCTTGGGATCCCTGTGCCCTCCTTTTATGCTTGACTTCAACCAAGTACACCTGTCTTGACTTCTCTGGTGCAGCTGATACCATGCAGGGTCTCTGAAGCAAGATCTTACTAACCAGGAAAAATAACCAAATGGAGCTAGAATGGGAAGTAACATGCAAAAGACTAACCTGGTTTAGGTGGAATAACTCCTCTTCCTCAGCCAAAGGCCCCTCTAATGGGCATTTCCCTGAATAGCCCCCATGCTCCCTGTCCCTAACCAACAGAGGTCCAATCCTTCTACCAGAATCCCCAAATACCTTTGGGCATATCCAAACCTCAAAGACAGATGTACTAAACTCCAGAGGGACAGGAATGATATCTATATATCCACTGTCTGATTCAGTTAGTGGCACAAAATAGGTGTCCTCTCTTAGACTAACTTTTTGGCATGATCTCACGGGAAAGAGAAGGTTGTCTCCAACATCAACCCCAGTGGTGACTGACTAGTACATTTCCTTGATGTTAGAAGTTCCAAAGAGTTGTTCCTCCCCCAAGGCATAAGGGTCATCTTGCATGCTGCCTATTTTATTTCCCTCTCTGAGGACCTACCTCTTCCCCTAGACAAGTGACAATGGGAGCACGCATCTCTTTCAGGGGCCATCCCATTCCCTGCTGGTTTGGCACTGTCTTGCTCAATAAGCAGAATCCATCAGCTTATGGCTGTGACATCACCTACCTCTTTTAGAAAAGCACAACATCCAACTCTGGCATGGTGCCCTCCAGCTCTGCCTTTTAATTCTTACCACCTTGACTCTTAAAAGTCAAATGACTGCTCCCTTTTATTAAATAATACAGGGTTGAGAAAGCCCAGCTCATTCTGACCAGCTCTGAACTAAAGATAATCTTACTTCATTAAAAACCCCATCAGCTTTATCTCTAAAGTTATTCCAAGAAAAGCACAAGAGCATTTCATAATTAACATGTGGCAGGAGGTGCTGTGAACAAAGCAGGCACAATTATAATAACTTGAAGTCAATAATTCATAAACGATAATGTATTATTAATCAATTATTGGGGCCTAAACAACATTTAATGAGATTAAGTCGATTGCCAGGCTGAACTCTTGGATACATATTGATTCAATCAGAGTGCTTAATTAAACTATGTAAGTTACCCACCAAATCATTATATCATAGCTTCCGTCAAAGAAGGACTTTCTATTCCTCTTTCCTTCCTTGTGAATTAGGAATTGTTATTGATTGAAAAGAAATTAAGATAAGGATTCTCGGTTTTCATAACTTAGGAAATGACCATATGATCTGGCTATATTTCTTTTTGATTATAAAAATAAATGCTCTTTGCACAAATGTATTCGGAGTACAATTTGGTGTATATGAATTCTTGTTTTTTCCCAAAGAGTTCAGAATCTTAATAAACAGGGCTGCATTACATGCCTAGACAAAGGCAGTTGCTCACAATGCTCCATTTTTAAAGACCAAAACACTGAGCTTCCAAAAAATGAAAATCCCCTGCAAAATATTGAAATGAATTGGGATTTGAATTCAAGTGCCCCCCAATCCCTTTCCTATTCTAAAGTGGTTCCAAAACCTCAAATTAAGCTTCAGTCAGCTGAAAACCATAGGGGCCTAGCCATTCTACAGTATGAGTTTCCACCAGCATCTTCCAGAAGCTGAAAGCTGCTTCCCCAGCAACTGAAAGTTTCCAGAATCACTCATCACAAACACAATGCCTACGTCCTTGTCTTGTTGACATGCAGGTCCTCCTTTCACTTGTCACATTGCTAATGATGGGAGTTATTTATGTTGAACATTGAACAAAATGTTTTTTGCTCCGTGTTCCACCCCAGTGATCCTGCCTGAGGGGAGATAGTGACAGCTCTGTCGAAGCATCCAGGGGTACAGGGAGCCCTGCTGGTCTTTCTAATTAGGGTTTTACCCTGTCAGTTTTGTGAATAGCCACTTCCAACCCAGATGCGCATCGCTATGTGTTTAGGACGCCCTTGCCCTGTAAAAATCTGGGATGTCAGAATCCACAGCTGCCACCTGGACTCAACGTTCAATGAGCCACAGAAAATCAGCTGCAGGGAAGGTACACAGAAAACACTGGGACACCGCTGATTCCCTCTGAGTTGTGGCGTGTGAGCTCCTAATGCACTCATCTGTTGCACTCATCTGAAAGGCAACACTGCACACACCAGCTTGAGGGGCCAACTCCATCACAAGATCATTACCAAGGTGGCAATGGGCGTACATTTCAATTATCACATTTTGGGCAGTTAATATGCCCAGTGATGCAGCCATGCTCCTGAATGTCTCCTGTGATTGGCAACAGTGGAGTGATCTCCCAGCTATGGCCTCAAGAGGCTCGTGCTTACACAAGCCTGTCTGGCCAAACCACTTCCTTTCTTTTTTTAACAACTTTGGAAGAATGGGGATATAGAAGACCACAGCAAACTGGAAAATGTATCAATGGCCCTGGTTTTCCTCCACCTATATCCAGCCCCTACTTCTAAGAAAAAGAGTATTCTAATACTCTCAGCATTCTGTAAGTCAGGCTTGCGGTGTGACTGTGCATGTTTTGTTTTGGAGTGAGAGAGAGTCCCTGCTATCAGAATATTCATCACTCACCTCTACCGGAGTGAAATGAAGGATCGCAGTAGGTTCATGAACATTAATTACAGAAGAACAGCTAGGATCCATCTCCAAGTTCTACCCCTCTCTCTGTCCTGGCTTTTTGAGAGCAGGGGAACATTGACCACCTATGCTGAGAATCCTTCACTGTCCCAATCACACTAAATACACCTGCCCTGCAAGTTACAACTTAGACACTTCACCATGGGGACCAGAAGAATCTCTACCAGCTGCAAGGGAACAAAGAGTTCCTGCCACGGCTGGAGTTACCTCAAGCAAGCTTCCCAGGCAGAGCAACAGGTAGAGATTAAATAACATATCTTTTTGAGGTTTCTGGTGTTGACGTTGGATGTGGATGGCTGAAATCAGACAGAGAAGGTGCCTCTCGGTAAATCAGTCATCTTAAAGGCAACAAAACAAACACTCTTCTGATGATAATCATGATGTCAAAGAAAAGAAAGAAAATAAAAAGCGCTGGAGAGAACCTGGTCCCTTCATCGAATTCTAAATTCAGAAATTCCAAAATACTTCACTAAAATTCTTACTTTCTGCTAGGAAAAAAAAAAGTATTCCAAGAGTCAGAAAAGAAAGAATATTCTTTCAGCAGGAGTAATGTCAATTCTAAATATAAAAGAGCAGATATGCTATTTCAGAGTCACAAACAGACTTTCAAATTCATCTTATCCATTACAATAAACAAAAAAATAGACTTTCATTTTCCTTTCTAATAGAAAGAAGTAGCATGTAAAGTGGAAAGATCAAGGAGTGAGAACCTCCATTTCCAGCAAAATAATAAACTAAATATTCTGAACAATCCTCTGAACAAAACAACCAAAATGCCAAAATTAAATATTTGTTTCAAGTCATTTTTAATGCATTGCTGAACTGCTCTGAAAAGTAGAAATCTGTAGATGCCAAAAACAAAGGAAGACCAAAAAAAAAAAAACTTTGTAAGGTAAGCAAACATCAAAGCATACTTTCTCCCAGAGGGTTTCTACCAAGCCTTGGAGACCTTGAGCTTCTGCTTTGAAGCCTGCAGGAGACCTGGGGAAGTGAAGCATAGGGCTCCCTCATGGCAGGGCATCCCATAGGAGATTCTTGCATAAGGCTGAGACTCCAAAGGTCTTCACTCTCAATTCACAGAAAAGGAAAGCAAGAACCACGTGTTATCTCAAGTTTTCCCTATGGATATACACCTATAAGCAAATTTTCACATACATTCAAATGCATAATTTATATCCATATGTGGCCCCCCCAAATCTGAGGCAAGTAATGAAGTCATCTCAATTTGCTAGCATCCTCAGATGACTAGCAGAAACCAGTACGAATGCTTCCTTAAATTAAGCAGCCTCAATTCAAGCCTTGAAGATTTTCCACAGATAAAATTCCAAGTAATGTGAGTGACTTACTGTAAAAAATCAGAGAACAAAACCAAGAAACAAAGCCCCATAAGTGAGAAGCAAAGGAAGGAGACTGAGAATAAGGGAGACTTGAGATACTTCATTTACGGAAACCGCAGAAAATAACTACCCAGCACATCAAGAAATAAAATAAATTTGAGATATGAGCAAGGAATAAGGCTATAAGAGCAAAACACTGATGTAGAAATAAACTTCTAGAAGTGAAAAATCTAGTAATTGAAACTAAAAAGTCAATAGAGAGAAAGATGTTCAGTGGAGAGCCCAAGGGTGAGGAGATGCACCAATAGAATAATAGACTACTTTAAACAACCTTCTCAAGAAAACATGTAGAAAGCCACTGGCGAATACTGCTCCCATCCTACCCATAAAAAAAAAAAAAAAAAAAAGCTAAATAATCCATTCATTATAACTTTCCTTGAACCTATCAGAAGTTAAAGTGACAAAGCAGACAAGTGAACTGAATTCCATAGTGGTAAGTCTCTATAAGGATAGACACACAAACTTTTCACCTTTCTTGGAGTACAGAAAGAGGGGGCTCCTTCATTAGAAAGTAAAATTTTAAGAGATTCCTGAAAGCCATGTGTGGGATAACGTATCAACTAGAATCCATCGAATACAAGGGGAGTTCACACTAGCTTGCATACTCTTCCCTTTGATCAGCTGTAGGGCAGGAGAATTAGAAGAGTTCCCCCTACAGGCACACACGGTGGCACAGACAGGTAGAAGGTCAGTTGCTGCTGCTGGACAGAAAAATACCACCTGCTTTTTTGGATCCTCTCCTACAAAGCAAAACTTTCCATTGCTGTGGGAGGAGTAGGTCCTCTCTCCCTCAGAACCTAGGATAGTACCTCGTGCTTCTGAGACGGGGTAGATGCAGAAGTTGTCTGTCCCTGGGGGAAGAAACAGAGTGTGGAGCCTTAGGTCCTCTGGGATGCAGACACGCTGGGGAGGGCTCCGGGTGGGGTGGGGCAGGAACACCGAGCACCACCCACCCGCCAGCCCCACCCCCGCCCCACCCCCTGCCTAGTAGGTGCTCCGCTATGCTACGTACAGGAGGAGAGCAACCACCACTGGAGGAAATGGAAGCCTGCAGCACTACTAACAGTAATGCCAACAAAACCCACTCCAGAAAGAGGCAGATCCATTTCTTTTTTTCTTTTTTTAAAGATTTTATTTATTTATTTGAGAGAGAGAGAATGAGAGAGAACACATGAGAGGGGGGAGGGGCAGAGGGAGAAGCAGGCTCCTCGCCGAGCAGGGAGCCCGACACGGAACTCGATCCCGGGACTCCAGGATCATGACCTGAGCCGAAGGCAGTCGCTTAACCAACTGAGCCACCCAGGCGCCTGAGGCAGATCCATTTCTGAATGTAAATGGTATCGGTCTCATTCTCTGCTGTTCTTCCACACCTATTCAATGCCGTTCAATTAAAAAAAAACAAAACACTCTCAAGAAATAAAGGAGAAACAGGCTCAGAGAAGATTTCAATGCTGAAATTATTAAATAGGGACTTTCGAAGAAATATGATTAATATGTTAAAGGATCACATGCAAAAGAAGGAAAATGACCAGATGGGGAATTCTAGCAGGGAGAAGGAAACTATAAAAACTATTTAAAAAAAAGAGTCAAGGGGCACCTGGGTGGCTCAGTCAGTTAAGCATCTGACTCGGTTTCAGCTCAGGTCATGATCTCAGGGTCCTGAGTTCAAGCCCCGTGTCAGGCTCTGTGCTCAGTGAACAATCTGCTTGAAGACTCTTTCTCTCTCTCCCTCCCTCTGCCCTTACCCCTGCTCAGACGTGTGCTGTCTCTGTCTCTCTAAAATAAATAAATAAATCTTTTTTTAAAGAGTCAAGTGGAAATTCTTTTTTTTTTTTAAAGATTTTATTTATTTATTTGAGAGAGAGAATGAGAGACAGAGAGCACAAGAGGGAAGAGGGTCAGAGGGAGAAGCAGACCCCCCGCCAAGCAGGGAGCCCGACGTGGGACTCTATCCCGGGACTCCAGGATCATGACCCAAGCCGAAGGCAGTCGCCCAACCAACTGAGCCACCCAGGCACCCTCAAGTGGAAATTCTATAAATTTTTTAAAATTATGTCAGATGTGAATGCTCTTAGTGGGCATACTGGAAGACCGGATAGGTAATGAAATAATTAGTGAATTTAAAGAAAGGCCAATAAAATTATGCAAAGCTAAACAAGCAGGGGGGAAAGATTGAAAAGAAGAAAAAAAAAAAAAACAGAACAAAGCATTCAAGAACAAAAATACAAAAGGGTCTAACATATATATAATCAGGGTCCCAGCATGGGAAGAGAGAATGAGGCAGAATACATATTCAAAGAGATAATGACTAGAATTTTTCAAAAATTAATGAAAAATAAGTCACAGATACAAGAAGCTCAGAGAACTTTGAAGTGATATAGAAATGATAGATACATACACATATACACATCACACCTATATTCATAAATCAAACTGATAAAAACCAAAGATAATGAGAAAATCTTGAGGACAACCAGAGAAAAAGTAAAACATTGAAGAGGGAGAAGCAAAGATAAAAATTATAGCATAGTTCTTGCCAGCAACTACGCAGCCAGAAGACACTATCTTTTTTTTTTTTTAAAGATTTTATTTATTTATTTGAGAGAGAGAGAATGAGAGACAGCATGAGAAGGAGGAAGGTCAGAGGGAGAAGCAGACTCCCTGCTGAGCAGGGAGCCCGATGCGGGACTCGATCCCGGGACTCCAGGATCATGATCTGAGCCGAAGGCAGTCGCTTAACCAACTGAGCCACCCAGGCGCCCCAGACATTATCTTTAATAAAGCAATATCTTTAACATACTGAAAGGAAAAAAAAAAACTGTCAACCTAGAATTCCAAACTCAGGGGATTAAACAAACAAAAATACAAACAAAACAAACAAAACAACAAAACAAAAAACCCTTCCAAAATAAAAGGAAATATAAAAACTTCTTCTCATAAAAATAAAAGCTCAAAAAGTTATTGCCTGCAGATCTGCCAAAATACAAGAAATATTAAAATTCTTCAGAAAGAAGGAAAAATTGCAGGTCAAAAATTGGATCTAAAATAAAGAAATAAAATAGACCCAAATGGGTAAAAATAAGAGAGATAATATGCATTAGTTTCTTATGACTGATATACCAAATTACCACAAATGTGGTGGCTTAAAACAACAATACAAATTAATTCTCTTATGTAGTTGTGAAGTTCAGAAGTATGAACTCAGTTTCAGTGACCCAAAACCAAGGGGTGGCCAGGATGATGCTCCTACAGGAGGCTCTAGGAAAGAATCCATTTCCTTGCCTTTTCTAGCATGTAGAACTTCTTTCTTTTCATTCCTGACACTATGACCCTTTCCTCTGTCTTCAAATACAGTAGTGTAGGATCGTTTCTCTGTGCCTCTTCTTCTGCCCCCTGACTTCTCTATTTTCAGTCTCCTTCTGCGCCTCACTTACAAACATGCTTGTGACAGCATTTAGGCCCCACCCAGATAATCCAGTATAGTCTCCTCATCTAGAGACCCTTAACTTAAACATATCTGCAAAGTCTTTGCCATATAAGGTATCATTCACAGGTTCCAGGATATGAATATGGATTAGGATTCATTAGGACACAAATATCTTGGGGAGAGGAAGGGCCTTATCCAGACTACCACAATATAAAAACACTTCCCAATTCATTTTCTGAAGCTAGCATTACCCTGATACCAAAACCATATAAAGATATTGCAAGAAGGGGCGCCCAGGTGGTGCAGTTGGTTAACGGTCTGACTCTTGGTTTCAGCTCAGGTCATGATCTCAGGGTCGTGAGATCAAGCCCTGCAACAGGCACTGCGCCCAGCACAGAGTCTGCTTAAGTTTCCCTCTCCCGCCACCTCTGCTCCTCTCTCTCTCTCTCTCAAATAAATAAATAAACCTTTAAAAAAAAAAGATATATTACAAAAAAAGGAAACCACAAATCAATATTCCTCATAAACATGGTACAAAATATATTCCAACCAAATGGAGTTTTTCTCAAAAAAGAGTACACTTATCTTGATGAGCACTGAGTAATATATGAAACTGCTGAATCACCATACCATATACCTGAAGCTAATATAACACTGTATGTTAACTATACTGGAATTAAAATTAAAAATAAAATAAAAACACAAGGTTGGGTCAACAACTGAAAATCAAACAATGTAATTCACCAAATGATCAGGTTAAAAAAGGAAAATTGTATGTTTATGTTAATTCTCAGCAAACTAAAAGTACAACTCAACTTTCTTAAGGATATCTATAAAAGAGCTACTAATAATACCATAGTTAATCATAAATGACCAGTTTCCCTCTCTAATCAAGAACAACAAATAGTATCTCCTCTCACCACTTCTATTAAATATTATATTGGAGTTTCTAGGCAGTATTATAAGGCAAGAAAAAAATTAAAAATAGAAAATGAACAAAAAGAAATAAAATTCTTTATTCACAGTCAACAAGCATGTGTTGTATGCTAAAAATTAAAAAAGAAAAAAAAACTACCAATGATAGCAAAGTCATATGAATCAAAGTTGATACACAAAAATCAATTGTATTTCTTAACATATATTGCATTATTTGTTTCAGAGGTACAGATCTGAGATTCAACAGTCTTGCACAATTCACAGCGCTTACCAGAGCACATACCCTCCCCAGTGTCTATCACCCAGTCACCCCATCCCTCCCACCCTACCCCCCACTCCAGCAACCCTCAGTTTGTTTCCTACAATTAAGAATTCCTCATATCAGTGAGATCATATGATACATGTCTTTCTCTGTTTGACTTATTTCACTCAACATAATACCCTCCAGTTCCATCCACGTCATTGCAAATGGCAAGATCTCATTCCTTTTGATGGCTGCATAATATAGAATGGCAAAATTTTAAAAATAAAAGTACAAGTACAAGCAAGGATATTAAGCAACTGGGGCTCTCATACAATGCTGATAGGAATGCAACACTTTGGAAGAACAACCACTTTGTAAAATTGGACAGTTTCTTAGAAATTTAAACATTCACATAACTTCTTTACCCAATATAAATGGAAAAAAAAATGTCCACAGAAAGACTTGTATGTGTTAATAGCAGCTTTATCTGTAATAACCAGACTGGAAACAACCCACATGTCTATCTACAGGTGAATGGATAAACAAATCATGGCACATCCACTCAATAAAATAATACTCAGCAATAAAAAGGAATGAGCTACTGATACATGCAAACAATATGAATGAATCTCATGAGCATTATGCTAAGTGAAAGAAGACAGACCAAAACACCACACAGCCCACTTATATGGCATTCTGATAAAGGCAAAACTGTATGAACAAAAATCAGATCAGTAGCTGCCAGGGGATAGGGATAGAAGAGGGGATGACTGACCACAAAGGGGTACAAAGGAAATTGTTGAGGTGAAGAAAATATTACATATCTTTATTATGATGGTGGTCACATGACTGCATATATATATATATATATTTTTTTTTAAGTAGGCTCCATGCCCAGCATGGAGCCCAACACAGGGCTTGAACTCACAGCCCTGAGATCAAGACCTGAGCTGAGATCAAGAGTTGAAGGCTTAATTGAGCCACCCAGTGTCCCGTGTACATTCTTCAATATTCACCAAATGGTACACCTAAAAAAAGCTCTATTTTACTGCTGTAAATTACACCCCAATAAAGCCAATCCTAAAATAATGGCAATACAATATCAATAATCTCATCAAGATAATAGCAAAGATTAAGCAGATTAGACATACACATATATATGCTATACTGAATTTATAAATGCAACTACCCAGTGGAACGTGTCATTTCACAGAACTGAGATAAAGTACGTATTTAAGAAAAACAAAACATAGGGACGCCGGGTGGCTCAGTCGGTTAAGCATCTGCCTTCAGCTCAGGTCATGATCCCAGGGTCCTGGGATCGAGTCCCGCATCGGGCTCCCTGCTCCGCGGGGAGCCTGCTTCTCCCTCTGCCTCTGCCTCTCTCTCTCTCTCTCTCTCTATCTCTCATGAATAAATAAATAAAATCTTTAAAAAAAAAAAAAGAAAAACAAAACATAAATGGCCCCTAAATATATAAAAAGATGCTTAATGTCACTAGACATGGGGGAAATGCTTATTAAAATCACCATGTGATACTGTTTAACATGACTAGATTGGCAAGAATTAAGTGAGACAACACCAAGTTTGGGGGAAGATACGGCACTATCATGGGCATGTTGAAACACTGCTGGTAGGCAGGTAAACTGTGCAACCATTCTGGAGAACTCTGGCCTTACCAAGTTGAACAAAAGGATACCCTATGATTCAGTCATTACAGTTACGTATGCCAGAGAAAGCTCTTGGCCATGCATTAGGAGCCATGCACATAGTAATATGTTCATAACTCTGTCTGTAACAGAAAAACGCAACCTGGGAACAGTCCAATCAGCCACCAACAGTAAAATGGATAAACTGACCTAAATTCTGACACAGGAATATTATACAGCTACGAGAAATGAATGACTCAAATATATCAACATGGTTTAATCTCAAATGCGTTTAACAAAATAAGCCAATTGCAATATATCCTGTGTAGGTAAAGCCCTAAACAGGGAAACTCAACAACAGGTTGTTTAGAGAGGTGTCAAATGTGATTTAAAAATATAAGGAGAAACAAGAGACCATTTAATCCACAGTTCAGAATGGTAGTTACTCGGAGGCAGAAATGGTGGGGAGTCATTGGAGAAGGGGTTACAAGAGAGCTAAAATATGGACCGTATTATGTTTCTTAAATTGGGTGGTATAAACATGCGTGTTCAATACTATACCTTATCATTCTTTAATCTAGACCTATATGTTACATGAGTTCTTTTCTAAGTATTACATTAAAAATAAAGCACTCTGTCTCATTATAGAATTTCTGGCACTGCATCAGGAAGCTATGCAACCATGCACGTCACTTTAATGCACTGGGTCTTATTTCTACCATCTTTAAAATGGGAAATTTTTCCCAAACACATTACTCTCAACAAGTATAAAGAAAAATATTGTTACAGTAGACTCCATGAAAATTAGGCAGGGGCGCCTGGGTGGCTCAGTTGGTTGAGCAACTGCCTTTGGCTCAGGTCGTGATCCTGGGGTCCCGGGATCGAGTCCCGCATCGGGCTCCCTGCTCGGCAGGGAGTCTGCTTCTCCCTCTGACCTTCCTCCTTCTCATGCTCTCTGTCTCTCATTCTCTCTCTCTCAAATAAATAAATAAAATCTTTAAAAAAAAAAAAAAAGAAAATTAGGCAAAGAAGCACATTTAAAAGGAAGTGACAGACTAAAAGAACATATCTGCCAAACACTAGAGGGTTCTCAATGCCTAGAACAACGTCAAAACTCAATAAATATTTGCTAAATGAATGAATTACTGTTTAACAAAAAAGAATACACCTAATATGCAAACAGCTCCAAAAAAATCATTTAGAAAAAGACAGACCATCTAACAACATATCAGAAAAAGACTTGTCAAATCGGTATGCTGTACACCTGAAACTAATGTAACATCACGTGCTGATTACACTAATAAAAAAAATTAAAGAAGAAATATAAATGATAAATGCTTAAAAGTAAGGACCACCAGAGTTTCGCTCCAAGAAATTCAAACTGAAATAACACTGAAATGGTGTATGGAGGGAGGGATTTTTGTTGTTGTTACTAACAGGTAGGAAAATGCAAAAGATTGATAAATCCATTGTTAATGGAGCCATAGAGGCAAAAAACCTATGTTTTTTGTGAGAGTTTAAACTGATGCCATAGAGTTTGGTGAGCTGTGAATTGTCAGGAGGCTAATGAAGGTAAGTTCATTTTATCTAAATTTCAAGACTCAGTATTTATGAGTTCCTGCGTCTGTGTGTGTGTGCACACGTGTGCGTGTGTGTAGTGGAAAATAAACATAAGGCTGTCAGCAGCCATCGCTTTGGGAGAAGTAACAGGAGAAATACGAGGTCATTTTCACATTTTACTCTAATTTACCAAATTTATTCAACAAGTATGACGTGCTGGCACTTTCTAATTTAACGTTTAAATTTTAAAAAGGAAATATAAATATAGTTGGAGACACTAAGAAAATTATATGACAGACACCCATGTACCTACCCATACAGGTTTGAAAGTTGACAGTTTGGCAGATTTTCCTTACAACTCTTTTTCTTTGAGAAATACAAATTTCCGGGGCACCTGGGTGGCTCAGTTGGTTAAACAACTGACTTTTGTTTCCGCTCAGGCCGTGATCTCAGGGTCATGGGATTGAGCCACACATTGGGCTCCATGCTCAGCACAATCTGCTTCAGAGTCTCTCCCTCTCCCTCCCCCATTACCCTCTCCCTGCTCACACTCTCTAAAATAAATAAAATCTTCTTAAATAAATAAATAAATAAACCTAAAAAAAAAATTAGAAATCCGCCCCCATAAGAAAAATACAAACTTCTCAATAAATTTAAGAGCCATTTCCCTTTCTCCTTCTGCTCGCTCCATCCTCAAACAGTATCACCATCTTGAACCTGGTATCTTTTCTCACCATGGTCTTAATACTTTTTCTACATATGTAAATATCCATAAAAATAAATTGCACTGTTTTTGTTATATTGAAAACCATATATTTTAATGAGAAATTTAATAACACATTCATGGTCATGTTGTGAGGCTTCCCCAATATATATGTATCAGAGTATCATCTGGTTAGCACAATCTGGCAGTCTGGGTTTGATTATTTTTGGAGCGAGTGGGTTGGTGATGAGCCACCTTTCAGGTCATGTGTTGATAGATAGGAAAACCTTTGCATTTAGGTCTGGAGGACAAAGGAGAAGTTTGGATTCATTTTTGTTCCTTAGGCAGGGACCCTGAGAGAGAAAAGTATCTGGAAAATGGGACATGGCTGCCATCTGTTCCTGCCTCCAGTGAAGAAGGAGCTTGCTTATTGCCACAGGAAACTCGGGGAGACTTTGGGCCAAGCAATGTTGAGGTGTGGCCCAGAGGTCTGGATCCAACTCTCTGGAAACCCAGCATGACACTGCCAGGGTCCCTTCACGGTAGCAAGGACAGTGGGCAACCAAGAGAAGCCCAAGTATCAGGGAGAATGGAGTGGCTCATAAGGGTCAACTACAGCCAATGGCTGCTTTAGGAGCAAATTTGAGGCTGGGTACCCCAAGAAATAGCCAGGAAAGAGGTAACTTCTCAAGAGAGGTTAATGGTCCTACATTGTGGATGGTTACAAGAATGGATGCCTGGATTTCAGGTATTTGTTTAACAAATATTTAGTGCGCACCTGTTGTATGCAGGGTCTCTAAGTCCCCAGAGAAACAATAGTGACAAACTATAGCATACAGTCTGTGTTCTCATGGAGCCGACAGGGCCATGAAGCAAACAGAGCAGGGTCATGTGATCAGGGGGCTCTGGATGGAGGAGTAACTTTCAATAGGGTGACCCAGCAAGGCAGAGAATACATAACAAGAAGAAATTGACCATGTCAAGCTATGGAGAAAAAGTGTTCTATTCAGAGGAAACAGCAAATGCAGAGGACCAGGGGAGTCAGCTAGGATGCTGTATTCAAGGAACAGAAAGATTAGTGTGGTTGAAGGATACTGAGTGACAAAGGGGTCAGATGTGGCTGAGAAAGGCGTGCAGAGTCTTGCAGAGACAGTAAAATTGAGATTTTACAAAAATCACAAGGGTTATTGATATTCACATGACCACGTATGAACTCATATATTTGGAGAATCCTAAAACATATGAGTTGTGGTATAAACAATTCTCCTGGGGGCGGAGCAAGATGGCAGAGGAGTGGAGACCTGAATTTTGTCTCCTCTCAGGAATTCAGCTGGATAGGGATCAAACCATTCTGAACACCTACGAACTCAACAGGAGTTTCTCTCTGAACAGAAAAGCAACCACTTTCTGGAAGGTAGGACGTGCGGAAAAGTGAATCCGAGGCGATATTCAGGAGGATAGACGGCGGGGGAGGGGCCTCCGTCGGCCGCTTCTGGCAA
>NC_138377.1:118882277-118922114 GCF_054177405.1 Leptonychotes weddellii | reverse complement strand
TGTATGGTGACTAACATAACATAATAAAATAAAATTTAAAAAAAAGGAAGGAAAGAAATCTGGACTCGATGGTCTTTTTTTTATTATTTTTTTTAAAGATTTTATTTATTTATTTGTCACAGAGAGACACAGCGATAGAGGGAACACAAGCAGGGGGAGTGGGAGAGGGAGAAGCAGGCTTCCTGCTGAGCAGGGAGCCCGATGCGGGGCTCGATCCCAGGACCCTGGGACCATGACCTGAGCTGAAGGCAGACGCTTAACGACTGAGCCACCCAGGCGCCCTGGACTCGATGGTCTTTGCAGATTTTTAAGCTCTAAAATTCACTGATCCCTTAGTAATCCTTGGCTCCGCATGTCTGGTGGGGATTAGGAGAGTGGGCAAAAAAAAAAAAAAATTCTGGAGGGAGAGGTTTTCACTTCACTCAAGTTTCTGTTTTCCTTGGACAACTTCTGTCACTTCTCGCTCTCCTCAGCAGAAAGCTCTGTTCTTCATACCTGATCAGGTGTCTCGGAAAGAGACAAAGGCCAGAGAGGATGCAAAATGATTTGCAAAGAAGCCAAAAGGGGAATTCTGTAACTGTGTATTTTTCCACTCTGTTCTAATTTAAAACCACTTACAAATGACAACTCCCAACCCGAGGCAGGTGCCGTGTGGTAGCTCATTATACCCTCAGGACCCCGTGTAAATCTTCTTTCTGAGAACAGCTATTGTCTTCCAAGGAAAAGCTTTTAGCATAATGGCAGGCTGAATAGAACATTGCTTTTGTGAGAATATTTTTAAGAAAGGAAAAAGAGAAAGGTATTCTTTAAGGACTACAAATGCAGCTTCTTGCCTCCCCCACCTCAGGTCCCCTGGAAAGAACAGTGCGTGAGCCACAGAAGACCGTGGTGGTGGAGTAAGATCATCTCACCTCCAGAGACATATAAAGGTTACGCTCTGCTCTTTTCAGTTATGATAACTGCAGGTTGGAGGTGTCTCTGATTGCAAAAATAGCAGGTCCACCCCCTTCTATCCACCTTTGTTACAGTTTCCTGCCTTCTTGGGAGTCAGTGAGTCAGTCGGTGACGAGTCACTTCAAGAATGAGAGTTTCTAATAAGAGAATGGCATTTTCCCTCAGAAAATTCCCACAAATCAGCCCCTCCACTCCAGTAACTCTTGAGAACAGTCAAGACAATATTGTTCTTTGTGTTCTTTTGTTTTGTTTTAGAGAGAGAGAGCACAAGGGGGGTAGGGTCAGGGGAGACAGATTTGAGAAAGAGAGAGAACAAGAGGGGTAGGGGCAGAGGGAAAGGGAGAGAGAGAGTCTCAAGCAGACTCCATGCTGAGTAACAGAGCCCAATGAGGGGTTCTAGCTCACCACCCTGAGATCATGACCTGAGAGGTCATGGACCTGACCCTGAGCCACCCAGGCACCCCAAGTCAATATTGTTATAGCATCAGAATGCATCATTGTCCAAAGGGGGTAAATTTGGCAATAAAGCTCCTGAAAAAAAAATGAAGCATCCATCACAGAGACATAGCCCCAAACTAAAATGGGATCCAAATGCCTCTGGGTTGAAATGGTAATTCAGAATATGAGGTTACTGGGGAAGTGTGGAGAAAATGGAACCCCCAATATGATGGTGGTCTTTAATCAGCAGTATGTCCTGTTTGTGCACCTTTCTGGGAAATCTCCCAATAAGGGCAGTTCCTGAAGGAGGGCTCCACCCTGGAACTGTGGGCTAGAGGCCTGGGGTCTCCTCCCTGAGCCCCCACTTTACACCCTGGTGGCCTCCGGCTGGTTTTTCACCTATAGTGAGACTTACCTTTGCCATATGCAAAATAGAGATAAGGACAAGTGGAGAAACTTCTGTAACAGCAGAGGCAGCTCTTCTGTAAGAAGCAGAAAGCAGGCCTGGCTGGGGGAATGGCTGAGCCTCAGAGACACGTACCATTCTCCTCTCTGGGTTTCTCACCCACCTCCACTAGGATTTGAGTAACAATGACCTTCAGTGCAAATCCAAAAAGCAGACCACACACACAGATACACACACACCATCCATGAAAAGTACATAAACTTAGGAAAATGTGACTTCTCAACTCTCTACTTGGAAGTTGCATATTCAAAGCAGCTGCTAATCAAAGTACCTATTGACATATAATGTATGAAGGATCTAACCATGCTGCGGGTAATTATGCCGGAACACCACTAGCCAAGGGAGCCTAGTCTCAGAAAGCACTAGAAGCAACTTCCGGGATCAATCTCACCTGCCAAACCTGTCCCCAGACCTGCTCAGGTGATGCCTTCTGCTCCAACCTGGTGGAGCCTCCACCCCATTCTTTTGGATGCTGTTTACTCCGCATTCACACTCTGTTCTACAAATCCCAAAGGTCCAGGGCTCCTCCGACATCTGGAATCCTCCCAGGTAGCAAGGACCTAGACCTGCTAATTCCCCCATGCCTCATCCACTAAAGAGCCTGAAGCCAGAATGAGCTGTTTGTCCTTTTGTAACGGTTCCTTTTATCATGAATTTCTCTTCAAGCCTGTCTCCTCTGTAATGATTTCAGGGACAATTTCTCAGACAACTTTCCTGTTTGCTGTCCCACTGAAAAGGGCAGAGAGTGACTTTGCTCGTGGAGCTCCGCCAACATTCCGGCTCTGAGGTGTGAAGTGAGTTTCCTCGCTTGGGAGCACCGAGAGGAGGCACTAGTCCTCGATTCTCCAGACAGCCATAAAAGATGCACCAGGGAAATTGGGCTACCACTGACCTGAAAATACATTTATCAAGAAAATAAGGCTAAATGTTTCCAGGAAAATATCTTTTAAAAAAAACGCTTTGGAAAAATAAATCAAGCCAAATTAATCCTTCTAGGAGACTCTCTGGAGCCCAGACCCTGGGAAGGAGTAAAAGTAATCAGTAAATTGTCCCAATCATCTCTAGGTCTGGGACTTTCAGCCCGACCACCAGGGGATCCAGCCTCGAGCAAGGAGCCTTCTCCCTGGGCCCCAGAGCCATGCTCTTATTTCTTGGGTTTCTGAAATCAGACTGAAGTGATAACCCTACACAATGGAAAGAAAGTCTTTCAGTGCACAAACACCTCCTGATGAGGGGTGAGTGGAAGCCACTGCACCAGAAAGTAGCCAAATCACAGCTAAATACACCTGCAACCTGAAACTCACCTAGTCCCTGGGAGGGGGGGAAGCCGGTGAGACTACTGGAGCTCCCCTGGAGGGAGGCCTACAGGCATGAGAGTCCTGAGCTGCTGGCTCATTTGCTATTTTTTCTGTTCTAAAACAAGGCATCCCATTTTGTGGCTCAAAGGAAGTAAAGTGGTTTTATTACTGATTTACAGGCATGGTTAATTGCAATTTGGATGTTAGGTGGTGTTGATATTGTGCTGGATTTTTTTCTCTCTCAGAAACACAGCAATGGCATATATTTATACAGCCCATAGTTCGAGACTCTGTTCCCACCACGATGGCCCAGCCACGCCATCTCAGCTCTGTACTGGCACCCAATCTATACTGGGTCTGAATGTCCTTTCCTCTTGCCTTCTTGCCACAATATCTGAAACGTCCACCATGCAAAGGCTTCCACTGGGTTAGGAAAGGAAAATAAAATTCATTGTGAGCAGGAAGAGGGTAATACATTCATTTGTGGTCAACTTAGTGTGAGCTGCTTTAACAGCTAAGCTAGCTTCTAATAATGTAAGGACATGAAACAGGGAGGAGGGAAAGTTCTATTTCAGAGTGGAGCCAGAACACCTCTTCAAACAACTGTGTTAGGACATCCGTTGTTATGTATGGACTTTGGAAATCAGAATAACAAAATCGGAAACCAACTGGGCACCACCACGAGGCAGGGTAGTTAGTCTCCCTGAGCCTCTACTTACCTCATCTGTAAAATGGATGACTTCAACCACCATTACAAAAGATACCAACCAGCTGCACAGTGCATACAAATAAGACTTTCAGTGTACTAGCAAGGTAGGTTGCAACTCGCCTTCCATGACTTGGCAGTAGAGGATAAGGATGGTAGCACATCAGGGCTTTTGTCACATTTTAGCTGTGTGACCTCAGCTGAGTCTCAGGACTGGCTACACAATTTGCAGGGCCCATTGCAACATGAAATTGCAGGGCCTCTTGTGGAAAACCTTCTTAAGAATTGAAGCAAAGTGCACAGCCCTTCTTCTAAGCATGGGACCTGGGCCACTGTGCATTTGGCACACTTATGATGAATGGCTCTCATTCATCCTCTCTTGTGGGGCAGAGCCCTGGTTTCCGCTGGGTCCAGCTCGATGACTGTCACTTGCAAGTCTATTGTGCCCCAAGGAGAATGAACAGCATTCATGGCACCATCATCTGGGCCCTCCCAACTCCTATCCAGGATACACCCATTTTTTTTAAAGGTTTTATTTATTTATTTGAGAGAGAACACAAGCAGGGGGAGGGGCAAAGGGCAGACTCCCTGCTGAGCAGGGAGCCTGGCATGGGGCTTGATCCCAGAACGCTGGGATCTTTACCTTAGCTGAAGGCAGATGTTTCCTTGACGAAGCCACCCGGGCACCCCATGATATCTGAGATGAACAACAGCTGACATATCAGCACCTTTTTTTTAAAGATTTATCTACCCATTTGAGAGGAAGAGAGTCAGGGGGCAGGGCAGAGGGAGAGGGAGATAGAGAATCCCCACTCGGACTCCCCGCTGAGCATGGAGCCCAACGCAGGGCTCGATCCCAGGACCCTGAGATCACGACCTGAGCCGAAACCAAGAGCCAGCTGCTGAACCAGCTGAGCCACCCTGGCACCCCTCAGCACACATTTAAGAAAGAAAACTGTAATGGGTTGGCCTGGTGGTGGGTATTGAGGAGGGCATGTTCTGCATGGAGCACTGGGTGTTGTGCACGAACAATGAATCATGGAACACTTCATCTAGAACTAATGATGTAATGTATGGGGATTAACATAAGAATAAAAAAAAAAAAAAGAATTCCTCATATCAGTGAGATGATATGAAAAAAAAAAGAAAGAAAACTGTAAGGATACAGAGGAGAACGCACTTAGGATTACTAATCTTAGGCAGCAGACAGAAACCAGCCTCCTTTGATTCCGAGAAGGGTGTGCTAAGATTTCTTTTCTTTCTTTTATTAACTGAACTATTTCAGAGTGCCAAATTATTTAGGGATCTTTACCATGTTTCAAGTCCTCTCCTTCAAGTAGGAAATGATCTTTCTAGTTATGACACCAGCAAAAGCACCGGTGTCAGCATACACAAAAATGCGAAAGCAGAGGCAGCTCCATCCCACGATCATACATTGGGCTCTTTCCTAGCTCCTATTTGGAAACTGAAACTCCAGAACACAGGCTTACATAGATCCGCTTTCTTACATAAATAACCATCCAGTGAAGGTTGCTCTGGAAGGATCGCTGTCTCTAACTTCCAAAAACTGCTCATGTGCGAGCAGAGGACCCCGTGACTGTTACAGAAATTGCTCTTAAATTCATAAAACACGTAAGAGAATTTTTGGAAAATCCCTTATTATTCATTAAAGCAGTTTAGGCCTCATTAATTCAGATAGGATAATCAGTTGTTGATTAGCCAGGTTGTTAAGCATCCATTGTCAGATGCTGATGGGGTGTGAGAAATTACATTTCGTATCTGCCAAAGAGTCACCTGAACGCGGTTAGCACTTCATCAGGTAAGGCTGCATCTTCTGGGGATAAATTAGCTGGATTTTTCACTCCCCAGTCTTCTTTCATCTCACAGATTTTTCTGTATTGCAAAGCAGCCCTCATTCTGATAGGTTTTTCTTGCCTAAGGTCTAAAATATGTCAGAAGCCAACTTTAAAAGCTAATTGGTTACAGGTAAGTCACACTGGTGCTTGGGGCTCTAACACTTCAGGGGCGTGTGTGTGTGTGTGTGTGTGTGTGTGTGCATCTGCCTGTGTGTTGGTTTGGTTGGACAGTTCTTGGCTAGAGCCTCCTCCTCCTTGTCAGCCCTTCAGATCCAAATGGTATTCAAGCCATCAAGGGGATTCTTCAGCCGGGGCTCCAAAACTCAACTTCCTTCCTTTCCAGCCCTTGTCTGCCCTTGGGAGCGGTATAATGGCAGTGAGCATGGTCAGAAGAGGGCCTGGCTAGACAGTGTGACTCCAGTTCCTCTCCCTGACAGTTTGCAATTTATTTTTTTTCCCTTTAACAACAGGACAGCGTTAATATTTACCCTTCGTGTTGTACCAAGAGTGGGGAGTGCATTTCTATAAAGACAGACCAGTCCCCAGGCCTTTATGAAGCTTCTGATCTCAACGGGACAGGGAGTGTCCAAGGCTGTGAGGACACCCCATAACCACCACATCTTCAAAGAGGGTTGTCATTTTTTACTCACGGAACTGCTCCAGGTGGTCAGCGCTATTAGACTCAGGCGTGGCCGTGATAGTCACCAATGGACACGAATTCCCTCCCAGCGTCTGGCAGAGAACATCCTGGCGGAAGTAGACTTGCTTGGGGTTCACGCTTTTTTCCAGGATGTCAAGGTGAGTCTGGAGCAGAGATGAAACAGAAGCGATTATGATTCATGACATATTTTTGACCATAACAATAGAAAATGGCAACAGAGCTTATATTCACTATCTCCCTATAGATTAGACGTCCTTTTATTCACCTAGTGTGCCTGATATTGAGCAGTAAGTGATTAACAAGGGGGCTGTTCCTACTGGCTAGAAGTTCAGGGAAGCTGAACAGGAAACCTAGTTTTTGCACATGTCTGCACAACAGAATATCTGTTTTCAAGTCACACTGAAAGCAAGAGGGCAGGGCATACAGCATGTTTCCCGACACTGAGGCATAGAGAGAATGTGTCCATGAAGACAGAGTATACCCAGAACACTTGGGAACATGAGACAGAGAGCTTCAGCAGCATGAAGCACTTTAGAACCAAGAGTTATACAGAGTGTTGTGAGCACATCCAAGGACAATACAAAGCACTGACCCAGGTGGGATGCTAGATGAAGAGAACAATGAACTGGTAGTGATTAATTTTTTAATTTTCCCTCTCCTACCTTCCCATTCAAACACTCATTTAAAACACAGAAAGATATAGAAATGGGCTAGCCATTGAAACTAAGACTCAACAGTCTTTAAGACCTCTGACTATATTTTCACTAGCTCCAACAGTGGGTTTGATCAGAAAGAGGTTAAGAGATTTCCTCCCACCCACACTGCCACCCTGATGACAGTGACATAGTAACCACAGTAACCAGAGGGAGAAGCTGCCCCCTCCAGCACAAGAACATCAGTGTACAAAACTTATCCTTCCAGGGGCGCCTGGGTGGCTCAGTCGTTAAGCATCTGCCTTTGGCTCAGGTCATGATCCCAGGGTCCTGGGATCGAGCCCCGCATTGGGCTCCCTGCTCCGTGGGGAGTCTGCTTCTCCCTCTCCCACTCCCTGCTGCTTGTGCTCCTGCTCTCGCTATCTCTTTCTCTGTCAAATTAAAAAAACAAAAACAAGACAAAACAAAAAAAAACATCCCTCCAGCTGAAGAGCTAAAGTTTTCACCATAATCCAGAAGGTATGAGGGCCAAGAAGAAACAACCCACCTTGTTTTTTGACAAATCACAAGCCTGTTAGGTAAATGAAACAAACATGAATCCTATGAAAATACATATAAAATATTCATAAAATATACTGTGAAAAAGGGAGCAGTTCCCTCAAAAAATAAAGGATGTGCTTATGTGTGAAAAGGACTTACTCTGGAAGTGGTAGGCAGACTAACAGCTCCCCCAAAGATCCACACCCTAATCTTCTGAACCTGTAAATAGGTTACCTTCCATGGCAAAAGAGACTTTGCAGATATATTTAGGATAAAGGTCTACTTGAAATGGGGAGGTTCTACCATGATTCAGCTGGAGCCAATCCAATCACAAGTGCTTAAGAGCAGGAAACTAGTCCCATCTGTGGAGAACCAAAAATGGCAGCATGAGAAGGACTCAGTCTGCCATTAAGGGCCTTGAAGATGGGAGAAGCAGGTTGAAAGCCAAGGAACATGGTGTCCTCTAAAAGCTGGAAAAGGCAAGAAAACAAATTCTCTCCAAGAGCCTCCAGAAGGAATGGGGCCCCAACACCTTGACTTTGCCCCAGTGAGCCCCATGTCGAACTTCTAAAGAGCTATAAAACAAAAGAAAAGCTTATGTTTGAGCCACTAAGTTTGTGATAATTTGTTACAGCAGCAACAGAAAATTAATTCACAAATAAACAAGAAAAACAATTTTCTAAACTAAGTAAAAATCCTAGCATTTGGGTAAGTGCAGACTAAAACCTACTTGTACTCTATTGAAATATCCGAGTTGCAAGGAGGAAGAAAAAGTCCCAGGGAAAGAGATTACCAGATGCCTCTGTGTAACCTTTCTACTAGCCTCAGGGATATCTGAAAATCTGACCCTGAGTCATATACTCTTTGCAACTGAGACCCCAAATCATCTACCCCCACATAGCCTACTGACTTTATTATTCCCTGTCTGCCTCAACACAACTTTACTAGTCCAGGAAACTCTTGCCCAGGAAAATATAAATCACAAATAAATTTATTGTTCATTCCAGGAACATCTCATCAATTCTTCAACAGAAAGCCACAACTGACACATTGATCCAAGACCCTTACAGCCCCTCTCCCCAAGATCCTTGCCTTACAGTGTCCCCCAATCTTAAACCACTGTATCATGATCTTTAACCAATGCTAATCAAGCCCCACATTAAAGAAACCTTCTCTTAAACAAGCCTTTAAAGACTTAATAAATATCCCACCTTCTCCCTTCCCCTTTTGAGGTACTGTCAAGACTCAGTCACATTCTTCCTTGCAAGTATATTAGTTTCCTCTCACTGCTATTAACAAATTACCACAAATTTAATGGATGGACGCAACACAAATTAATTGTCTTACGGTTCTGGAGGTCCAAAGTCCAAAATGGGCCTTACTGGGCAAAAGTCGAGGTGTTGGGAGAACTACACTCCCTCTGGAGGTTCTAGAGGATAATTCATTCCCTTGCCTTTACCAGCATCTAGAGGTCATGTACATTCCTTGCTTCTTGGTGCCTTCCTCCATCTCCAACACCAGCAATCCCATCATCCCCACCTCTCCTCTGACTCTGACTCTTCTGTTTCATTCTTTCATGTTTAAGGACCCTTGTGATGACACTGGACCCAACCTGATAATTCAGGAGAAGCTCCCTATCTCAAGACCCTTAATTTGATCACATCTGCAAAAGCTCTTGTACTAGACATCTTCGCAAGTTCCAGGGATTAAGATGTGAACATCTTTGGGGGACCACTATTCAGCCCAACACACCAAGGTAAGCAATAAACTCATGTCTGTCTTAGAAACAGGTTGCTTGGGTGATATTTCTAGGACCATCATTTGACGCAATACTAAGTAATGGAATTAGAAGGTGCATGTCTATCTCAGATTCAAGAAGAGAATTAAACTGAGGCCTATGTACCCTACCAAGCCTTTGTACTTCATTCTTGGGATTGTTCATTGAATAATGAGTACCAGATATTGTTGACATGCACTGGCTGGAGATTGGGAGGTAGTCTCACACCCTTGAGAACTAAGTACTAAGTATATGTACACAAACACATATAACCAAAAGGCCTATGTAACTACCTAGGTATGAAAGTTGAAGAAACCCTGGGGCCAAGGGTCAGCTTCATCTCTCATGACCACACATTTCCCTAGTAAGAGTGACTAGGGCCAAAGAAGCCATACCTGGGAGTCTTCACTAAGCCCTTTCCATGCATACTGTGTGGTTGCTTGCCCTGTGTCCTTTCTCAAGGATGAGTAAGTTTGGCTCTAGGAAAGCCTCGTCTTGTGTATTTACCAATCTAACTAAAATCAACACCACTACTCCATATTGGGCAGAATCGGGGGTTGCACCCTACCATTAAGATTCTTTTAAAAAGTAGGTATGTGTGTTTGTTTTTGTAGATAAACCTACACATGGACATATATGTACACACAAAAAAATCATACTTGGATCATACTTTCTTCTGCAACACTAGATGCCAGGAGTACTGCTTAGTGTTTGAAAGTAGACAGGATTGTTATAATACACTATATGGTTATTAAATTGAATTTAAATTAAAAAAAAATTTTAAGAGAGATGTGCAGGGGCACCTGGGTGGTGCAGTCTGTTAAGCAACCAACTCTTGGTTTCTGCTCTGGTTGTGATCTCACAGTCATGGGATGGATTATGTTTGCATTGGGCTCCACGCTCAGTACACAGTCTGCTTTAAGTTTCTCTCTCCTTTTCCCTCCGCCCCTCCCCACTGTGCTCTCTCTCTCAAATAAATAAATCTTTAAAAAAAGAGATGTGCAAGGGAAGAATAAATTAAAACAAAATACGAACTTTCTTAACTCACATAGACATAGTGATATCATATCATCCTTGAAAACGTAAGGTAAAATAGCAAGAGAGTAGGCTCTTATGTCAAACTGCCTTGATTCAAATTTGAGCTGTAGATTCTGGAAAAGGTATGTAAATTTTGTACTTAGCCTCTTTGTGACTCAGTTTTCTTATCTTTCAAAGGGATATAAAAATACCCACCTCATTCAGTGGTTGCTATAATTTAGCCATATACTGTGTGTGAAAAGTGCCTATCATATAGGAAATACTCAATTTTAGCTGTTCATATTGATAGAGAAATATAGGCTCAAATATGTTTTTAAGAACAAAAAGGGAAACACTAGTAGAATTATAAACACTAAGGGGGAAAAAGTCAAAGAAAATAAGGTCGTCCATGTTGCATAAGAAAGAGAGAGGGAGAGAGGGAGGAAGGGAAGGAAAGAAGGAAAGAAGGAAGGAAGGCAGGCAGAAAGAGAAAGAAAGAAGAAAGAAAGAAAGAAAGAAAGAAAGAAAGAAAGAAAGAAAGAAAGAAAGAAAGAAAAGAAAAGAAAGAAAGAAGAAATAGAAAATAGCATAAAATCAAAATGACAGAAATAACACCAAAACTTGCTATAAGTATAAATAGATCAAACAGCCTTATTAAATGACAAAAACTTCCAGATTCATTTTTTTAAATCTCATTGCATATTGTATATAACAAGTACTTTGAAAGAAAGGAAAAATACATAATGTGTATGAAAAGCACTCCTAAATGATCTATTTTGTTTGCCTCCATTAAAATATTTTAGGAGAGAAATATTGAAATTTAAAGGATAAGCAAACATAAATTAAAGCAGGCATGGCAATCGTAATATATGACAAAGTCATACTTAAGACCAAGTACATTAAATGGGATTTAAAAATCTTATTTTGATAAAGGGCACAATTCACAATGAACATATAAAACTCATAAATCTTAAGAATCAAATAACATACATTGAAATATACAGCGCAAAAAAGGCAGAAGGGGTAAAAATGGTACAAGGAATGGGACTCTTCAAGAAAGTGTTGAATAAATCAGCTGCACAAACATAATGATATAGAGTGTTTGAACAATATTGTTTTTATAGATAAATGTCAAACTTTGTCTCTACAGAGAACATTTTTTTCCCTCAAACATCCATGGAACTGTAACAAAAATTAATCACATACAGGGCTTTTTAAAAGTTCACTAAATTTCCCCCCAACAAGTAGAAACTGTACAAACCACATTATCTGACAATAATTAAATGAAATTAGGCATATGTAAAAATGGTTTGAAATACAGCAAAAATCAAAACATTAGAGAATAGAAAAATATCCTCCTGAAAGCAGCTCATGGAAGAAATTCATGTATAAAAAGGAAAAATCAATATTAAATCAGTGTAATTAAAGTCCTTGTAGAAGGAGAGGGCCATCTGGTCTCCTGGGAGAGATGGCCCAGGACAAGAACGGAAATGTCCCTTTCAGGCTGTCAGCCATGTCTCACCCATCCCGGTAAAGGGGAATTCCAGAACCTTATTTAAGGGAATGAAGATAGTCATGAATTTAGATGAAACTCTCTGTGATGGTAAACAGATTATTTTCATCGCTTTCATAAGTTTCTGGGTGAAAGCTGCTCCCGCTATTGGTTATTACTGAAATCCAGACTGTGTGGCATCTGCCTCATGATTACTCCCAAGATTCCAGGTCCCTAAACTGGGAAAGCAATATTCTCTTCTGCAGCATCCTCCCCAGATGTATTCTGTCGGACGTTACTAAGTGCTGGGGTTTGGAGAGGGAGGTAAAGGGGTGGGAAATTCACAGCCAGGAAACATGGGGAGTTAAAGAAAATGAAAGCATTTTCATGGCCCCAGAACTTTTCAGATTCCTCAATTCGCCAATATGCACCATGGAACCTAGATGAAAAACTAGCCCACAGTGCTTCATGAATTTATACGACCTCTAAACTTTTTCTTTAAAGATCTCAGGATACTGGAATGCTATAGAATGTGCTTTGGAAAATGCAGGCTTTGCTGAACTGTTTCTATGAGGATTTTTTTTTTTTTTTGCCATCAAAGTTATTCATTTGACATTTCATTATGGCTACAAGGGCCCTTATGGGATGGGTGGGGGGTGAGGGGGAGGCTTCTCAACAGAAGTACTGGTCATCATTCTGTGATGTCACAAGGTTACACACAGGCCATAGCTCTTTGGTGTCTGATGCCAAATCTAAAAAGTAACAGTAATAAAATCTAGATTTTGGAAATCATATATAGGAAGCAGGTTTGGAAGCAGTTTGTCTAAGATAGAAGTCATCAAACACAATTAAGTATGAGAGAAAAAAGTAAACAAAACAAAACAAACACATCATTGTGAACACCGTCCTTCAAAACAGCATCACCTTACAGATGGTAGCTACACTTGGGGTGAGCACAGCATGACATACAGAGATGTCCGATCACTGTGTCCTACACCTGAAACTAATGTAACATCGTGCATCAGCTCTACTCAAATAAACAAGAACAACAATATCACTTTAGCACGCCTCCTAGCAGTAAATGTGGGAGGAAGCAAGGTTTCAAAGTTTTCTTCTCCTATGAATTTTCTGTTAAATTTTCAATTATTATATTTTTATGATTAATAATATCACAACTCAACAAATGCCTATTTTTCTTTTAGCTGAAATTCACTTTTTTAAAAAGATTTTACTTATTTGACAGAGAGAGAGAGCACAAGAAGAATGAGCAGGAGAGGGAGAAGCAGGCTCCCCACTGAGCAGGGAGCCTGATGCGGGGCTCAATCCCAGGACCCTGGGATCATGACCTGAGCCTAAGGCAGATGCTTAACCCACTGAGCCACCCAGGCACCCCTGAAGTTCATTTTCTGTAAACTGTACTTGTTCATACAACCCTCCCCTCAAGGAAATCTCTGCCCCATTCCACCTACCACCAAATATGTAACACCTCCATTCTTAGGCATTATCCTGATTCCAGTCATACAGAAGACTTCCAGAAGTCAACCAGCTATAAACTTCTGTAGGATTTCCTTTTGCAGAAATGGTTCTGTATTGTTCTCCAGAAAATGGTTTAGAGGTGATGGAGCATTCGCTCCATCTCCAGTCCAGCAAGGCCATGTGTAATTGGACTTTGCTGGGATCAATGATGAGAGGAGCAGGGCTTCAGAATGCACGTGCCAACAACCACGTATAATCACAGCCCCGCAGAAGCCACAGGGGCGGGTTTCTTTACAAAAATGGGAATGAGTTCAAGGCAATGATGGGAGCCCCAGAAAGACTGTCTTCTTAGAAGCAAATCCTACCTCTCCATGAAAGATGCCAGGCTGATAAGGTAGGCTGCAGCCGAGCTTCTTGCCCTCTTCTCCTCTATCAGCTACTCCCTTAAAACTGCCAGAAAAGATTTCATTGACCTCAGCAGGTTACCCCACCAACAGCTATTGATAAAGTGAGAAGTACCTGCACCCAAAATCGTTCGTTTGTCATTGTTAGCCCCTAAACTCCTATCCTCTCTGTCCCCCTAATTCAGAAGAAAGCTCACCCCTAAGGAGACGGTCGATTTTATTTGTATACAGACTAGTCCTCAGTTGTCACTTAAATAAACTCGTTGGAGACTGGAAGGCTTCTCATCACAAGACAAGAGCAAATGACATGTGTAAGAGAAGCCATAGAGCATGTGCCAGTGGGTTCTAATGGGCTCTCTCAGACTGCCCCTTCTGCCAGTATCACTGTCCCTACATTAAACAGACTTACTTTGAGAAGGGAGAGAAATGATTCGTCTCCAGGTGTCTGCTCATAGATTTGCCAATTAGAAAGAAAAGATGATGTTAATATCCTTTTTCCATTAAAAATAAATGAAGTTATATCACTGATGATTTGGAAAAGAGAGTTGAAAAATTATTTTAATGAACTACCCTAAGACAGCCATCAGTAGCCTTTGTATTTATTTCTTTGTGGTCCTTTATTTGGATTTTTTACAGAATTTTAATTTTATTAAGTTATGGAATGGGTATCTTCCCATCAGCCTGATGGAGAAAATGATCACACATCATTATAAAAAAGAGAATAAATGCTCTGATGCCTACCATCTAATATTGCTCACTACACGCACACACTTGGCTAACATTTTCCATGTATCAAGTCATTTACCCTTCATAACAACCCACTAGTAATTACTTTTATATGCTGAGCCCTTCTAAAAGATTGTGCAAATGACATTCTAATTTTCTATTTTCTTTCCTTCTCTCACTCTCTTTCTCTTTCCCTACACTATACTCCATTTCACCTCTGAAGATATTTGTGGGAGCACCTGCCACCATACGTATATATGTCTGCTGAAAAATTCTGCTCAAACTTTCAGAGCCTTAAGCTCTGCGAACATACGGACCCTACTTATGATCATTCTTCTTCTTGCCAACTTGTACTAAGTTCCCAGTGAGATCCTACTTCCTTGCCCTCTAAAACATCCATCAGAAACTCTCTTGGGGCCCCATTTTCAACCAATACTACTTTCTACCTTGGGACAATCCACAACATAATCCAAATACTTTAATGAGTATTGCTAACACTTGAACCATCATTGCAATTATTGACAGCTTGATATGAATGGTTGAAATTGAATTCCATTTGCTTGCTTCATAATTATAATAATATTTCTTTCTTTTTGCTTTATCTTAATACTATAATTTGGACAATTTAACAGAGTTCCTGGCAAGCATCTGGAAGATATCAATTTGAAAGAACCAAATGCTAATTCTCTTATTATAAGAGAATAATAAAATTTTTTAAGTTGCAAAATTGTATTCATGTTGAAAAACATCCAATACACATGTCCTCTACTATAAAAATGTCTGTAATTATTAAACATAATCCATATTATAGGAGATTTACAAATTATGAATTCCACATAGAAATGTATTTTCCACCCCTCGGCACCCCTCGGCATCACCCCCAAGTAACATGCAGTTAATTCTGCCCTTGGGGTATCATTCACATTTAATTTATCACTGATCTGTTGGAAGAAAAACTGTTTCTCCTTAGGACAGGTCCAAAAATAAAAATGAGTAGTGTGCACTATGGAATGTATTCATTGTGTCCAGGATGGGAGGAAGAGATTTTTAAGAGAAGTCTTAGAGTCAATTATAGTCTTAAACCTGGAGAGAACAAAGACCATGCATTACTGGAAATGTAAAACCAAAAACGGACTACCATTTTTCACTTTCAAGAAACAAATGTCCTTCTTACTCTGTTCTGCTCGCTTAGGAGAAACGAAAACATATCCCTTTTCCTTTGTCTCTTTTTCATTAACTCTCCTCAAACTTCCCCAATGGGAAGAGATTCCCAGTCAACAGGGTAAGGAACAAGCCAGTAAGCATCGATTCACAAGATCTCTCTCTCTCCCTCTCATGGAGACCAAGGAAATGGGAGGGGAAGGGGCTCCTCTTTTCTTGTGTTTTTGTCCCCCCTCAAGACAAAATTATCCCCACTCCAGACTCTACTGGTTCCCAAGCTATTTGTTGATTATAAACTTCAGACCCTGTGGTCTGACAAGAGCACAAAAGTTCATTGGACCTGAGGCGTAATTTGTGATGGACAGTAGCTCCTACAACTGGAGCCCACTTTTATAGGTACATGCAGCCACCAAGCTGTGTGGTTGTACAACCTCTGATGGTGGGTTCAAGTCAACAACCCAGGGTGTTTATCCATAACACTGAGTGCCACGGACATGGTTCAGCTGGATAGCGTTGTTCCCAAACATGGTCCCATTTTTTTTCTTTTTTTTTTAAATTTTTTATTTAAATTCAGTTTAGTTAATATATAGCATATTATTAGTTTCAGGGGTAGAGTTTAGTGATTCATCAGTTGCATGTAACACCCAGTGCTCATTTCATCAAGGGCCCTCCTTAATGCCCAACACCCAGTTTACCCCATCCTCCCACCCACCACCCCCTCCAGCAACCCTCAGTGTGTTTCCTAGAGTTAAGTCGATGCAATGGAATATTGCTCAGCCATCAAAAAGAATGAAATCCTGGGCGCCTGGGTGGCTCAGATGGTTAAGCGTCTGCCTTCGGCTCAGGTCATAATCCCGGGGTCCTGGGATCGAGTCCCGCATCGGGCTCCCTGCTGGGCGGGGAGCCTGCTTCTCCCTCTGCCTCTGCCTCTCTCTCTCTCTCTCTCTGACTCTCATGAATAAATAAATAAAACATTAAAAAAAAAAAAAAGAATGAAATCCTGCCATTTGCAATGATGTGGATGGAGCTGGTGGGCATTATGCTAAGCGAAATAAGTCAGTCAGAGAAAGACAAATACCATATGATTTCACTCACATGTAGAATTTAAGAAAAAAAAAAGATGAGCATAGGGGAAGGAAAGGAAAAAGAAAATAAGATAAAAACAGAGAGGGAGCCAAACACTGATGGGTTTTTGCAAGGTGCCTGCAAGTTGATTCAAAGTCTGAAACTTTTTCAGCCAGAGCTTAACCGCATCTGGCTTCTTACTGTAAGTTCTAGACTTTGAAACAGCTTGCAGGCACCTCACAAGAACCCATCAGAGCATCCTGGGGTACGAATGGGACTGTGTTTGAGGAACAACATGATCCTGCTGAACCACATCCATGGCACTCAGTGTTACAGATAAAAACCATGGGTTGATGACTTGAACCCAACCATCTGACATTATACAATCACATAACTTGATACTACATGTACCTACAAAAGTAGACTACCGTTATAGTAGCTACTGTCCATCAGAGCAGGCAAGGATACCAATCTGATCCCAGAGCAGAACTTCTTCTGAATTTCTTCTACACTTTTTCTACAGAAAAGCAGAAAGGGAACAGGAATATCGATCGATCCCAGGCTGGTGCTCCTCCCTGCTTGGCCACTAGCTAGATGCGAGGTGTCTAGGCCTCAATGTTTGCATCTGTAAATGACAAGGGTGCATCAAACAATTTCCCAAACCCCTTCAAGCTCTGAAGTTTTATATAAACTGCCACTGAGAATCACGTCAGTGTCTAAGATATTACAACAAGGGAAAAGAACAGGGTCCTGGACCCCTGGATGCTTCCCCCAACAGAAAAGGCAAAACACACACGCAAAGAGGAGTCCCCTTCCCCAGTCAACTCTGTACACACGGTGCTTCTCAGGCAAGACAATAAAAGCAGCTGTTGAAGGGGATCATGAATCTTCCCTGCTCTACATCCCTAGAGGCGAAAAGCATGTTTTATAATAAACATAGCTTGTTACAGCGTAGCTCGTGACGGATATTTGTTGGATTAACTTCTTGAGATCCCTAAGTGTGAAACACAAATAATACTAGTTGTGTATCTTTTGCAATCTGGAAAACAGTAAAAAAATCTCTCTTTAGGCAAGACAACATATGGGGAGCAGGGCAGATGCACCTTCCTGAAGCAGTCAGCCAAGCGGTTTCAGATATGCCTTCTCGATGGAGAAACACTTCCATTTATACCTGGACATTCCTTTTGAAGGCAAGGGATGTTCTTGGTTATCATCTTTTCCCACTCCTTATCACAGACTTACAATGAAAATGCTCATCCTTCAGGCCAAGTGAGAGATACACTCACACATACAGCACGTATTATTATAAATATGCTAATAATATTTTGCATTAACACAGAGGATGAGAGTACTTTACAGAAGATACTTCTAGCTCATTAATCCTCGGGAGAGCCATGAAATAGCTGGGGGGAAAGGGACAGTTTGCCAACTTTTCCAAATGACAGGAAACTGCACGGTTTCAGCAGTTTGCTCAGATCCGTCCAGTGAGGCTTTTGCAGGGCCTGACCGAACACAGGAATGCTAACTTCAGGTTTGGACTGACTGACTCCACACCCCTCTCATAGCCAGACTGAGGCCCTCGTTTGCAGTGACTCGGTGTTGACTTCTTCCACACCTCTCATGCACCCTGGATCCTTCTAGCACCTCTGCTCAAGGCCATGGGAACCACTGCAGAGAAAAGCTGAAGTGGCTGCTTGCTCATGGGCTCAGGTGGTTTTCTCCAGCTTCTCCACTCCTTTACCTTCTGCTTCACTCCTCTCAGTGGGGCCATGGGCTTCAAATCTGCCTCTCGGCTGACCTTATGATTTTTACCCTCATTTATTTATTTATTTATTTATTTTAGAAACCATCTTTTTTTCTTTTTTTTCCCCCCCATTTCATCTAGATCATCTCATTCCAATCTCACGACTTCATGTTTAAACTTGAGGGCTTCTTAAACACAGAGAGCCCCTACGACACGGCCCCACCTCCTCCTACACTCGACCTGCCGATGCAGAGCCTTGCCTGCCACTTGGGTCTTCAGAACATCCCTGGTCATGACCCCAGGGTTCTGCTTGGCCCGCAGAAGAAGCTGGAACCCACAGGAAGCCACCAAATTGGTGACAGCAAGGCCTGGCTCCCTTAGGAAGGCAATAATAGCTCCCCACCAGGAAGCCAGGGTCTCCTGAATGTTTCCAGGGAAACCCTGAAGAGCCCCTTCAGCCCGGCCAGGGTGATGCTGTCAAGAGGACGTTACCAGGAGGGCTGTGTAGGTGTAGGGATAGTGGTAGGCCAGGTAGCAGGCATCCTCATTGTGCGGGAAAGTGACCACAAAGGTGAGGGTATAAAAACACTTCTTAGACGCTCCCCCCATGACGGCTGCACTCTGGCGATAATGATTTCTAAAAGAGAAAGGAGAAGGGAGAATGAGGGAGAGGTCCCAGATGCTATAAACCTGCCATGTTATACACTGGCAACATGTTCTTCACTTGAAACTCTATGTGGGTGAAACTTAGAAAACAGGGAAACTGCCAGGTCATGAGCCAAACCAGCAACATCTAGGCAGGTCTATCTCTTTTTTTTTTTTTTTTTTTTTTTGGAGGGAGACGGAGAGCACACACAAGCTGGGGTGGAGGGGCAGAAGGAGAGGGGGAGAGAGAGAATCTCAAGCAAGCTCCATGCTCAGCGCGGAGCCCGACACAGGGCTCGATCCCACGACCCTGAGATCAAGACCTGGACCAAAATCAAGAGTCAGACGCTTAACCAACGGAGTCACTCAGATGCCCCAAGTCCATCTGTCTCCTAATTGTGGCATATATGCCATAAGCCTTTCCTTGCTGTGTCTGAAAATGAAGCCTACAGAGTCACTGAGCTATAAAACAGACAGATATGTGAATAATTCTGTGCACCCCAAGATGCAATTGCAGGCATATCCTTTATTACCCAAATGTGGGTTTCCCCAGTCCCTGCCTTTCCCCAGACCCCACAGAGTTTAGCTCTTCCTTTCCCTTCTGCCTGCCAAGTGGTTTCGTTAACAATCATTACTACTACATACTGAGTTCCAACTCGACACTTAACACGTGTCACCTTATGTTATCATTGCAACAGCCCATCGTGTGCATAAAGAAACAATAGCTTAGGAAAATTCATTTGTCAAAGGTGGCAAGGCTAGAACGTGGTCATGATGGGACTCGAACCCAGATCTGCCTGTCTGCGAAGACTTTGTTCATTCCACTGTACAATACTTGCTTCCCAAAGGAATACATTTGTCACCCCATGTGAAGCTTCTTATAGCTTCAGAGTGCACATTTTCCTTTGTCAAAGATGAAGAACCAATTTTGATACTTCAGAGAACAGTATCAAAGTAAATTGCACCCAGAAGTACATTCCGAGCAATATTTTCCCCATACACTGCCAGTTATGCCCGCGCCTTGGCTGTTGATGCAGAGGCAGCTGTGCAGGCTTTCCTGAGAAATGTTATCATCAAGACTGCATTATGATGCAAAACACGCCCCGGACACTGAAAGATGTAATTCCACCTTTGAACATTTACAATGTTGGCTTACTTGTCTGTGGTGCTTTGGGCTTTTATTGGGGGAAAGGGTGGGGAGAGGGAAGAAATAGCAGGTAATGAATGTCTGTTCTTGCAAAATGTAAAAAAAAAAAAAAAAATACAGATTATTCTTTTCTGCCTTTTTGCTACCTATGTGCCACCGCCCCCAACCAAAGCAAACCAAACAAACAAACAAACAAAAAATCAGGCAAGCAATAAAGGAAGAAACAGAAAGCAGACTGTCTTGTTTCTTGTGGTTTTGTGGGTTTTCAATATTAATAAAACTAGGAATGGGGCGCCTGGGTGGCTCAGTTGGTTAAGCAACTGCCTTCGGCTCAGGTCATGATCCTGGAGTCCCGGGATCGAGTCCCGCATCGGGCTCCCTGCTCAGCGAGGAGCCTGCTTCTCCCTCTGACCCTCCCCCCTCTCATGTACTCTCTCTCATTCTCGCTCTCTCAAATAAATAAATAAATCTTTAAAATAAATAAATAAATAAATAAATAAATAAATAAAACTAGGAATGGCAGACCCACAAACTATGGCCTGACACATTTCTCTTGCCTCAGCTTCTGCCAACACAGCACCCTAGGGCCCTGGTCATCGTAGGGAGAGAAGGATACCCCTAACACTGTCAGCCCCAAGTGATTCTCCCTGTCACTTTTTAGATCACATGAATAGGACCCAATTTCCTCTGTGACTCCAGCACTAGCAACTTCAAAAAGGCATCTTCACCCAGGGTGCCATCTGGATCTTGATACCTAATTGGATCTCCTTTCTCCATATTTCCCCCAAAGTTCTGTACTTCTTTAAGAGCTAAGGCTCTGGTTATTAGAAAGTATCGAGAAGCATTTGGTAGCTCAGAAAGCATGCAAGCCACATAGGCTCTACCTTTTATTTTCTTTCCAATTTCACTCAAAAGGCTCCCCTGCAAATGCTCATCCAGTTGAGACCTCCCTGAACAACAGGAACTGGTCAATTACACCCCTCTACACTGATGACCCATGTAACACAAAATGAGACAGTCAAAATGGTCAAGGTGTTGACCGCCAACCAAAATGTGGAAGAGCACTTCACCTGTAAGCACACACATGGGCACACACCTGGGCACACGCCCCATAGATTCATATTCATGAAGGTAAAGGCAGATGGAAACATAACACCTAGGGCCTCTCCATCCCCAAGCTCCTCACCCACAAGGAGGGGACACAGAGCCTGCATCCTTCCTCGGGTATAAAAGATTTCCCTGAGAGCCAGGGGGGTGGTCTCCTTTGACATGAGCCGTGCTTCCTGGTCCACTTCCCGCTGTACCATTAAGTACACTGAAATCACATAACAGGGACATTGACCGTAAGCACATTCAGCCTTACCCCACCAGCCATCAGAGTGAGCAAGAAAGGAAGAGAAACCAAGAATGTGAAATCCCCATCCCTAGGCTCTTTCCACCATTCATATCAAACCTGGACTCCAGGGAGGGAACAGCTTCAGTGAAATGGGAAGAGAAATAAAATAAAAGGATTCTTAGTTTTGGAACTTCTGTGGACCTACGTTCTAGTGATTTAAGGGAAGTGTAAGGAATTTGAACAGCTGTTTCAGTTGTATGAAATCCACCTTCTCGTAGCCCCAACACACACACACACACACACACACACTATAGCTTGGTGGGCAAGAATCTTGTGGGCAAGACTAAAAGCTCCTCACTGGGGCACCTGGGTGGCTGAGTCGCTTAAGCATCTGCCTTCGGCTCAGGTCATGATCCCAAGGTCCTGGGATTGAGTCCTGTATCGGGCTCCCTACTCAGTGGGGAGTCTGCTTCTCCCTCTCCCCTGCTCATGCTCACTCTTTCTGTCTCTTTCTCTGTCACAAAAATAAATAAAATCTTTTAAATAAATACATACATACATACATACTCCTCGCTGGTAAGCCAGCCCTCCCCAGGATGGTTGTGGACTGCTGGGATTTAAAAATGGGTAACAACTCATTGATGATGAGGTTCTGCTAAAGGAGATTCCATGACAACCCTAGTCTGGGGTCGAAACTCTAGCTGAGCCTAAAGCAAATGTCAGGCTTCCCCACTGGAGTCTCCTGGGGGCCGTGCATGGGGAGCAGGAAAATCCAGATGACCCTACCAATAGCAAAAAATGCTCCTCTTCAGGGACCTCCACGCTTTCCCAAGATCACCTTCTTCAAAGTGAAATGTTCGATAAATCTCTAAAGTAAACCCTTTGCTTGCAACAATTTGATTTGTCCACGGTAAAGTTATATTCTTTTTTTTAATTTTTTTATTATGTTATGTTAATCACCATACATGACATCATTAGTTTTTGATATAGTGTTCCATGATTCATTGTTTGCGTATAACACCCAGTGCTCCATTCAATACGTGCCCTCCTTAATACCCATCACCAGGCTAACCCATCGCCCCACCCCCTCCCCTCTAGAACTCTCAGTTTGTTTCTCAGAGTCCATAGTCTCTCATGGTTCGTCTCCCCCTCCGATTTCCCCCCCTTCATTTTTCCCTTCCTGCCATCTTTTTTTTTTAACATATAATGTATTATTTGTTTCAGAGGTACAGGTCTGTGATTCAACAGTCTTACACAATTCACAGCACTCACCATAGCACATACCCTCCCCAATGTCTATCACTCAGCCACCCCATCCCTCCCACCCCCCACCACTCCAGCAACCCTCAGTTTGTTTCCTGAGATTAAAAATTCCTCATATCAGTGAGAGCATATGATACATTTCTTTCTCTGATTGACTTAGTTATATTCTAACAACAAGTTATTTTTATTTCACCAATTATGATGTGAACATGCTGAGGGATGTTTGCAAGGCAGTAACATTCATCCTTTATATTTTAAGTGACTCCCATGTTCTTCCTTTGTACCGAAAACCCTTTCCTTCTACCTCACTCAGACAACTCCTTCTGCCTTCAAGCCTCAACCCAAGGGTTTCCTCTTCCAGCAAGCCTTCTCTGATACCTGCTCTTTTACATAGTTCTTACCACACCCTGTCTCTCCCTCATTGCTAACCCTTTATGACAGGGATTATGCTTATTGGTTTGTGTATCTGGCACAGAAGTTGGACTTAGCAGCTGTTCGGTTAAAGTCTGTAGGATAAATGGACTCCAGGAGTAGTAATTAGAACACCTAAAATATTCCACCTCTAATCCTACTGGTATATTTTTAAGGTTAAGTGTTACTGTACACACTCTACAGATGGGGAAATCGAGGATCACGGATATGATGCAACAGAAAGCACAGCAAGTAGGATCAACCCCACGAGTGTGCTGACTCCAAAACCAAGATCTCTTTTATTATATCACCTTTGTCTTGGAAATGGATAAGATGACAAGAAGTGTTTTGGCCCAATTTAGCCAGTAACAATGTGAAGTTTTGGTCTTCATAAATCAGGGCTGCTTACAAACCTAAAGTCTAAAGTAACAGAAGGAATCTAACATAAAACAGATGAGAGCTCCTAAAAATGAAACATTTCACTGATTCTTTATGTCATTGGTGCCACAAAGAAGTTTCTACTAGTTATGGATGATTGCTGACATTCACTGAACATCTACTATGCACCAGACACAGCGCTCAACTTTCTACCTGCTTGTCCTCATTTCATTATTCCATTATTGGCTCCATTTTACAGATGAGGGATCAGAAGTTGAGGCTGGAATAATCTGCCCAAAGTCACACCACTGATGACGAGTGCTGGAAGTCTGATTCGAAGAACTTTCTCTCCTTGATCTGCTCTTGGAGATGGAGAAGAAGCCTGGGTGAAAATCAAGGGCATTCTCCAATTTGCTGGATCCTAAATAGGTGATGTTGGGTCAAAGATGACCCAAGGTCGGGTAGAGCCAGCTTATCCAGTTAAAAGGCTCCCCCCTTCACTTTTCCATTCCCTGAACCATTTGTCTTAGGACCAATCTACACTTTTATAATCATAAAGCCTTCAATGAAGCAAGGAGCAAAGTACACAAATGCATAGTTATGAACTCAATCTATTTCCATTTGCACTTAAAAATACGCTGGGAAGGGCGCCTGGGTGGCTCAGTTGGTTAAGCGACTGCCTTCGGCTCAGGTCATGATCCTGGAGTCCTGGGATCGAGTCCCACATTGGGCTCCCTGCTCAGCAGGGGGTCTGCTTCTCCCTCTTCCCTCTCGTGCTCTCTGTCTCTCATTCTCTCTCTCTCAAATAAATAAAAATAAAATCTTTAAAAAAAAAAGAAAAAAGAAAAAAAATACGCTGGGAAGTCATTTTCTTTTCCCCTGTGCGTGTATGAAATAAGCAAATGCCAAGCTAGAGAGTGAAGTAGATAATCTTATAATGACCCGGCTCTGTTTAACAAGGGTGCATCATTTCATGTGGGTCTAATAAGGCAGAGCAGCCAAGCCACTGGGCTTCCCCGGGTCTGCAGCATTACTAATATTCCATACAACGCCAAATCTCCCTCCTGAGATCCCTCAGAGGGATGCATGATGGCAGAGCTCGTGTATGACATTCATCTTCATGAGTGAGCTGTTCCATCTCCTCTCACGAGCCGAGATAAATGTCAGAAGAGATCAGCCGTTGTGTATTACATGGCCACTCTGAGCGTGCGGCTTCCCTCCCTCTGCCCGTCAGCAGCAAAATTACTTTAGACCAGAGCCAGGAAAGGATTCGGAAAGGTGCGAGGCTGTGTACATTGCAGGAAGAAGCAGAAAGCGGGGAAGTCGATAAAGCAGGAAGTGCAAGTGTCCTTGCTTACTTTTATGAGAGGCATGGAAAAAGGAGCCTGCTCATTTATGTCCTTCCCTCCCCAGGATCCCTTTTACTTTCTGGACTACTGGTCTGCAAAGTGGGTTGGAGAGGGGGATGGGCTGGAGGAGGAGAAGGGGTTCCGGGAGAGGGGCAAGATGGTCAACGGCGCACAGGATAAAATATCAGATTTTTCCTCAAATGGGTATGATCTAGGTACTAAGGAAGAAATTCAGTTGTCTTAAGGTTTAATATGGGGATTGACACCACTGTCCTTCTGCGGTCCAAGTCAACCTGATTATAAATTATAACCTAATTATAAAGCAAACTACAGTAGAGCAATCTTATCCATTCTTCTCTGCTGGGTTTCCAGAGCTGGAATATGAACAACGCATTGCATTATACGTCTCTGGCTTTCATGTATCAGGAAGCTGAGTATCGATTGCCGAATGGGAAGAGCTCCACACCTCCCTCATTCTTTTGCTTTTAACTTCTGGCAAGGTAGTTAAGTTTGCAGAAGCCTACTTCAGGACTATATTTCCTAAATTAAGCTAAACCTCACAATATAGACTGTTAGTTGTTGTTGTCTAGAATCTGGGAACTTAACAGCACAATAGAAATACAACTTCTGAGTTCCTGATGATGTGCTGGAGACAGAGAAATAAGGAGGTAAAGTTCTCTCAAATTAATACACTGGAGAGAATAAAGGCAGGGGTGAAGCAAACACATCTTCTAGAGCAAATCAACTCAAAGACTGTGATGGGTATAAAGGGAGAAATAGGTTTGACAATCTAAGGTATTCTATAGTAGGGAGAGGTGTCCTGAGCTGTGGTTGAATAGAGATACACACATGTATCCTGTTGTTAAATCACATTATTAGAAATATGTTATCATAATGTGGTGAATAATTGTAAAACAAACTACATTACAATGTAGCAATCTTATCCATTCATCTCTGTTGTATTCATGACTGCAATATGAAAAATGAATTACATTACACATTCATGGTTTTCATGTTACCCCTCTGTTGCTCTTTAATCACATAACAATTGTCTTGTTAATGAATCTAACAGCTACTAACATTAACTTTGGCTTTCCTGAGGCCGAGGCTGTGTTTTTGGATGTGGGGCTTCTTTCTTCCTTCTCTATTTGGCAGATGCTTAGTCCCCACAAGCCTGCTTCTTACTACCCCCCTCCCAGAGGAACAGCCTCCAGGGAGAGTTCTACTCCCCTGGGAGAGAATACTGAATGTTGTGTTTGTCCAATCTCTTACTAAGCTCCAGATCCAAGCAGGCAGCAAGCTGGGCCTTTCATATTTATTTAGGGTTACTATTTTCACAGGACACACCAAGGTTCAAAATTTAGGCTTTTGCTGTTTTTCCTTGTAGTTCTTGGCTTCCTCCACTTTGAGATGGTTTTTAGTCTAAATCTCTTTGGAATGTGAAAAGATCCTGGGAGTTTCTAGATATGGAGGCCAGAGAGAAATTGCCATATAGGTGAATGGAAAACCAACAAAATCATAATATTTTGCTATTGTTCTAAAGAATATGATGAAAATACCGCCCAGATCCATATCCTAATACATCAAGGACTGAAGATTGCCAACTCTTTTATTACAAACTGTAAGTCAGCCCAGTTCCGTGTTTTGTAGACAGTACTTATCTCTATGGTGATTTTTGCCTTTGTGTCTGATAGATAGGAAAGGTCAGGAATTGGGTTGCTCTATCAGTGTTCCTGTCCTGTCTCAAAAGCCAAAAGGCAAGAGAGTATATATGCTCTTTCTTTTTGGTATTAATAACAATCCTAAACTCTAGAATGTCTGATAATATTTTTCTTAGGGTCCTCTTGTAATATCAGAGAGAGATACACCTTGCTTTATCCAATAAAACAAGTGCTAGCCTGTCAGTTTTTATAAGAAATTAGCAATGAGCTAATAATTAATTACATATGTCCTGTGTCCTGTGTCCTAACAGTTCCTGTCCTTTTTCTTTCTTATGAATGTATATTTTTTATTTTCCATCAAAAGAAAATGCACAAATGAGCAATTCATGGGTTGGGAATCCATTTCTTTTATCAAAAGATATGGATAATTTAGATTTCATTTACAACTTTACAGAATAAATTGATGAAACTGGCTACCAATCAAGGGTTGAAGATGAACTCTAGAAATGCTCCCTCTTTTATTTTTTTCCAAAAAATCATCTTGCTGTGGAGGAATAGTTACTTAAGTGGACCTGTCACCTATCCACTCCCATCTACTTTTGAAAACTGGAGCACAGGATGAGTAAGAATAGGCCAGAAAATCTCAGATTTTTTGTTCACTGGGATACACGGAAAGAGGTAAAGAACGGAGGCTTGTGAACTAAGCACTTGTTGCGTCTGTATAAGTTCTAACATCCAACAACAAGGTCTAAGGGTTTTAATGTGTTGATTTTCTCTGAAAATCAAAAGATTTCTTGGGTTCTACTGTGGGTGCCATTTAACATGCTTGTGCTTCTAAAGGGCAGGGCATTCGCCACTGGGACACGGACGGATGGCTGAGGTTTCTCAGATCAACACAGAAGAGCAGGAAATTGAGAAAGAATGAAAGAGCAGAGAAAAGGAAGCTAGCAACACTCTAACTTACTTGTAATAACAGATTTCATAGCCCATCCGTATCCAGGTGGGTCTGCCAAGAAGAGCCTCCTTCACAGAATACACAGTTGGCTGCATCCCTGCACAGAACAGAGGCAGGATTAATCACTGGGGAGGGGCACCCTGGGTGGCTCCGTCAGTGTGGCAACGGGACCCTTAATTGTGGCTCAGGTCATGATCTCAGGGCCGTGAGATCGTGCGTCAGACTCCGAGCCAGCACTGAGCCTGCTTAAGACTGTCTCTTTCCCTCTCCCTCTGCCCCTACACCCCATATCTTAAAAAAAAAAAAAGTATTAATCTCTGGGGAAAGAGAAAAGGGAAAGAGAGCTGTGATGGGCTGAATCATGGCCCTCTGAGAAATCCAGGTCCTAACCCCTGGAAGCTGTGAATGGTGCCTTATATGGCAAAAGGGATTTCATAGATGTAATTAAATTAAGGATTTTGAGATGGAGAGATTATCCTGGTGGGCCCTAAATGCAATCACTTATGTCCTTTTAGGAGGGAGGCAGAAGGAGGTTTGACTGCACAGGAGAAGCTATGTGACTGAAGCAGAGGGAGACTGGGAGATGCTACACGGCCAGCTTTGAAGAGGGAGGAAGGGGCCATGAGCCAAGGGATGCAAGGAACACAACTCTATAAACAGCGGGAAAAAAATACCAAACAAACAGAAAATCCCTTAGATGCTCCAGTGGGCATGGCCCTTCTAGCACCTTCACTGTAGCCCAGTGAAACTGATTTTGGACTTGTAGCCACTAGAATTGTAAAAGAGTAAATCTGTCTTGTTTTAAGCCACTGAGTTTGTGACAATTTGTTACAGCAGACACATGGAGCAAATACAAGAGTCAGGGTTCATATTTTCTCTTTCTACACCAGCAAGAATCTATTTAGTCGGTACAAAATAGAGGCAGTACCCTGTGCTTAGACCTAGAGATATGGGAATATTTATTCCTCACTCAAAGTCACTCAATGAATTAGTATATGATCCAGCAATAGCATGCAGAATTTTCCATTTCTGGAAACATTCAAAGTCAATGTGGGCTGCCAATCACTTTGTCCCTTGAATTTCTCCTCCAAAATGGCCGCAGGTATTCAGGAGAACTTGAACTTTCCCCATATTTTCTGAGAGTGCAAATCAATGTCATCCAATTGGATTGTGCTGTTTTCCTTTCTGGGACAAATAGGTCAATATATTTGCTGCTGTGGGATTTAGGAGATGAAGAGAAGGAATAAATGAGAGGTTCTCATGGACCTCCAAAAGTTCAAGGTGGGGCAAGGCAGTCAGGAAGTAATGGAATGGCAGGCATGGTATTAACATTCCACCAGAGTGAGGACTTCCAGCTTGCCTTCCATGATGGTAGTCTGCCACAGGTTGACCACCATCTTGCCACACATGGCAACCAAAACATTCAGCCCAACTTCAAACCCTTTGGGAACCCAAACAGGGCTTACAGTAATAAGCCAATCAATCACAGAGGGGCACCATTCCTAGTGTTAGCCAGAAGATCTAGCTTCTAGAACTTGTAGAAGGTCTAGAAGATCTTGGGTGTTGGCCCAAGAGCTCATACCGTAATTAAACTGGCTGTTGGGCTTCTCACAGTTGATGATGTTGAAGCGGTAAGGGACGGCAGCTCTCATGCCGCTCACCTGGAAGTAGAACCACTGCTGGTGCTGGCTGCTATTCACGTCAGTGTTGACCAGCAAATCGTATTCCCGCCTGCAAAGTCAGACGCAAGATTGGAGGGCTACAAGTCTCTAAGGGAACGTCCAACACTGAGAAGCTACACATCTCAGGTTCCAGAGGACTGATCTAAGACCTGGGATCTCAGTGGGCTGGTAAGTTACAGTGACTGTGCTCATCTCACAAAATTGGACACACAGGACATAGAAATGTGGGGAGAGGGGAGCAGGTTCTTGGTATTAGGAGAATCAATTATACAACCACAGCCTATCTTTTTATTAAACTGTGATTTAATAAATTAATAATTAAACCCTCTGGCAGGAAAAATACAAGTGTGCTATATCCCACAGAAAATTCAATCACATCTGGTTGATGCTGCACATTACTTTTGAGGCTCAGTCTCCTTGTATGGAAAATGGAAATAATGCCTAAATTTGCAGGGCTGTCTGTAAAGATTAAGTGGTATCATACAGGTAAGCCCCCAGCAAAGCAACAAACATGAATTAGGCTAGCAATGCAGGAGTTGTGTGTTCATTTTGTCCCTAACTTACATGCAGTAAAGTGTACAAATTTTAAGTGTACAACTCAGTGAATTTAAATAAATTCATCTGGACACTCCTGTTCGGCAATTACCCAGATAGGACATTTCCAGTGCCCCAGGAGACTCTTGCGTGTCCCCTCTCTATTACTATCTGCAAAGCTAACCAATTTTTTGAGCTGTAGCAACAAAATTAACAATGCAGTTTTGACTTCAACATTATTATCGGTATATTTTCAAAAATATGATTGCTCCATCCCCTCGGCATATTCTTTGAGTTGCTCCTCTAGAAAGGGTGATGTATTTGCCCTGATCTGTTCACACCCTGCCATTCTGGACCCCTGCAAAGTGGTACAGTCAGATTTCTGGAAGGGGGGGCTTTGCAGAAGGCATATCAGAGCAGAGTAGAGCTACCTGACGGAGACCCACTGCTCACACAGTCACTCTAAGCATCTCCCTTGAACCACTGAGGCTGAGATACAGCGAATGAAGCATAGTCCATCAAGTGACGCTCATAAGGACAAATCCAGAAAGACTACAGCCCTCAAATGATCTCCTACGCCCACCATCCTCTCCAAAAATGGATCATCAAAACTCCTTGCCTATATATACGTTTGCTTTCTGTCCTCTGACTCCATTACCCTGACCATAATTGGTTTAGGATTCTACACACTGGCCAAAGGCAGATATCTGGAAAGAGAGAGAGAGAGACCAGAACAAGGCCAGCAGGGCAGACACATCATGGACTGACCACTGTCCCCCCCCAGGAGACTCCTGCTTAGGTTTTCTCTCCTGTATCCCTTAAACATGATATATAAACAGAGTAATAAAAGCAGGCACCACCACAAGACGTAGAAGCTGAGCTGGCAACAGAAAGAGAAGAAGCCTAGAAAGAATGTTAACAGAACTGCCTTTCTCTTCTTCAGCCCATGTAGCTCAACTTGGATTTGTTTTTTATGTCGGGCTTCCTTGAAATAGTTCATGTACAAAACAAACAAACGGAAAAGGATCACTGCTCACCTGCCCACACCCAAAAAAGAAAAATTTCAAAAATGACTCCTCAGATAGATACAAAACAGGCTGACCTAGCTGAAGTTCTGTGCCCTGGCAAGGGTGAATATGCATCCCTGAAGACAGGCTCATGCTGAGTGCGCTGGGCACTATTCTAAGAGCGTGATGTGTTTTTAGCTAACTCGCGTTAAAAAAAATGCCTATGATGTGGGTGCCGTCACTGTCCCCATTTTCTGGGTGAGGAAAAAAAGGCATGGAGTAGAGTCAGGTAATTGCTCGAAATCTCCTGGTGGGGAAGAGGTGAGGTGGCTCCAGCATTCTGATTCCAGAGTCTGTGACCCCCACACCATTAACTGTTCTGGACTGCTGTCTTCGGGAGTTCACCCATAGAAGATGGGTGACAAATCCTGATTTTTGGCATATGACAAATAGAGTCCACACTGGTACTGAGGGAAGAATGATACCATAGCCGTCTCTTCTGCGCCGAAAATTTTTGTTTTGTGTCCTCTCCCCCTTTTTAGTTTGTACAGACCTAGACTTTCCTTGCCTGTGAAATACTTGTCTAGTAATAAGAGCTCATTGAGAGATTCTGCCAGAGAGGCATGGCACTACGCATGCCCTTGAATCAAGAGTAACGCACCTCTCCACGGGGAGCCCAATGTTCCTGCCACCTACATTCACAGCGATGGGAGCAACAGACGTGAAGAGGTACAGGACCAGGGGACCCCATGTACCCTGCTGTGTCAACGGAACCAGCCCTGGCATCAACAGGAGTACAAACATCCCAGTCCAAGGACTCCCGCATCCAAGGATGGAGCCATTATTTGGAATACAAGTGTATTCATAACTTTCACCTCTACTTGCCACCTTGCTGTGACATCAGCTAATGAGCCCCCTAGTGGTGTGCCCGTAAATGTTTAGCAACGGACTGAGAGGAAAACCTTCATGTGACTTGTTTGCCCGTTCTCGGGGTATAAACTCTCCCGCCGTGGCTGATTTCAAATGACTGATGTGAGACCACGGTACGGAGAATAGGGAGGAGAGAGGCACAACCTGCTACCTTCGTGGGTTTCCTTACTTACTCACGCACTTGGATGGCTTTGCGAAGATTTCCTGACTCAAACTTGGAGGAGAACCGCAAGCAGTCAGAAGCGGTGTCTTGCAACAGCCTGTAATGAAATAGGAAACATGTGAACACATGCATTCCTGCTATTCTTGGGCATAGCCTGACATTTCTTAGAGATAAGCTTTTTCTTACAGAGTCTTGAATATGAATTCTGATCGTGTTTCAGGGAGAAGGGGTGGATTACTAACATAAAGCATGATTATTTTCATGTCATTAAGAGGATACTCCATACTCCACCCCCATCTTCCATGTTCCACTGATGCTCAAGACCACCTACCAAGGCTCATCTAAACTGAAGACGACTTTATTTATAACATCACTTGGCTGGATGAGCCTCCGGACATCCTCAAATATCTTGATCCTAGAAAGGAAAATTGGAAACATTTTAAGGGTTGGCTCTCACTCCTGACCCCATCCATCCTATGGTCATCTGGGAAGGGCCTTGAGAGTCATCAGAGAATTATGAAAGAAAAAATTAATAATGCCCCCCAACCTGGGGCTACAAGAGTGGAAAAAGTGCTGTCTCTCCTTCCTTTTGTTCTTTATCAAAAAATGAAACTACGGGCGCCTGGGTGGCTCAGTTGGTTAAGCGACTGCCTTCGGCTCGGGTCATGATCCCGGAGTCCGTGGATCGAGTCCCGCATCGGGCTCCCTGCTCGGCAGGGAGTCTGCTTCTCCCTCTGACCCTCTCCCCTCTCATGTGCTCTCTCTCTCATTCTCTCTCTCAAATAAATAAATAAAAAATAAAAAAAAAATGAAACTACACTGAGCAATAGGAATGTAGGATGCACTGATGCCAGATTTTAGTTGGAAGATTCTTGACTTGAAGGGGAATTTTTTTCAAGAGCATTTAGACTAATGGACTCCAAAGGTTTTTGGTTGTGAGAGTAAGAGGGTCCTTTGCACAGAGACAATATTTGAGGGAGACTTTAGGATTGTTGACTCTTAGCATCCTCAAGGGCTTCAAGGCTTCAGTAAGCCTCTGAACTCTTGGGTCATTTCTATTCCTTGGGTTCTGTCATCTCCAGAAAACTAAGGTCAATCTTCTGAGAAACACTCATATTCAGGAAGTTTAAGTAAGAGGACAGAAGGAAGCCCAACGGATCTTTCAGATTCCCTCCTTGAATTTCTGATCCATGTTTTTTGGTGGAGTGGGAGAAAGAGAGGGGAGGTAGACAAGAGGCCTAGACTCAAGGGGAGCATGTTCTGTCAAAGGGGGAGGTGTTGCTGGGCCAGCCCCTGTGCTGTGTCTCTCAGGAACTTGAGCATAGCAGATAACCTGCAAAGGATAGGGTCAGAGATGTCAGCAGGAGCCCAAGTCTGAGCAGCTCATGGGATCCACCATTACTTTGCTGATGAAATGGAAAATAAGTTCATGAAACTTTCTGGTATGCACACTTTGCTCCATTGACTTAGCATATGCATACTCAATGTTTGTTTGTTTTCCAAGGAAAATCATTTTTCCTTGGCTTTAGCCATTTACATTTTAATCTCACTATGTTGATCCAAAGGCAAAGCTCCCTTTCCATCATTCTGGGAATAACCCACCACCCAAAGTTTCTATCCTAGAGAATGCATATTTTCCTTACAATCTTCAGTGATAGAGCAGAACTATTCTCCCAGCCAAGCCAGGTTTTATAAGGTTGGGACTGTGAGATGGGGGTACACCACCTCCTTTCGTCAACAAGAGATCAGATGCCAATTTACAGTGAATTAAAAAAGAAAGATCCCAAATAATCCACACTGTTTTTTTGGTGGGTTTTTTTTTTTTTTCTGAGAAACTTCCTTTAAGGAATGATCCCAATTATTTGGAGAAACTGGGTTATCTTTCCCTGTTATGATCTGCAATGCATTCTGGGATACGGGGTTGCATTAGAACCATCGAAGGGATTCTTTTTCTAGCAACACATGCCTGTCGCTATCCCACACTTGGTTCTGACATGTCCAGGGAGGGAGGCAAGCTTCTGTGTTTGGCAAAAGCTTCCCAAAGGATCTGAACATGCTACTGCTTGATTCTCACTTTTCCTAAGATGGCAGAACTCTCTATACAAACCATTCTGCCTATTAAAATATTAAAGACAAAAAATATAGCTTCCAAATCAGCAGCACCATCACCTTTGGAGTCCACACTTGCGCTCCAGCATTGACTGAGCAAAGGGAGGTGGACGGTGACCCCAGAGGTCAGGAAATGCCATCCTCTTGAAGTCAGCTACAGATCTGGTTCTTCTGGCTTTGGCCATATAAAGAGAGGGGTCATGGAAGGGGATATGCTTGGGATGTGTCTGCAGAAGCTTATCTATTACTTCAGCAGTTTCTGTAGGCCTAGTGGAATTGGAGAAGGAGGCACTCATCATTGGGCAGGAAATCACGTCTATATCCCAAGCATCCTGTTTGAGGGAAGCTTGAATGTCAGGGATTTCTTTTCCAGAAGAATTTATCCCAAGACCATTTGATTGCATGTTTTGGTATGCAGTGTTCCCAGGGCCTTTTTTGGAGGCTGGATGCATGGCGGACCTCCCCATCTTCACCATACTCAGGAGGGAAGTCTGGACCATGTCTTCTCTTTCTTGCCCCCAGGAGCGTTGGTCCTCAGTCAAACAATGCTGCTTTGGGGAGGCTGCAGTCGGAATGTGGTAGTGCTTGGCATGCTGAGTCTCTTCAAAGTTCAAATCATCTGCAGGTTTAGACTCGAGTTCCTTCAGGTTTAAAATGGAAAAGAATATGTCAGTGTTTCCTCCCTGGTAGAAAATACAACTTGACCCCTATCCTCACTCTCTGGGCACAGAGTTAAGCATAAATTCTGTGAATTAGGAAGCTTTTTCCAAGGTCAGACAAGAAAAGGCTAAGCTTCAAGAATCAAATGAATGGTAGAATCATAGAAATTCATGTTTGGAAGGGGCATTGGGTGGGTCTAGTACAATTCTATATAGCACACAAATGCCCTCTGGAACACCCCAAAAAGTTACAGCCTCGTTGAACAAACTTATTTACAGGGTTTTCATTACACCCCAAGGCAGCGCCTTTCATTTGAGGATCATTCTGTTCGTTTAAAAAAAAAAAAAGTCTTCCTTACACTGAACTGAAATTTCCTTCCCTGAAACTTTTACCTATGGATCCCCTTTGGCCTTCTGGAGTAAAATAGAATATACTGCCTCCCTTCTCCATGGGATTTAGCTGGTACCTTTAGAGGTGGGCAAATTCATGATATATTAAGAGTCATAAGAAAATAATAGAGATCCAAAGTCAGGTCTAAAAGACAACAGCAATAGTAATGGGAGCAGCAACTAGCCACTACATCGCCAGGTGCAAGGTTCTCAATTTGTTTCTACTAACAAAAAACCCTGAAATCAGACTGACCACCTTCAGAAAGCCATCTAGTACAACTTGCCCACTCAATAAATCATCAAGAATTTTCAGTGCATTTTCAGGACGTGAGGACAAGTCACTTTGTCCCCCAGACAATAGGCGGCAATGTGTACAGTCCTATTTCCATCTCCGTGCCAGGTGTCCCTACTGGAGGCGCCTTGCATACATCCAGACCAGCCACCTTTTTCACATTTTGCTTAGCCTTCTGCTTCTCTCTCAGAAAGACCCCAGAAGCAGATTGCTAATGATGAGCAGTGCTCTCCATCTGGAGAGCTCCTGCTTGGCCTCTCAGGCTCTGCAAAGAACCTATCATGCATCACCATGGAGCAGAACCAGGGCATATGCCCTACCTCAAAGCTGCAGGAGAGCTCAAGACACATCGCCTCATACTGCATCAGTTCCTCTTCGGGTCGGTCAAGACCAGGTTTGGAACTTAGCTTGTTCACATCCGTTTCCAAGTCATCATCCTACAATGGAATATCCAAATGTATATATATATATATATATATATGTGTGTGTGTGTGTGTGTATATATACACAGTCAAGACAGTCACCCTGAAAAGCAATGAGACAAGCTACTACACGTGTGATTTTTCAGAATCTTGGGACATGGTTTCCTTGCCTCCAAATTATAGTGCTAACCTACGCAAAGGAGAATTTAAGATGTCGGGTTGTATTTTTTTTTTTTAAGATTTTATTTATTTATTTGACAGAGACAGAGAGACAGAGAGAGAGCACAAGTAGGCAGAGCAGCAGGCAGAGAAAGAGGGAGAAGCAGGCTCCCCACTGAGCAGGGAGCCCAATGCGGGGCTCAATCCCAGGACCCTGGGATCATGACCTGAGCCGAAGGCAGATGCTTAACCAACTGAGCCACCCAGGCACCCCTGGGTTTTATTTTTTTAATGAAAAGAAAGAAGGTATACAACTTTTCTCAGCATCCATCTCAGGATTTATCAGCCCCCACTGTAAATAACTAATTTATATAAAATTAGTAAAGTGCGATATGAAAGAATTCTGTGTCTTGCCACCACCATCATCAACAGAATTGTAATCACTGCACCTATTCTTCTATCCCCCTTCCCATTTAGGTCCCTCAGGCTTCTGAAAAACATTTAATGAGCATCTACTATGAGCAGGTACCATTCTGGGCATTGAGTTAGCGATAATGGAACAGACAAAGGTCAATGTCCCTATGGAATCCGCCTTCTATCGAGAGAAGGAAGAGAGCAAACAAATGAAGAAGGTCATTTCTAACAGTGATAAATGCCATGGATATATTGAAGGGGGCAGTGGGATTGACCCTGAGGTGGGGGGTGTGGGAAGCTGTTTAGATTGTGTGAGCTGATGGGCACCTGGGTAGCTCCAGTTGGTTAAGCATCTGCCTTTGGCTCAGGTCATGATCCCAGGGCCCTGGGATCAAGTCCCGCATTGGACTCCCTGCTCAGCAGGGAGTCTGCTTCTTCCTCTACCCCTCCCCCCCGACTTGTGATCTCTCTCTCTCTCTCTCTCTCACACAAATAAAATCCTTAGATTGCGTGAGTTGAGACGACCTCGTGGAGGAGGTGACATTTTAACTAGAACAGAGGGGAAGAAATCACCAGCAGAACAGCTGATGATGGTTTCCAGAAAGAAGATGGTTGCAGCACAGAGAACAGGAAGAAGATGGCAGGAGTAAGCATTCGAGAAGGAGGCACTAGGCGGGGCCTTCCAGACCCGGGGAGGGGTTTGTCACCTCCCGTTGCACTTTACCCCATTAAAGATTTATGTTTACCCCGTCACTGCCAGTCTTTTCTTCATTGGGCTGAATAATCCCAGACCCTTAATATTTATTTCTAGATCATCATTTCACAATAGTTAAATGGTGTGGGTGACTTTCCTCCCAACACCTCTGTATTTTCCAAAGGTTATAAAGTCTTACACAGAAAGGACACCAAGAATCAAGCAGTTCAGTCTTTTCATCTTTCCGTGTCTTTCCTGGGCCCAGTTTCCCTAATGAAGTAGGGGAGAAAAACCTACCCTGTGTATTAGTTAAGGAAAAACCTGGCAGTCCTGAAGGCCTGGACTGTTCTTCTTTAAGTCAAATGAATATGGACAATAAATGTTTATATGACTGATTGGGGCAGGGGGAGGGAAGAAAATGCAACATTCTATCCCTCTTCTGGAATTTTCCTCCAAACTTTAAATTAAAAGAAAAATTGATCTCATGAGGTTGATTTCATGGTATTTTCTGATACAGTGCGCACCAGGCCCAAACTCCTTAGCCTGGTTCTGGAGATCCCATCATTCTTGTTCTTTCCAGGTTTATCTATCAGTTCCTACTTGCCTCCACCCTCCTTGCTGCAGCTTCAGCTATGCGCCAGAGTGCTACCAATGGAAACCCATCTGGCAGGTGACTGGGAAGAGTCTCCCGACCAGCAAGTAAGGCTGTTGTGTCTGGAGTGAAGAGTGTCATGCAGCCCATGAGCTGCAGCCGAATGCATTCTAAATGTGGCTAGGTGACCTACTGAGCTTTATGGCAGGGGTTAGCTAACTATAACCTACTGTCAGTTTTTGTAAAAAATGTTTTATTGGAACACAGGCACACCCATTTATTTATGCATTATCTGTGGGTAGTTTCTCGGTATAGCAGTGAAGTGAAGTAGTTGTAACAGAGACCATCTCTGGTACCCAAAGTTTTCTATCTCAGTCTCTGAATCTCCAGGCACTCAGGTTGGTTCTCCCCTCCTTCTCTGTTTCTTATAAATACCATTTATACTTATTCAGGGATGGCCCTGTGTCTGTGTCCTCACAGCAACCCAGGTAGGATTCATCATTTAGGATTCTGGGACCCATCTAATCCAGATCATGCTTTCTGGCCCTTCTTCCTCATATTGGACCTTTCAGATATTATTGACTTTCCCCAGCCTTACACTTGAGCTCACCACCCTTTCGAAGATGATGATTTGAACTCTGGTAGGGACAACCTCCAAGTTCACTAGAACTCTTTGAAGATAAAAATATATGCCTTGTTTGCTTTTGTATCATATTACCATCCCCAGGAAATTAGCCTGCTGCCTCCCACATGGATCACAGCCAAGAAAGTACCTGCAAGAAACAAAAAACTGAAAAGGAAGGAAAAGAGGGAGCAAAGGAGAGGAGAGCTTGAAGTCATTCTGATTATCCTCCTCCTCTTCAGAGTTTGTCCAAATCAAACAGCTGTGTTCACAAAGAATAAAAAAAATATTTAAAAAAAAAAAAAAAAAAACACAGCCAACATCTGGTCTATACTTCTTACAAGTTTCTCTTTTCTTATGTTGACACTGAGTTTTCAAAGAAAGTCACCCAAGTTTCCATTCTTAAGACTCTTTACAGACAAAAGTTCCTTTTAATCATTCTTTCTAAACAGTTGAGCCCAATTATTAACTAAGACTTTTCAAATGAAAAGGCCATCAGTTAACAGCCTGGGTCGGATCTATGACCAGAAACAAATATTCCTGGCTTCTTGCCCACATTTCTTGCAGCAAATGCTTCTGGGTTCACGAAGGAAAATCAGTTTGCTGGAATGCCAGTTCCCTTGCTCTTTTGCAACACCCCAGAATCAAGCCTTGAGTCCGATGTGCCCTGTTTCTCTGATTCACATTTACACACTGACTTCTCATCTTCTCCTTTTGGCTCGAAGGCTTTGATGAATAGCTTCCAAGCCCTCACCAATTTGTTCTGTGCTTCTTTCCCAGCTGGATTTGTTGCTTTGTTTGGGTTTCCCTCCAACCCAACCCACCAACATCTGCAGCGCGGTGGGGGAAAAGGAGAACGTCTGAACGCTCTCCATCCTGTGCGGCATGAGTCAGGCACCGGCATGCAGCTTGTCCCTGCACATCAGATACAAGAGGCGACTGACACTCTGCATCAGACACCCAGTTACCAAAGAACAAGGAAGAGGGTAGGGAAAGTGGCATTGATGAACGATCGCCACAGCACAGTATTATTCAGATAATGCAGTGAGTACTCAATACGCCTGTGCTGTTAAGCCACGGCAAAGATCCAGTTTACTACTGATGACTTCAGAAATGATTCCATTTATCAACAAAACTCTGAGAACACTGGAGGGTCGATAGCAGTCTTAACCTAGAGACTGAGCAGTCTTAACCTAGAGTCTTAACCTAGAAGCTGAGCTTTAGCCTCTATGAGTCTGTGGCTACCATCTTATGATAGAGAACTCAGAACTCCAGAGAACTCTCTAGATGGGTAGGTAGGTAGGAGGGAAGGGAAGAAAAAAAGAAGGGAGGGAAGGAAAAGATGAGGTGGGTGGATGGGTCGATGGATGGATGGATGATGATAGGCAAATAAATATACAGATGATAGATTTTTTCAAATTCAGGTTTCAGAAAAGTGTCTTTTCATACAAAAGGCTAACAGACACATGAAAAAATGTTCATCATCATTAGCATCAGGGAAATTCAAATCAAAACCACATTGAGATACCACCTTACACCAGTTAGAATGGCAAAAATGGACAGGGAAAGAAACAACAAATGTTGGAGAG
>NC_138377.1:118848334-118881777 GCF_054177405.1 Leptonychotes weddellii | reverse complement strand
GGGCTCTCCCGGCCACACCTGCCTGAGGATGTCCGGTGTACGTCCCTCAAGGTACTTATTATAAACAGACTAACAACAGCTTTCCATTGGAGAAAACTGGCAGACATCACCTTAACCAAGTGATCAAAGTGAACATCACCTTGTATGTTGCAAATGAGAAGGACACAGCATCACTTCTATAGTCTCCATGCCCAAAATGCACAGTCCGAATTTAACCATGAGGAAAATCAGCAAACCCAAAATGAGGGGCATTCTACCAATCATCTGACTGATACTCTTCAAAAATGTCAAGGTAAGGCAAAAAAAAAAAAAAAAAAGGAGGGGAAGGAGAGAGGAGAGGAGGAGGGGAGGGGAAGGGGAGGAAGAGGAGGGGGAAGGAGGGAAGGGAAGGGAAGGAGGGAGCTAAAGGATTTATATAACATGTAAGTACAATAGAGAATTGTAATTTAGATCCTGAGCCGAAAACAATTTTTGTCCTTTGCTACAAAAGGCATTAGTGAGGCAGTCAGTAAAATTTGAATAAGGTCTATAAATTAACTAGTAGTATTATATCAATGTATATTAAATTTTGGTAAACTGTGCTTATGTAAGAGAAAATCCTTATGTTTAGGGAATTCACAACTGGAGTACGTGAATATCTGTAACTTACCCTTAAAAAGTTCAGAAAAAAATTATAATAGTGTTGGGGGGCAAGGTTGAAAGAGTGAATGAGAGAGAGAGACATTTCTACCAGATCTCCATTCTTCTTTGCTAAATCTCAGCAGACTTAGGGTATAGTCACTGGGTTGAGTAAATTACAAGACTTCGTTTGGGAAGAAGACACTGAATGAGACATGATGGCTGAAAGACTGTCACGTGTCACAGATGTGTTGCATGTTTTTCCTAGAGCGCGTGGAAGCCAGCTTCTGGATAATCAAGGTCTGGCTCAGCCCCAGAAAGGAATTCCTCGTAGTCAAAGCTCCCCAACAAGAGGATGGATTCCTTGTGGTAGTGGATAGCGGGACACTGACAATGTTCAGACGGCGGCTGGAAGTCCACCCAGTGGGGATGCGGTATGGGGTTTTCTTCTATCTGATGGGGAAACGTAACAGAGGGCCTTCATGGTGCCCTTCAGTACCGCAATTTTTCTTTGATAACTGAAGGATCCTGGTGGAGACCTCCCGTGAAACACACATCCTATGGGGTAAGTGCATGATACCCTGATTTTCCCAAGATATACTTTAAATTCTCTTTGAGGACACACAGAGGCAAGAATAGTCCAAGATACCTCTCTCAGCACTTAACACATGCTCCTTTCCAGTATAACCTCCTCGCCTGGGCTACTGGCTTGGTGGACAAGTGTGTCCCTGCCCAGATCTCTCCAGCAGGTGGCTGGTCACTTCAACTCCTGTGAGTAAAGTGCACCACAGGACTGCAACCAGCTGACTTGCAGCACAAATGCCCAAATCTCGCAGCTCTGTTCTCACTAGTGCATTCCTCCATTACCCAAATCGTTCACTCTGGCTTATAAGACGATATAGGCCTCTGGCCGAGTGCATACGTGAGAGAGATCCCCCGAGCTATAATTGGAGAAGCAAAATTTCAGCTCAAAGTCAGATTTTTCCCTAAGACCATGTAAGTGCACATAAGTGAAAAAAATAACATAAAAATTCAGTGCTTTATTCCAGAGGGGTTTTCTCGTATTAAAGGAATTTTTTTTTTCTGCGGGTTTGTCAAATTCTCAATTGTCAGGCTTGGCTGAGCCCCACTGAGATTTTTGACCCATTTGTACAGTTGGTTTTTTTTTTTTTTCCAGTTTTACAACATTTCATTCAGCCATGACCCTAAACTGAGAGTGATGAGCTTTATTTGCCCACTGATGTGTTTGTGGAAGGTTTAAATCTCCTTCATTACCTCCTTTACTGAATTATTCTTTTGCATCAAAAATATTTCTCTCCTTGGCTGGTCCCAGCCACAAAGCGCCAGAGTTCTTCACTGCTTAAATGAGGTTCCAGCCTATCCAATATCTGATGTTTAAAAGAAAATTGGGGATTAAGTAGGAGGTATTAGAGTATCCCCTGCTGGAAAGATGCCAGAATGTGAAAAACAGTGCACAAAGGCCCTGTGGGCAGGGAGAGGTTAAGGACTTTTGTCTTTTATCTATTTTAAGAGTAGGAGACTAATAACGTGTTATCTTAATGACCTTCATCCCCTACTCTCTTGGGGGGTGGGGGGGGTGGGGATAATGGAAAAAAATCTTTAATTGTCTCAGAAAAATCCCTTATCAAATCCTAATGATTTTATTCATGATTTCCTGTTAATCCTCAACAAGCTGCCATGTTTACTAACATCTAAAATGGCTACACCTCCTTCCCTACCGACCCTACATCAGTCAATCTTTCTCTGAGAATGGCTTGCAGAATTTTGCAAAAGTCAATACGCATCTGAAAAAAACCGACAAGAGGAGATTCAGCAAACTGAGGAAGAGCAAATGTGGAGAAGAGCCAAAGAATGAAATGAGGGTCACTGAGATCAGCAATGTGCAGGAGTTCTAGATGATGTGAGAGGGAAACAACACTTCTCTGAGGGTGGCCAGATAGCCAGGAGAAAATGTTCCGGGTGAGCTCAGGATTTGGAGCAGGAGAGGGCTCCTGGTCCCCTGACCCTCTTCAAAACAGATCAGCTGCACTTAAGTCTGTTTATATATAAAGGGATTCCTCCTAAGGTTTTCTTGGAAAAAAATTCCTGCTCCTTAATTTTTTTTTTTTTAAATTTCCCAGTAGATTGGTTTATCTTAACTAGTAGGAGGATGGGGGTAGGATGGACAGGCAGGCGTTCTGAGTTTAACATCTCACTCCACACTCCCACCCTGTCTCAAACGCACCCTCAGTGCCCTTCTCCATCCTGCTGAAGGTCATTCCTGGTCACTTTTCCACTGGCAAATCCACAGACTCAACCTTGACCTTCCCTCCAATTCATCCTTTTATATTCTACTACCTCTGCATCCCCAGATTATATCCTCCAGAATGAGGTCTTCTCTGTAGCTAATTATCAGTCTGAAATGTAACCTAGTGATATCCTTATTTTGACCCCAGGTATTCCTTCTCTGAGGTTCAAATGTTGTTTTTGTCTTTGTTTTTTTTTTTAGTGCAGACCCCATTGATGCAGCAGATCTTTACACTCAGGTAAAAAGAAAATAATAAATAACTAGAAGGGACTATGCCAAGATAGCACAAGTACTTAAGGGGGAGGAAGAGAGTGAGGATTCTATTTGCTTTAGACTTTTTAGATTTGATTTAGGCTTTTCTATAGTCCTTATTCCCCACATACTCTACAATGAACTCTGCTAATCAGGAGGGGGTAAAAAAAAATGTTACCTTCTGACAGGAGGTCCATAGACTGTTGGTTCTGCCATGTCGTAAATGCCTGTGGGCAGGGCCAATGGTCCCCAGGTTGCCATAGCAACCAACACACCTTTTTCAGCCTTACCCCCTTCCCTTCAAAAGTGAATTACTTGTCTACTAACCCCCTGAAGGCATTTGAGATCCCAGTCATCTCTATAAAGATGTTTGCCTTTTTTAAAGAGGAAAGTGTAGACGCCTTCAAGACTCAAAGATGGAATTTCTCCTGGGGAATATTCAGCCCCATGACGGGCTGGTGGAGAAATGCTCCGTGACCCAGATTATTACACCTGCCAGCACCCCACTCCTCTGGCAAAACTAAAGGAAATTTCATCTCTGCTCTTCATTTACCATATTTGGGGATTTCATCAGCCCATTGAGGGTGAAGTGATGACTTCACAGTGCCCAAATGGGCACCTGCAGCAGAGCAATGAGCCGAACAAATGAACAGCCACGGATCTCAAACGAGACGGACAAATTAGTGCAGACTCTAAACTCATCTTTCCTGTAGTCACGCATACACCTGCATGGCCTGGCTGGGCCTGCTGTCAGCTGTCTTTTGGGACTCCTTGTACCCAGCCAGGTGCTCCACCGCTTTCTAGCTGTGTGGCCTTGGACATGTCAGTTCACGGTTCTATCACTAAGTCTTTATCTGAATGACAAAACTAATAATATCCCTGCCTAGGAAGTTGTTGAGAAAATTAAATGAGATAATACATGTAACACTGATGGCTCAATGCCTGGTCATAATCAGCGTTCAATACCTGTTGCCTATTATGACTGTCCTCATCAACATGATAAGCAAAATCCATTTATTATTCCAACTCCCCCCCTATTGTTACGGACAACAGAGTGCCAAAGGCTCAGGATGTGAACATATTCTTTTTGGCAGCCTCATTCAAGAACAGGAGCTCCAGGGTCACATAGCTGTTGATGTGAATCTGGGCTCTACCAGTTACTAGCTGTGTAACCTTCGTTAAGCTGATTAGCCAGACTGAACTAGATGTCCATCATCTGCAAAGACTAAAGCAAGATGAAAAAAAGATTAATTACAACATCAGCCTCACAAGTCTATTATAGGGAATGAATGCAAAGCATAACACCTGACACAGAGCATGTGCTCAGTAAATGATAATCCCCTCCCCCGTAAGGATGACATCAAACTTCACGTACCTTTTACCAGTGACAATTGCCCATGGAAAAGTTCCTCAAAAAGTAAAATGTATCCAAGTTTCTTCAATCTCCATGTAATGACTTCTCACCCCAAATATCCACCAGCTTTACACTGTTGCCCATCTGTCCTTAGACATTCCGATACAGACACCCTGAGGGTCACACCTCCCAGGTGTCCCATATAGAAAAGCCCATACTGCAGATCTTTATTGTTCCCCTCTCTGGCAAAAGTTACCTCAACTGGGTCCAATTACACCAACACTTTTCTAGAGGACTGGTTAGTGTTCTAAGATCCTCTTAATTGATAATGTTCAAGAGGTTACTAGCCCACCCTTGCCTTGGATAAGGCATACATGAGTAAGAATAAGCACAAGGATTCCAGGCTCCTATCACTCTTGAGAACAAAAATCTTCTTCAGCCACACAACAGACTCTGACATTACCGTCTCAAAAAATTCTTGCCCAGGGAAATTAAATAGCCTTATTGCTTCTTTCAGGAACTTTATGAAAATCCCATTCATGCAAACTATTGACAATTCAGCTAGTCCTTTTTTAGGATAGTGGCTCCTTCTCAGAGCAGAAGACCACTCAACTGGGCTGACCAAACTCCCATTTACTCGTCAGGGTTTGCTTCCAAACCCTCTCTGCACTGTTTCCCCCAACCCTGAGCAATTGCATCACAGACACTGCCTATCTCCATCAGGAATCCACAATGAAAGATCCACTTTGAACGCAGCACTCCCATTCTATAATAACCACCTGAGAACACCACCTTTGGAGACATTATTAAAATTCGAGGTACTGACGGCCAATACACTTGCCTTTGCAACACATTTCTTTTGTGGTCTTCTCAGCGAGTCAATTTAGGAGATATTTCTGGACAAAGCAGGCTTTTACCAAGACTTATAAATCATATTATATGAACAATGACCTGCCTACTTTGCCATTATAACACCAGTTACAATTATGGAGTATTTATATACTGAATGTTTTCTACGTGCTCAGTAGTGGGCTAATCATTTTAAATGATTATCTCATTTATCTCATGAAAATGCTTTGAGATAAACATTATTTTCCTCCTTTTACAGATGAAGGCGCAGATGCTAAGAGGAGTCAGACAACGTACTGAAGCCCTTAGAGCTTACAAATGACCTCTCCACGATTCCAATGGGGCTCTCCATCTGCCTCCAAAGCTTACATCCCAGACTGTTACTCCCAAAGCTTTTGATGATGAATTGATGATAGTTTACACTTCTTCGTGCCCAGAAGAAGCCCTGTACCTATGACCAGAATAACCAACTTCTTGAGGAAGGTTTCTAAAAGGTTACTGAGGTAAAGCCATTTGAACACCTGAAGCCTGAGGTGCTTGAGGGGAGTGGCTTTTGGCCGATGTTATCTTGGCTCAGCCCCTCCACCTGGCCCTCCGCCCCCATCTTCTCTGTTCCCTCCTGTGCCCTGAAATTAGGGACAGAGTTGATTTTTACTAGGAGACTTGACAAGATTTAAAGGCCCCCAGGAAGTGGCCCACAGTTCTTCAGGTCACTGGAGGAGATGTTTGGGAGTTTTCCTGTCACTCAGCCAGTGACTCCATGAGACCAGCCCCAAAGTCAGGCCTGGACACGAGTGCGATGCCACTGGGCGGGAGAGACTGAGGCAGCTGTCCCCGGCTCCTGCCTCATGAGGGAGGAGCCGCCATCCATGTGCTGAGACATAACTAATCTTAATGTCATTGATCCTGGAAATTCTACTCAATTATCACTAGCCCAAATAAGAATAATGATATTGAATTAATTTACAAGTATATATATTTTTTTCTCTTTGTAGAATAGCTGCATATCAGGAAACTTAACCATCAAGGAAATTTCAGTTTTGAGCAAAGCTTGTTTGCCCATTGACCGCCTTTAAAAAAAGGAAAGAGGCTTCTCCTGAGCCCCAGAAATAGAAAGCGTTAGAGAATGGCCTTCGCGGCAGTTTTAAATCTAGAGTCTTCTACTGCTTTTGTGCTTTAAGCACCAGTTCCTTCTTTTTTTTTTTTTTTAAAGATTTTATTTATTTATTCATGAGAGACAGAGAGAGAGATGGGCAGAGGGAGAAGCAGGCTCCCAAGGAGCAGGAAGCCCGATGCGGGACTCGATCCCAGGACCCTGAGATCATGACCTGAGCCGAAGGCAGACGCTTAACCATCTGAGCCACCCAGGCGCCCAAGCACCACTTCCTTCTAATACCGCTCCACAGAGACATTGCCAAACCGTAGGCATTCCTGCATGCAGAGGAAAGCCTCGGATTGTGCACCTGCCTCTCCGGCCCTTGGCGGGAACCCCGTCTAAGGAAGGGCATCAGGCTGTGATGCCAGAGGAGGAGGGGCACCACCCCGTATGTACTCCCGACACCAAACCCCTCCAGTTCAGTACTCAGCATCCCAGGTGAAGGATCAATGGCATCTTGCGCTCTCTCCGTTCTAAGGCTTACGTTTTTTTCACAGGTTTTAGCATTTCCAAAATTAAGTGCTTCTTACCAATGGCAGTGTTTCAGTTATAACTGGCAGCGTTTTTTTCACCACATAAAAAGTGGTGCATCTTATAGTCAACAGCATCCTAGATTTGAGGAGCTATGATTAATTTTGTAACATTGTTCCTTTGAAAACTCTCTGAATGAGTTCATTCCCAGCAAGGGGTTATCACTTGAGAGGTTTGCTGTGCATATGCAAATATGCAGAGGTATTCTGTCCTGAAAGCCAGATCCTGCGGTGGTGAGGTATGGGATAAACCATCAACTAAAACCATGCTCATTCACCCAAAACCCAAGGCACCACCACTAATTCATTCCGCAAACACTTACTGAGCAACTACTTCGGGCCAGCACGGGCCGGGCACTATTGCAGGCACAGGGGTCCTGCAGCAAGAGAGGAGACAGACCATGTCTCTGCTGGTAAGGGGCTTGTTTCCCATGGGGGGCGGGGTGCATGGAGAGCCACAGAACCAAGTAGGCACACGCGCAAAGAAAAAAATTAGGTAATTTCAGAAAGTGACAAGTGCTTTGGTGCTAATAAAACAGTAATGGTAGACGGAGCACCTGGTTGGCTCGGTTCAGTTAAGCGACTGACTCTTGGTTTTGGCTCAGGTCTTGATCTCAGGGTCCTGGGATTGAGCCCCATGTCAAGCTCCATGCTCAGCGTTGAGTCTACTCGATATTTTCTCTCCCTCTGCCCCAACCCCAGCTCACATGCTTGCTCTTGCTCGCTCTCTGTCTCTGTCTCTCTCTCTCTCCCTCTAAAATAAATAAATCTTAAAAATAATTTTCAAACAGCAATGATAGAGTGACCAGAGGGACAACTACTCTAGATTGGGTGGTCAGGGAAGACCCTTTGAGGAGAGGGTATCAGTGCTGAACCTGAATGATAGGAAGGAATCAAGAAACAGAGCTACGGTGGCAGACAATTCTAGAAATCTTGAGAGCACAGCAAGTGGAAAAGCCCAAAGTAGGTGAGTACAAATAAAAAGCCTGCAACTAAAGCCAGGTGAAAAAATTGAAGGAGAACAGTAGGAAATTATTGAAAAGGAGGGCAGGGATCAGAATGCGTGACCTCCACCACTTGGACACTCATCATGGCAGGTGTCCCTTCTGTGTCCCTGCAGAAACTTTCCTGGTTTGACTGTCTACCCACTGCCAACTCATCAGATGACACTTGAAGAAGAAAGCCGGGACTTACACCAGGAAGGAGAAAGCTGCGACCTTCCCCACTGCCTTTCCTCATCGACTGATATGGGAGACACTGGTCTGTCGGCGGCGTCGCCTGCTTCTGGCTGGGAACAGACTAGCAGCGCGGACCGCGGGGAAACGCACCTGCAAAGTGCTGCAAATACCACATGCCAACAGGCTCATGCTGCAGTATGCCTCCGGGCCTGGAGGGGGCGCTGGAGGAAGGCGGGGAGCGTGTGCCTCCGCGCTCCTGGCTGGCTGTCCTCTGTCCAATCCAGTCCTCTCTCCTACCACCCAGACCGTGCCCACAGTAGCCTCCTACGTGGCCCCTATGCCTCCAGCTCCCTCCACGGCCCAACACTTACTTAAAGCACAACTGGGAGGCTGTCATCATCGCCTACTCAAAAAAAAAAAAAAAAGCAATGGCTTCAGGGAAATCCGAAAGTCTGGGGACGCCAGGAGGGGTCTGGTGTTCTCTGGGTCGCACGGTATGGGGTCAGTGGTTGCCATGCTGTGCGCCCCTAAGATTGGGGGAGGGGCTAAGGGAGAGGCTAAGCGGGGTCTCTAACCCTCGTTGCCACCACTGTCGACCATGTACATGCAGCGGTTCTGCAAAGGATTTTGTTCAGGCAAAGGATATGAAATCTTGGGCAAGTAAGTCAAACCCATTGGGCCCCGAAGTTTTCTCTACAGAACAGTTTCTCAACCTTGCGCTGTTGCCTTTTGGGGCTGGAAAGTATTATTTCCTGGGGAGAGGGGGGCTGTCCTGTGCACTGGAGGAGGTTCAGCAACATTCTGGCCTCGGCCCATTAGCTGCCAGGAACAGCCCCACCTCTGCAGATGTGGCCACCAAAACCATCTTCAGACCTCGCTAAATGTCTCCTCTGGGACAAAATCGCTCCTGCTGAGAACCACTGCTATACAATAGTTAAATATTTACCTGTCTTGCAAGGACTACCATGAAGATTAAATAGGATAATATATGAAAAGGTGCTTTGTAAACTGCTAATATCAGACGTCTGTAGGAAACACCTGACTCACACCTCGGCATAAACAAATAATTGTACAGTCGATCCTGAATGTGATGGCTCTCCTGTGCCCCTGCAGAGTGGGGAGATGTTTATCTTTTTGTCTATCTCTTTAAATCTCTGCGATACTTTATCTTTGTCAGTCCACAGCCAGTCATTCATTACGCCAGGATGATACAAGTTCCAAAATCTAAAACATTTAGAGCTCAGCAATCCTGGATGTTAACCCCCTGATTCCCTAGACTGGAAACGAAATGAGGGTATGTGGGTCAACTGAACAGGCCAGTTCATTCAACGATGCTGCATTCAACGACGTACTTATTCCTTTTACAGAAAAAGAGGCTGAAAACAGCTCTGTATTATTCAACACTCAGGGAGATGTAAGAATGATGAATTCACATTGCAACAAGCTTTATAGGACCAGTTCCTGAAACTCCCAGGATTTTCCAAATGGTGGTGATAGGAAAGTGAGAGATGATCTTTATGGAGATTTACTAAGATCTAGTGTTATACTCCCACTACATGTACAGTACCTTGTTTAAATCTTACCAGTTCTCCTTGGAGGGTATCGTGTTCCCTGCCTTACAAGTGAGGTGGTTTCAGCATGGTCACTAAGCAAGGCACCTCGAGAGGCCCTGACTGGAATCCACAGTCTCCTGAGAGCCAGCTTTGAGACCACAATGCAGACACTATTCTCCACCATGTCTTACCCTCTCGGACAGTAAGAGGTTTGAGCCTTTAGCAAACACACACCCTTCATACATGACCCTGAGCCACCCCGAGGAGACCTTCACACTGTTGGCAAAGGAACACCATGGCCCAAACCTATAGGCAGATAATCAAGCCAGAGAGAAGGCTCTGGATAAGGACCTAGTCTTACACAACTACCGGAGTACAGGACCACCTGCTTAAAAGACAGTATCCTGCGTGGGTGTAAGAACCAGGACTGGTTCCACTCTCATTACAACTCTCATTACAACAATATTTTATGTGCCAACACTTTTGCGTCCAGCAGGAAAAACCCAACACCACCGTCCACAGCTCTGTTAGATGCAGTGTGGGGTGCCTCCAAAGACGCCTGGCCATCTTGGGAGGGTGGTTCACCATCCTGCCCATACTACCAACCATGATAATCTCCACTGGCTGCTGAAACTCCCCATTTAATCAGACTTGGTTCAGTTGTTTAATTAAGTCTCTTAACGCCAAAAGACTTAAAAGTTCCTCGACTAGGGCTCACTAATGAACACAACATTTTGGATCGTTCCCTGTGTCCCACTAGCCCTTCCTTATGACCACCGCATAGTAAAAATGAGCACACTCTTCAAACTGCCTGAAGAACGTGTCCACACATCTTTAAACCGCGATCTCAGACAACAGACTGAGCTCTGAGAGTGTCCTATGAATATTTATTTCAGAAGTTTTCAAACTTGATTCCTTTAAGCCCCAAAGAACTTCCATGGACATTTCTCAGAGGCAATCAAGAGCTACTGGAGGGAGTTACACAATAAGTTAGTCATGGGGATTAAAGTAGAGCATAGGGAATATAATCAATAATATTGTAATAACGTTGGATGGTGACTACCTTTACGGTGGTGAGCACTGCATGATGTACAGAATTGTGGAATCACTATGTTGTGCATCTGAAACTAATAGAACAGTGTATGGCAACTATACTTCAATAATAAACACAAATAAATAAATAAAGGCAGCCAGCCAGCCAGGGAAAGAGGGGGTAGCGAGGGAGAGACCAGGCCATCATTCATTGGGATCTCCCACTTCTGCTTCCATTTTATGTGTTTAAGATGTGTCATTTCCTGGGCGCCTGGGTGGCTCAGTTGGTTAAGCGACTGCCTTCGGCTCAGGTCATGATCCTGGAGTCCCTGGATCGAGTCCCGCATCGGGCTCCCTGCTTGTCGGGGAGCCTGCTTCTCCCTCTCCCACTCCCCCCTGCTTGTGTTCCGTCTCTCTCTGTCAAATAAATAAATAAAATCTTTAAAAAAAAAAAAAAAGATGTGTCATTTCCTCATTTTATTTTTTTTTTTAAAGGAATCTTCTACTGAGGCATCCTCAAACCACTCATCTTGTGGAGCCCTCCCATTTTTGCAAAGCCAAGCTAAAGTCAAGTACAATGATGAAGAAGTAATTTAAGAGCACACAGGGCACTGGAAAGCAGAGTCCAGGTTTCCCCAGCTCCATGTGGAGGGTGCAGATCGCCTCTGAAATATGAAGGCTTTCTGCTTTAGAGATAGTCATAACCGGGTTCAAATCCTAGCTCTCTGCTGACCTTGTTGGGGACCTTGAGAAAATTCGTAAACCTTTCTCGCTATACCTTCCTTGTATGTAAAATGGGCATGTAAGGTATCTGGCAAGTGTTGGGGCTCTGTAATCAATAGTCATGATCGCTGTTCCTTGAAGGTACTCTAACAAACCGTAATTCTCTTCCCACACCCCACCCTGCTTTCTAGGTCCTGCAGGGGCGGCAGTAAACATTCAAGAAACATATTATTAAGTGGATAAGGGATGCTTGTGGGTCGTGAGAAGGCAGACAGGCATTTCCCTTAAGTGGTGCCTTTGGCCTTGACAGCAAAAGCAGGGAAGAGACAGGTTATCAGAAGGGCGTGAGGGAGATGGGGAAAGGTAACTGCAAGATTTGTTGCTGCTCACCAGAGGCAGCCCTCAAAAAGGCTGCTGGGGATGCTCCCCGCCCTCCATAAGTCCTGCTCAATCATGCTCACATCACTGGGGATGCAACAAATTCCAGAGGCTTTTCCAACCCAGAGCTCCACTCACCCTGCCTCCTCCCAACTCCCCTAAATAACGGCTGAGCAAATGCCTCTGAGACCATCTTCAGCTAATTTCCTTCAAGACATGCAAGCTGCTAACGCTGGGAAGTACAGATAGTGTGGAATAGCAAATATGGCCAAAATTAGATTAAAATAACCTCCTGATAAACAAATTACTCACTGAAAATAAATAGTCCACCGCTGCTGCGGCCAAGATAACTAAAAGAACAGCACCACCACGTGGCAAGAAGAGGAATTACACACGCCGCCATCTGGCCAGTCCCTGTCCGCCCACCCAGCTTGGGAGGAGTCTGACCCAGGGTCAAGGAAGGGGAGCAAGGGGGAGAGGTGGTATCCTTTCAGCTTAAACCTTAAAAATATTTTATGTACTTGTGCAAAAGACAGAAATATTTGTCAGGGAGTTCTGAACTTTGAGCTAAGGGGGGGTAAAAAGAAAAAAAAAAAAAAACCAATGCGCCAAGTTGAACGCAGAATGACATAATGGGAGTCTGTGATTCTTCCTGTCCGGGTTCCCTTCCTCTCCCTCACCCCATCGTTCATCAGATTTGTGCTGATGCTCAGCCTCGCAGCAGAGACTCTGGTCCCTTGCACGGCCATGCTGCTGTGTTGGGCACCTCTTAGCAGGTCCCATTCCGATGCTTATATGGGATGGACCATGCACTGCTCTTTTCTCAACTAAATGGCAGATGCTCCTGCCCCCCCCCCAAAAAAAAATCCTTCAGATACTTAGAAAGTATTTATGTAGCTTCCTTTCAGCTTTTGGTCTTGTCCTCTTCGGGCTAAACGAGCCTATCCTCATTATTCTCTTCTTGGAATGCACAAGGCTCAGGCCCCAGCATCGAGACTGGCATGGCAGGCCAGCCCACAAGCAGTGTGCATTACACACGCTTCCCAAACCTCAGGTCTTATGCCTATAAAATGGGGATTATAACCCCTGCTTGATAGGCTAAATGTATATATAGCGGTTGACACACTAAGAACTCAATAAACTGTAGATCTCTGTGTTGTCATTTCAATCCAGCAGTGTGATGGATGTAGCTTGTTATTCTGCATTCATACAAAGTCGATTGCAGCAGTCCATCCCAGGGTGACAAATGCAAAGATCTGTCAATACCATTTGAAGCAGATTTTTGGTTTGTCACAGAAATATACTACATGCTTCTCCAAAAGATATGGCAGAAGAAGAGACACTGAGTGTATAATCACACCACAATTTGATTCTTTCCGGGAACAGGAATTGGGCTGGCCTCTTCACTAAGGTATATTGAAAATAAATGAATGAGACTTAGATCTCAAGGAACTAGAATCCTTCCTCCATTAATGTGTTACCAGCTCTGGGCACAGCCCAATGCGAAGTATGGGGGATACAGTAGGGACCCCAGCCCTCATGGAGCTATACCCAGTAGTAAAAATGCATACACACATACACATATACAAAGATACAGGAATCATTGATTACAGTATAGTTAGTTCTTAGAGGTGTAAATATAAGATTCTATAAAAAGGCTAATGCTGGGCAGAGGTGGGGCTGGGTAGTATTCAGAAAAACCCCAGACAGAGGTATTTGTGCTAGACCTGAAAAAGGAGTAAGTGTCATCTGGATAAGAAACTTTCAAAGTCTCAGAGATCTGGGTGGGGGGAGGGTCACCCCCTCTCTCTGGTCTTCAATTTCCCCATGTGGAAATGAGGAGATGGGGGTAGATAATGCCAATAGTTTTCTGGGATATAGACTACAACACTGTGTCATAACCACCAAACTTGCCAGAAGATTTTATCTTAATTATTCCAACCACTAAAAAGAATGGATAATTATGTGACATGATAGAGGTACAAAGTATTGCTATAATGACAATTATAATACATAAAGGTACCAAGCCAATGTGCATTATTACATTTATACAATGTTATATGTCAAGTATATTTCCATTTTTTCTAAAAGATCAATAGTCTTCCGGATTCTCAGGGGCCCTATATTTTTGTGAATGTGTCTGTGAGGCCATCTTGGGGGGAAATCAGTGGAAATGGACAGACAGGGCTCTGAGCTCTCTACAAAAAAAAAAAAAAAGTTTGAATACCACTGCACTAAAACAACCCCCAAGGTCTTTTCCAGCTCTGATTGTCTGACCCCATGGCCCTCACCTGGTAACAGAAGAGGAAATCACACTATGTGGGCACAACACATGAGGACAGGCCCCACAGGAACCCAGATGGTACATGTGAGTCCCACCAAGGCTGTGGTGATCCCCGGCTCCTTGTGTATCACCGTAAGATCACAGGAATCATAATGCCAACCATCCTAAAACATAGACTGTCATTCTGAGAACTCTTCTGAGCTCCTACAAGTCCTACAAAAGCCTTAGGCGGGTGCATCTCAAAAAATGGCTCATTCTTTGACATTTTGCAGCAAAGCAACTGTCTGGTCATAATACCCTCCCATCACTGCCCTGCTGATGGCCAGGCCTCGCTGAGAGCATGAGGATGTCTCTACAGGATCAGGGCCCTGGGCACTAGAAGGCCCTCCCTTCCCACACACCCAGTGCAACAGGCTGACGGCCCGTCCCAGGAGCCAGCCAGCCAGCCAGAGCATTAACTAGGAAGACTAGTGATGAAGTCTCATCTTCCTGCCAAACCTCCCATTAGCTCCCTCGCATCTCTCCTTCCCTCCACCTCATCTCCCTTCCTTTATTAACTTACTTCCCTATTTCCAGCACCCTCCCCACGCCCTCACAGTCTGCAAACTTCCAGACTCTTCTAAATGCTAATTCTTAAGTTGGAGAGTAGTCTGAAGTAAAACCATCCTCTTCTTCTTGAGATTTGGGGCCTGAACCAGGAGAGGTTGCAGGGGATTCCTTATAGTGGGAATGTGACCTTTAAATCTGGGCAGCAAGGTTAATACCAAGGCGTTATCTGAAGATTCATCGCTGGGGCAAGTACAAATCAGGCAGGCCGGATGCCACACACTCATTCAAATGCCGCTTCCAAGGGCTGTGCAATTTTTCAACCCTGCATTTATACCTAATGCTCATGGAAGGGGTGTTATGGAGCGAAAAGAGAGAGGGAGAGGTGGGGCAGGGGGGAGGGGAGGGAGCGGACAGTGAGAAAAGGAGAAGAGGATGAGGGAAAAAGAAACACAGAGGTACAGGCGGAGGGAAAGGCAGATGGGAGGAAATCCACGAGATGGAGAGAGACAAAGGACAATATGTTGCTTGGGTTTATTAGAGGAAAAAAAAAATTGCCTGCACCAGAAGCACTATATCTTAATCAAAGCCTTTATTAAGTTTTGGTAACGAAAAGCTAAGAGTTTTTGCGTCAGCTAATGCATCAAAGGGCAACACTTTCCGTACAGGGAAATTGAAGTCGGGTTTGTGCACCTGTGAGTAGAGCAGAGAAATGGATGCCATGAAAGGTATGGGATTTGGATTAGACCTTTCTAGCCCCTGCACCTACAAAAAGGTCCCTTGAATGGGCAATGACTTCATTTTTGGCATCCTAAATTGCGGAGACAATTGGAATAGCAGTCTGGGACATCCAAGCTTATTTTGCCTGCTATCGCTCAGGAAGGGAAAGAGACAAGAGGTGTCTTCTGGTTCGTTTCCCTCTTCTCGCCATCCACCTATCCTACAATGGCTTCTCTTGTAGTAGCTACGGGAGGGAAGAGAGAACTGAGGCAGCATAACAAGTGTCCTATGCAACCCATGGGCTCCTTCCCTTTCTTTTTGTTGCTAAGGTGGGCAAGCAGATCCTCAGTCCTCCTTTCCCTGATACTGGTGGGCACTGCCTCCAGCTCGTCTCTATACCCATTAGGCACAGAGAGGACCTTACTGGCCTCAGATGGCCAAGCCCACCCAAGTTTATTGCCACAGAAGCACTGGCTGCCCCCAAGGTAGTAAGCTAGGTCCTTCCAGCTTTATTTTGACTGAGGAATGCCTTTCCTTTGTGAAGCAGTTACAGAGATACGTTACAGTGCCAACTTTTATACGACAAGCAAGCATCAAGACCAGACTGATCACTAGCCAAAAAGATTACGTGTTTAGGAACTAAAGGTTCACATAAACATTCCCAGATATCCACTGCCAGATGGTAAGGGTTTCAATTTTAGGCAGAAACTGACTTCTTGAATTTAGGTCCAGCTGAAAACAAACCCACCCGGGATCCAAATTGACAGACACTCCATGTCAGGTCTTAACTATGTGTGAAGACAATACAAAGCAACTGGAGAATTCCGTGACACATACCTGCCCCACAGCAACCCCAGCCTAAGTGGAGTGGTACCATCCCTACCCAGACCCTCCAGGCCACGCGATACTTTGGTTACGCTGGCAGAACAAAGATGGAGACTACATGGTGTTCTGTTACTGCTCCTCCCCAGACCCACGACAGACTTTGCTATTTTAAATACCTTTCCTGCTGAGCTCAAATATGATCTCAGAATCCTTCCACCCACATGTGGGAGTTGGCACTTGTAATGGAAACTATCTGCCCTCCTTGTTCTAAGATCCTCTAGATCTATAGAACATGCTACTTCCCAAGTCATTTCTGCATGTCCAGAAGTGACGTTCCGCCATCCATATTTTTACCTCTTTTAAACCCACAGGAATGGCACCAATACTGGGGAATTTCAGATCAGTTGTGCAAAACGAGCATTTCTATGAGATACCAATAAAATATTTGGGGAGAGGTCATCTGAAACCTTGAAAGGTCTTCAACCTTTGGGTTGGTCCAATCTACATCAGTGATTTTCAATAGGAGGCAATTTTGACCTCCCAGGGCACATTTGGTGGTGTCTATAGACAATTTTGATCTTTTTACCTGGGAGTGCTACTGGCCTCTGGTAAGTCAAGGCGAGGGATGCTGCTAAACATTCTGAAATGCACAGAACAGGCCTGAACAACTAAGAATTATCCCGTCCACCATGCAAGAGTGTCAAGGTTCAGAAACCCTGATGTATATTAAGGTGGAGTATTCAGTGATCGAAAGCATAGTAGAGAATCTTTCATCCAACTCTGTCATGTTACAAAGAACCTAAGATCCAGACAAAAGTCTGTGCAGACAGCTAAGCAGAATTAGCAAATAACCCCATACACCCTTCTAGTGGGACAATAAAACATGTTTTATATGCAGAGGATAGCAGGCTATCAGTTCCCCAATAGTCTATTAATATAGTTAAAGAGACATTAGAACCACAAATGTTAAGATCATTGGTTCTATGTGTGGGTTTTTGGGTTCAGGTAGTAGAGGGCAATACTACCATTTTCATACATATAAGTATCACTCATTCATTTTATTCATTCATATATATTCATTCAGAAATCATTCATTCGTTTTAATGTTTAGTCCACAAATTTATTTCAAGCTTTTCATTGTGCTGATGCAAATAATTCAGTGATCCACAAAGATGACCCTTGCCTGCAAAAGTACTTTTTTTTAAGATTCATTTATTGATTTTAGAGAGACAGAGAGTGAGAGCAAGGGGAGGGGCAGAGGGAGAGGGAAAGAAATCCTCAAGCAGGCTCCCCATTGAGTGCAGAGCCTAACCCAAGGCTCGATCCCAGGACCCCGAGATCATGTCCTGAGCCAAAATCTAGAGTCGGCTGCTCAACCGACTAAGCCACCCAGGCACCCCAGGGCAAGTTTTTCTAGAGAAAAGGTCTGATTTGAGCTCTGAAGGCAAAGTAGAAGTGAGAAACTTTTTTAAAGTTGATCCGCTAGCACAGCATGCTCACTTTGCTAAGGACAGCCAGCGTTTTGAAAACCTGGCTACATGTTCTAAGCCTGAATTAGTCAGTATATTGTCACTGCTTTTTGGTTTCCCCTGGGTCCATGCCTGGTGCCCCGTATGGAAATAGTTAATAACGGGCATGTGCCTGCTTTCAGATTTCTACACATGGTAGGTACACTGTGCCTCGGGACACTCGACTCTAAGCCTACAGGCTGAGAAGGGTGTGTGTGTGTGTGTGTGTGTGTGTGTGTGTGTGTGTGTAGAAAAGGACGTCAGCCTTTCTCAGGGCTCTCTTCCTGTGAGACACGGAGGCCTCTCCCACCTAGACTGGGCTGGTTCCCCTGGCCCCTCTCAGCTCCCTTACTTCCCGCAATCCCAGAACTCTTCCAGCACCAAACACCTGGTATCATCACAAGTTGCTGCAGAGCAGGTAGGTAAATAACAAGAACCATGATGCCAGCCTGCTGCGAAATACCTCCATTCCACCTGCAGGACAGAGAGCCGTGAACACACACGCCTGTGTACTGTATAGTGTTCCAACTGACCAAATGAATTCAAGCTTTAATTTCTTTTTTTTTTCTTCAGCCTACAAAAGGAAGTGCTAAGTGATATGGCTTTCTCTGTGCCGAGAGTTGACAGAGATCTATGGTTGGGGGGGAAAAGGTGTTTTTATTTTTATTTATTTATTTATAAGTTTTATTAAAGTTCACCTATTACCCACAGGCCTCGGGCTCCCTATAGAGAAACAAATATCACAATTGAAGGAACGGGTTTCCAAGGCGCCAAATTAAAATAGATGAAGAGGTAAGGAGGGGAAAAAAATAAAAATAAAAATATTGCACTAAGACTTCTTCACTCCCAAGTGCATAGTGCCTTCTAATATATTGCACACATGAAACTGACTCCCAATGTAATTAGACCAGGGCTACTAGGCAAAAAAAAAAAAAAAAAATCTTCAAATTATTCAGACCCCCAGAGCTATTCTTTTGCAATCACTCAAGTAACTGAGAAGAGAGCCAACTTTTTAATATAAATTTGTTATTAGAATCTACACTGTCCAAGCGACTCCCAACACCCCACCTGCCCGAGAATACAGAGTCATGAACTGGGATCAGAAGCAAAGGCAAGAGTCCTACTTCCCACCCACCCAGTGCCATCACCTTTTCTTCTACAGGACAATCCTAATGGAAACAGGACTTTATTCCAACAATGCTTAAGGGCCCACTGGCCCTGTTAGAAGAAACCGGAGAGTTCCTCGGGGCTGCAGAAGACAACACACTCCCTTTAGAATAAATTGCCTTGACGGCACTATGCACAGGCATGCCCACATGGACAGATACTAACTCTCTCGTTGCAGCCTTGTGCACGGAACAGCCATAATATTCTCCATCTCACCCCGAAGACCCAGGAATGGCTCTATTGCCTTCCAGGCTGAAAATGAGCCATGGAGATACAGAGAGCATCTTTCACTGAACTCAGAGGGGAAAGAAATAACCACTTTTCAAAAGAGGTGCTTACTGGATTTCAGCAATGCTGCCAGAACTTCGGTGGCTGCCCTGGGGAAAGAGAAAGAAAAGTGAAAAAGTCAATGTTCAATGGTCTTTTTGTCAGCCCATGGATCCCAAAGCCAGCAGGCTCCAATATCACTGCCACCCAACAGCCCCATTATTAACCAGGGAGCAGGCGTTCTGTTGATTGCACCACTGACCATTAAAGAGGCATAAATGCAGAAAATTGCTCCAAGCAAAGTGTCTGTCTTGAAAATGGGTCTCAGGAGTCCCCACTGCTGCTGAAAATACCTTCCCCTCCCTGTCCTGCCTCCCACCTTCCACCACCTTCCTTACACTACGCTCCTTGTATTTCTGTTGCTCATCCCTGCCAGGGCTCTTGTCAGTCTCTTGGTTTATACTTGGGAACCCTGGCGACTCTGGAGGATGGGCTGGGAGGGGGTGGACGTGAAGACTGAGTGAAGGCAGCATTGCAGTGAAAACTTCTTAAAACACTCATGGCCCTGGGGACACATGGGAAAACATTCACACGCTGGAAAGCAATGCTGGTTCCTTAGAGGGGAAAACGGTTATGTCATGATTTTTCTGCCAAATTCATTGTTTTCTTCCATGGAAGAATTTCTGCCAAATTCATTGTTTTCTTCCATGGAAGAATTTCACAACCTTTGCGGCAGTGGGAGGCAGATAAGAATAAAAATGTCTTTGGCCCATGTCTTAGTGACCCTTTAGTCTGTGCCCTGAGCCTGCGAAGGTCACACAAAGACCCACTTTCTGGACAGAAGGAAACTTCAAGGTTAAAGACACAATGGCGTGATTCTGGGAGGGAGAGTTTGTTGCCTTTTTTTTTTTTTTTTTTTAAGAAAAGGAGTATTCTGCACAGTCCTAGTAACTTATCCTTAAGGCCTGTTGAAGAGTGATCTGCTTCCCCATACTCCCTCCCAACCCTGAGGATTGGGGGAACAGGTCAACGAGGCTGGGTCACCCTTCCAAGATTTCAGACATTAGACAGAGTGGGACCCCCACCCAGGAACCCCACTTCCCACCTCTGCTTCCTGCACACCTGTTATTCTCCTGAGTCTCCCACACTAGCCCTGCCCTGGCCGCTGCCTGCTTGATCAAAGACACTCCTCCTTGCAATATATTATCTAATACTGAGCAATAGAGCCGGCAGTAAAAATAAAGATAATGAGTTAAACTAAACTAAAATAAAATAAAAATCTAGCACTTAGACATCATGGCTTCCCACAACCGACAGAGGAATCCTACTGTATCAGTGGTCTGGGACTCACCAGCCCCAGGGCAAATCCATGGCAGGGGGGACCCCCAGCTCCGAGAGACCAGCACAACCACAGGGCAGTCAGCAAGAAGGTGAGGCTAGTTGTCACCGATGGGTCATGTCATTTATCCTTCCCAATCATGTTTTCTTCTAATCACCTTTTGGCTTCTTCAGCCCCTCTCTTTTGTAACCCCACGTAATCTGGTAACCGTGGATTTAAGAAGGAACATATTGAAGGGCGCCTGGTGACTCATTCGGTTAAGCATCTGCCTTTGGCTCAGGTCATGATCTCAGGGTCCTAGGATCGAGTCCCGCATCGGGCTCCCTGCTCAGCAGGGAGTCTGCTTCTCCCTCTCCCACTGCCCCTCCCCCTGCTTGTGTTCTCTCTCTCTCTCAAATAAATAAATCTTTAAAAAACAACAACAAAAAAAAGAAACACGTGGAAAGTGTTACTGAGAACCCCAAGGCAGTGTGCCAAATCTAGGAGTCACAGCGCGTAGGGCCTGGGTTGGGCTGGTGCAAAAGGAAAATCAGTCCTGGGGGTGTGGGGGGTAGTAGAGTAGCCACATCAAACGGGTCAGAAGAGAAGGAAGCATGAAAAGAAAGAATGAGGATCTTCCGAGCAAAGTACCCAGCTTCGTCCTAGACCACAGGCCAGGTCTGTAAGGTGACCCTGCATTTCTGATCTGCACGGCACTTCTGTTTTGGGGGGTTCACTGCAGAGGTAATGATCCATTAGATCATAGTTTTACGAGGGACACATGAGAGGTGGGGAGGGGCAGGCAGCAGGCAGACCAGTCAGGAGGACGTGAGGTGACAAGGGCAACAGATAAAAGGGTGGCATGGAGGGAGAATGGAGAAAGATGGGTTGAAGGACAGCTTGCAGCCTGGCTACTCAAAGCATGGGGCTCCCACCAGCAGCTTCACAGTTTCCCAGGAGCCAAGCAGAAGCATAGACTCTGAAGCCCCATCCCTGGCCTGCTGAATCAGAACTTTTAGTCCAGCAGATAATTCATATGCACATGGATGTTGGAGAATAATTGGTTTAGAGGACAGCGTCAGTATGGCTTGGTTACTCTCTGCTGTTGAGAAGATTCAAGGTGACTCCCAGATCCAAACCCTTTAGGAGATACCTAATGGCATATAACAGCATAACAAATAACTATGAATCCAAACAGTCACATTATATGGCAGGAAACACACGGCAAATGTCATATTAGTCAAAGAGGTGAGGCTGATTCCCGAGTAACGAGAAAAGACTTCTTTCTTTTCAGCTCCTAATTGGGGATCAATACATCGTGCAGTGTGGGGTGTATTAGCACATAAGGTTTGAGATCCAGTGTTCTAAAGAGGTCAGATTCAAGTCCTTAGGTAATAAGTCACTTTTTTTTTTTTTAATCAAAGGGGTATGGTGGGTGCCTGGGTGGCTCAGTTGGTTAAGCGACTGCCTTCGGCTCAGGTCATGATCCTGGAGTCCCTGGATCGAGTTCCACATCGGGCTCCCTGCTCGGCAGGGAGTCTGCTTCTCCCTCTGACCCTCCCCCCTCTCATGTGCTCTCTCTCATTCTCTCTCTCTCAAATAAATAAATAAAATCTTTAAAAAAAAAAAAAAGAGGGGGTATGGTAGCAAGGATGGAAAAGCGAGGTGAAGGTTGTAAGCAAAGTTCACAAGATTTGATGACAGACTAGTTGTGAAGAGCAAAATAAACAGTCAGTGATGGCCTGAAATGTTTAGTCAGGGTAAATGGGAGAAGAAGAAAGCCATTAATCACCCAAGGAAGGAAACTGAAGTGTTTAGAGAAGATAATCATTTTGATCTGGGACATGCTGATCTCAAGATGATGGGCACAGAGCTACATGGAACTTTTCAGAATCATGCTAGAAGCACAGATACAGAATTCTAGAGAGATCTGGAGCTGGGGATATATCCTCAGGAGTCACTACAGTAACAATGATCATAATGAAGCCACGGGAACAGGTAATATCTATGAAGAAACGCATCAGGAACAGAGTACAGGATTGGCCCCCAAAGCATCTATCCTAAAGGTCTCAGAGAATGTGCAGTCAAGGAGGTAGGAGGAGAGGGGGTGAGGGGGTTCTGCTTTGAAACAAAAAGTTCTCTAGATTTTCTAGGCACAGTGTTTTTCGGACTGCAAGTTGTGACCCAGCAGTTGATTGTAAAATCAATGTAATAGGTTTTGCCTAACTTTGTTAATGAAATTGTATCAACTGGAATAAAATAGATCAGAGTTGTTTCATGTAGGGAAGGTCAGCTGTGATCTGAGAAACTTTTATTTCAATGCACATACACACCTGTGTGCATACTGGGAATGTGATGTAAATGTTTTCCTTTTTTAAAAAAAGTTTATAAAAATGTTGTTTACGCTGTGAATTGTGTAATACTGATGAATCACAGACCTGTACCCCTGAAACAAATAATACATTATATGTTAATTTTTTAAAAATTAAAATAATAATAAAACACCAAAAGCACAAGAAAGAAAAGAAAATTAGGTAAATTGGAGTATGCCAAAATTTTAAAACTTCTGTCCTGAAAATGATAACCATCCAAAAGTGAAAAGATAGTCCACAGAATGAGAGGAAATATTTGCACATCATATATCTGATAAAAACCTTGTAGTCATAATATATAAAGAATCCTTACAACTCAGTAATAAAAACACTAATTGGGCGCCTGGGTGGCTCAGTCGTTAAACGTCTGCCTTCGGCTCAGGTCATGATCCCGGGGTCCTGGGATCGAGTCCCGCATCAGGCTCTCTGTTAGGCAGGAAGCCTGCTTCTCCCTATCCCACTCCCCCTGCTTGTGTTCCTGCTCTCGCTATCTCTCTCTCTGTCAAATAAATAAATAAAATCTTTAAAAAAAAAAAAACACTAATTATCCAATTTTTAAAAAAATGTTGTTTAATGTATAGTGTCCATATAAGATCTGAACAAAGAACAAACGTCTGGAATCAACTAATGAACTGATGAGCAAACACAAAGTATTTGATCTCCCAAATGGTGGTGGGATCCAGGCACCAAACCACTAATGTGAATGTCCCTCCAAGGCTCTGCATTTTTGGTCTATCTGGTGGGCAAATGTCTAGAGTTCTGGTCCACTGTCTGAGCATATCTCTCTGCTTCTCTTCTGCTCTGTTGGTGTAACTAAGAATGTAAAACCCATCAGAAATGAGGTTATCTACTTTGTCAACTGGTGGCTATACATAAAACAAAAAAGCAAAAAATTTAAGCAGCTAAAGTCTAAATGAGTTAGATAATACTCAGTTACTTCTACTCCAAGAAACCAAGCCCACTGCATAGAGTAGGTGAACTGGGGCCCCAAAATTAGTGTCTTTGGGGTTTTGGACTGCCTCCCAATGCGTGTGGACACTCAGCACCCATGGCTCCAGTAATTCCTCTGATTCTATAGAAGAGGACTTTTGAGAGGACTTATTTTCTCAAAGTTTAAACACATACCATCACCCCATGTTGTTTGCACTCCCCATTGGGATATCCATGTGGGGTTGAAAGTAGAAATGCCAAAACGTCCTCCTCCATCAACATTCCTTCACTGTACCTCACTGAATGGGTTATGTAATAGATTTTTACAGAACATCCTGCTCCAAGAAAACTACAACACTATCCAAAGGCAAAGTGGCAAGCCTTCACCCTATCCATTTTCACAAGGGGGTGGGATAACTCAGTCAAGATGCTAGCAGTCAGAGGTCACTTCCACACTTCTCCTCAGAAAAAAGCTAAACTTAAACCACTGGGAAATTCATAAATATTCTTTTATCACGAATTGAGCAAAAAGCCACAGAATTTTAAGAATTTAATTTACTTCTTCAAGTAGAAATAAATTTAAAGAGCCTTCATACTAGTCTTCAGTAATTTGTCACCACTCTTTGGGGAGCCCATATAAATGCCAAGCCCTGTGCTAAGTGTCCTACGTACATGATTACACATCACAGTTAATCTTCACGGGAACACCAGATGGTGAAATCATCAGTCCTGTTTTACAACAGAAACAGTGATGCTCACGAAGGGTAAAGTTCCACGTTCCCATAGCTAGCAAGAGGCAGTGCTGAGATACAAGTCTACATCTGTCAGACTCTAGATCTAGTGCCCTAGAGATCTAGTGATCTCTCTGCATTCAACATAGTTCTAGAAAGAGTCTAAGATAGCTCGTAGTTCAATTTCTTCATCATTTATTTATTTTTATTTTTATATTTATTTGAGAGAGAGAGAGAGCATGAGCAGGGGGTAGGGGGTAGGCAGAGGAAGAAGCAGACTCCCGGCTAAGCAGGGAGCCCAATGAGGGGCTCGAACCAACCCTGGGATCATGACCTGAGCCAAAGGCAGATGCTTAATTGACTGAGCCACCCAGGCACCCCAATTTCTTCATCATTTAAATAAGGACTGTTACACTTCAAGAGGTCAGTTACGTGACGGGTATGAGGTCACATCATAGGATTAATGTGTCACGGGGCCAATGAAACAAACAACTTTTTCAGCTTGAATCCAGTGCTTGCCTTAGGGTTCTAACCATTTAGCTGAAGCTTGAGTGGATTTTGATGTTCAGAGGTAGTCATGGTGACAAGGACAGAGAACTCTATTGGTAGCAAGCCACAGAGGTCTGTGAATGCCAGAGCTGAGCTGCTGAGTGAGGAATTACAGGGCTTGGGTTTGAAGCTTGGAGCTGCCACTTTTGTGGTCTTGAGTTCTGGGCTTCCTTAATTGCCTCAAATCTCAGTTTCCACATCTGTAAAGTGGGTATAATAAGATCTAACCTATGGGACAGTGTGAAGAGTGAGAAAAAGCAGAGATTAAATTAAGTCAAATTAAATTAAAATCTATCCCAGTTCCTGAAACATAATATGGACTTGAATGGCATCACTGACAGAACTAAGTGAGGAAATGAAGGTTCATCTCTATGTGTTTGCAGACGGTGAGCCTGCAGGATTGTCATTTGCCAGTCAGGAGAGGTCCCTAGAGAAAAATGAATCCCCATCCCCAGTACATGGAGGAACAAAATGACCAAATTCTCTCTTGGAAGTGAAATATTCTGTAACTCAGATGGCCTAGATCTAGAAATTGTTTATCTATATTGTTGTATAATAAATTACCACAAACTTAGCAGTTTCAAACAGCACTCATTTATTATCATACAGTTTCCATGAGGCAGGAATCCATGGCTTAGCTAAATTCTCTGTTTATGGTCTTATAGGCTGTAATCAGATGGAAACTCAGCCAGGGCTGAGTCTCCATCTGAAGGCTCCACTGGGGAAGGGTCTGTTTCCCCACTCAAACGGGCTGTTGGCAGTATCATTTCATTGCAGCAATAGCCCTGAGGCCCCTGGTTTCTTGTTGTCTGTTAGCTGAAGACCATTCTCAGCTTCTAGAGGCTACCTGCAATTTCTAAACACCACTCACCACTCCTTGCAATGTGGGCTTCCACATCATGACCACTTTCTTCATCAATAGGAAGTTACCATAGTGAGTGTGTAAACAAGACAGAGTCTTACATAACACAACATAATCACAGGACAAACATGCCCTCACTTTTCTCATATTCTATTGGTTAGAAGCAAGTCCCAGGTCTCACCCACACTCAAGGGGAGCAGAATACCAGGAGATGGGGATCATGGGATGGACAGTAACTTCAGTTCCACACAGCACACAAAGCTTCTTGCAATCTTTAGCATTCAGATACCAGGATCCTAATAGTCTCCTCACCAAGCCATGACCGTCCCTAGTCCTCCCCTTTCCAGAGAATAGAATACTACTTTCTGAGAAACTGAGCATGCATCTTCCTCACCTATCTGACCTTACCACCTACATGTGGACACACTCTCAAACTCCCCCATTTTGATGTCTAGAGTATTCTTAAGTTGTCCATTCCTTTTGATTTCTGTTGTTTCCACCCTAGTCCAAGTGCATGGGGGTCTAGGACCTCACTGAGAAATGTAATGTCTAGGGTTTCTAGAGTTATTAGCCCTTGGTTGAAATTTACAGTTTAATTTCCTGCATAATAAAAATGCAAATGGGTTACATGATCATTTTAGAAAAATTAGAAAATACAGTTAAGCATAAAGAAATGGAATAAATGGGGTGTTGTGCACGAACAATGAATCATGGAACACTTCATCTAGAACTAATGATGTAATGTATGGGGATTAACATAAGAATAAAAAAAATATATAAAAATAAAAAAAATAAAAGAAATGGAATAAATGAAAATCACCTGAATATCTCTCCCCTAACTACTGCCATAACTCCAGAACAAATCTATCCATATCCACTCTAGGCCCCCTTCAAATTGTTCTTCAAGCTGCAACTAGGGGGATCTTCTCAAGAATATCTGGTTAGGGTACCCTCACATTGCTAACACACCCAATCTTGCTCTTGGATGAAAATCCAAATCTGAAACATGGTCCAGGAGGATCTACCAAGTCTGGCTGATGCCACCCCTCCACCCAGCCTTGTCTCACATCACTCTCTTGTACGGTCTGTATTTCTGCCCCTTTGGCCCTTTGCCAAGCCTTGGAACATGTTCCCATCGCTTATCCTTTGTCTTTGCTAATGCCACAGCCTAAAATGCTCTGGACCTTTCCTTTTCCTTCACCTGTAGCTCATACCTCATCCTTCAAATCCTAATTTGGTTGTCACCTCCTCTGGGAAGGCTTCCCCGACCGCTAGTCTAGGCCCAGGTTCTTTATCAGTGTGTTTATCCTTTTCCCCCCTTTTCTCATTGCACAATTTGATTTGTGACTACTCACTCAGTTGTTTGATTATTTTATTAATGTCTGTCTCCTCTTCCAGTCTGCAAACTCCAGAAAACAGGAAACTTTTGTTTTGCATTATTCTACCCCCACCATGTAATAGTATTTGAATAGAGAGCACCATCAAATATTCGTTGAACATTTTCCAAAAATTAGGCTCTGGCCCAGGAGCTTTATATATGCTATTCATTCATCCAACAGATATTTATTGAGTACCTACTATGTGCTGGGATAAATGGATAAAGCAAAGATTTTTGCACTCAAAAGGGTTGAGTTAGTGTGACAAAAATAGTTAATAGATAATATATTTTTGAATAATACATTACATTTGTTTTCTAAAATGTGATAAATGCTAAGGGAAAAACAGGAAAAGTAAAAACAGGGTAAAGACATCAGATGTGCCAGTATGGATTAAGATCTAAGAGACTGTCTAAAATAGGCCTCCTAGCGAAGGCAACATCTCTGAACAAAGACGTAAAGGAGGAAAGGAAGTTGCCATACAAATATCAGAAGGAGCCTGTTCAGATGCTCTGAATGACAACAGGCTGATTTGTTCAAGGAAGAGCATGCTGGACAGGACTTCTGGAGCCAAAGAGGGGAGCTGGAGCTGAGGGGAGGAATGGGGACTATTCATGCAGGGCCTGGAAAGCATGGCAAAGGCCTTCACTTCTCTATGAGCAAAACATTCCCTACAGGATTTTGAGCAAATGATCTAACATGTTTTAGGGTTTCTCTGGCTACTCTATTTTTTGAAAAGTAAATGAAAAAGGACTCTAGGGAAGCAAGAGTAGAAACCAGACACAGACCAGAAGAGAAACCAGTAGGAAGCTACAAGGAGCAAACCAAATAGAGCAAACTAAAAGGATTGCATACCATGGTCAAGCGGGATTTATCCCAGGAATGCAGGATTGGTTTAACATCTGAAAATCAACTAATGTAATAATCCACCATAATAACAGAATAAAGGATAAAAACCAAATTATTGTCTCAACAAACACAGGAAAAGCATTTGATGAAATCCATCACATTTTCATGATAAAAACACTCACCACATTAGGGATAGAAGAGAACTTTCTGCACCTGATAAAGGGATCCACTTAAAACCCATAGCTAACATGATACATATAGAGAAAGACTGAATGCTTTTCCCCCCACAATTAGAAGCAAGATAAGGATAGCCATCCTCACTCACCACCTCTGTTCAACATTGTACTGGAGGTTCTGGCCAGGGCATTTAGGAATGAATGAGTGACTGGCATACAGACTGGAAAAGAGGAAGTAGAATGATCTCTATTTACAAATGGCTTGGTTTTGTATATACAAAGTCTTAAAGAATCCACCAAAAAAACTATCAGAACAAGTTCTGCAATGTGGCCATGAAAAAAAAAAAATCAACATACAAAAGTGAATTGTATGGAATATTACTCAGCCATCAAAAGGAATGAAATCTTGTCATTTGCAAAGACATGGATGGAACTAGAGGATATTATGCTAAGCAAAATAAGGCAATCAGAGAAAGACAATTATATGATCTCACTCATATGTGGAACTTAAGAAACAAAACAGATGAATATAGCTAAGGGAAGGGAAAATAAAAGAAGATAAAAACAGAGAGGGAGGGAAACCATAAGAGACTCTTAACTCTAGGAAACACAGAGGGTTGCTGGAGGGGAGGTGGGTGGGGGTATGGGGTAACTGGGTAATGGGCATTAAAGAGGACATTTGATGTAATGAGCACTGGGTGTTATATGCAACTGATGAATCACTGATTTCTACCCCTGAAACTAATAATATACTATATGTTAACTAAATTGAATTTATTTTTTTTTTTAATTTTAATTATTTATTTGACAGAGAGAGAGCACACAAGCAGGAGGAGCAGTAGAGGGAGAGGGAGAAGCAGGCTCCCTGCAGAGCAGGGGGAGCCCAATGTGGGACTTGATCCCAGGACCCCAGGATCCCAGGACCAACTGAGCCACCCAGGTGCCCTTAATTGAATTTAAATTAAAAAAATTTTTAAAGTCAACTTTAGTTTGTATACCAGCAATGAGTAGTTCAGAAATGAAAATTTTAAAAAAGCAATCTCACTTATAATGGCAGCAAAAAGAATAAAATTCTCAGTAATAAATTTAACAAAAGAGACCAAAGGCTTTTACATTGAAAAATAGAAAACATTGTCGAAAAAAAAAATTTTTTTAAGATTTAAATATACAGAAATTACCTAAATTTCAGCTGTTACCAAACTACTGCTATGAACCCAAAACAAGTGCATCCATATACACTCCAGGTCTCCTTTAAACTGTTCTTCAGGATACAGCTAGAGTGATCTTCTCAAGAGGAGCACCGATATATTTTGAACTTAGAGCTAACAGGACTTCTTGACAGCTTAGTAGAAGTAACATTAGCTCAGTTATTTCTCATAAGGATCCCCATTTTAAAGAGGAAAAAACTAATCATGGTACATGAACCTGGCTGAAGGAATTTTAGCAGCAGAGCTGGAATTTGGCCTGAGTCAGTTGGACCCCAACATCCCAGCACTTAACCCCAACACTGGGCCCAGAGAGCTTTCAGAAAGAAGGAAGAAAGTGGTCAGAAAGAAGGAAGGAAGCAGTCCTAATAATTTAACCCTAAAGCCTCTTTAGAGCTGGCTGCCTGGGATATGGGGGTGTAGCAGCAGAAACAGAAAGTGGTCGGGGGCGGGGGAGTTAGTTAATAACAATAACAGGTGGATAAAGCAGGAGGACGTTGAGAAGGGATAGAACACATTGCCTGCAGAGCACAGACGCCCAGAACACCATCTGGTACAGTCCCGGCCTCCTGCCTGGCTTGAGAGGGAGTAGCAGGATGGATAAAAGCACACACACACACACACACACACTCAGGGCTGGGTTACCAAGGAAAATGAATGGCAAACGGATCTTGCCAATCACCATTTTCAAGGGAGACACAACAAAACAGAAATGCAAACCAAGATGGCCCCTGCATCATGAAAGAAAAGAAAAACCATGAACACGTAGTGCAAAGGTTGAGCCCATCCTGTGCCCAGCATGGTATGTGTACCTCTCTCTCGAGGAGGGGGGGGAAGGAGGGAAGAAAAAACAAGCCCCGCCCTCCAGCTCTATCCAGATGCTGCCAAAGACAGCTTGTGGGAGCCATCATCCATCACCGAAAAAAAAACAAAATTTTTTTAAGATTTTATTTATTTATATGACAGAGAGAGACAGAGAGAGAGGGAACACAAGCAGGGGGAGTGGGAGAGGGAGAAGCAGGCTCCCCGCTGAGCGGGGAGCTCAATGCGGGGCTCGATCCCAGGACCCTGGCATCATGACCTGAACCGAAGGCAGACGCTTAACCATCTGAGCCACCCAGGCGCCCCCATCACCGAAAAATTTTTATAAGAGAAATTGAAACCCAGACCTCAGCCTGGTTTGGTGAGTAATGCTCAGCAGGGAGTGTGACAGAGGGGTGGCCTCTGCCTGGGCCAGGGAACCAGGAGCACAGCACTGCATCAAGGCTGGGAGGACCCCACCCGGCCTGGTCTGCCAGAAGCAGCAGCTCTGCAAAGCAGAAACAGTGTTAAAGTACTTCCAAATCCAGGCACAACAGCATGAGGATCAAGGTCTCAGGCAAAAGCTTTGGAGACTCCCCAAGGCCAGGACGAGGAAGACTAACGCCTGAGGGGGAAGGAGAAGGGTGGGGACTCCAATAAGCTCTCACATACCAGGGAGTCTTTCTCTCCATAGGGGTGTAACTCTCAGGTTAGCACTTAAAGCAAATATTACCCTTGAGCTTTCTTAAATTATTCAAAAAGTAAAATATACAGGGATGTGCGACTATAATCCTACACTGTAATACATATATAAATGTATAATGAGTACAGTATGTAATCGTGCACATATATGCAAAATAAAATGTTACAGAGTGTTTGCTATATTGCTGCAGTACAAGAGTTGCTATATCACACATTTGGTCAAATCCATGTGATACAGTCCACTCTAGAAATATCTGGATGCACAAAAGGAAAAACGGGATCCCTGTCTCACTGCAGAGCACAGAGCAGCGACCCAACAGATAGTTCCTAACTTCGTGAATGCATAAAAATGTACCTGATTTTGCTCCAGCTAAAGGACAGAACAAAGACAAGCCTGACCATTATGGCCTGTTTGGTTGAGGTACAACAGGGGAGCCCCGTGCTCGGTACCAAGACTTAGCACCCCCAGCACCAATACAACCAGTAGGGCAAAAGGTGGTCATTCACAACAAGACAAATACTGTATGATTCTGTCCACTCATATAAGCCACCTATTATGGGCAAATTCATAAGCAGATTCAAGGCCATCTGGGGCTGGAGAGCTATTCCTTAATGATTACAGAGTTCTGTTTAGGGTACTGAAAAAGTTTCAGCGATAGGCAGTGGTAATGCTTGCATAACATTGGGAAGATAATTAAGGCCACTGAATCGTACACTCGAAAATGGTTAAAATGGTAAATTATATGTTATGCACATTTTACTACAAAAAAAAAAATAGTTGTCATTGGATCTGATAATGAGTCATCTCTCTTCAAAAAACCACTTAGGTCTTTTAAGAAAGAAGGGGTAAAGAGTATGCAAAGGTCTGCAAAGTGCTCCCTCTCTTGGCAGGACATAGGAATAGCACCAGAGAAGTTCACCCGTCCACCTAGGCCAGTGATTCCCCAACGGGAGTGAGCATCAGAGTCCTCTGAAGGGCTTGTTAAAACAGGGTGCTGGGTCACAACCCCAGAACCTCTCCCTCGGAAGGTCCGGGCTGGGGGCCTCAGAAATCACACTTCAACTTCTCAGGTGCTGCTGATGCCGCTGGTCTCCGAATCGCATTTGCACAACACAGACCCAAGCCGTGGGTGCTCAGTAGACGTGGCTGAGGGCCAAGTACTCCCAGGCCATCTGCCTTTCAGGCCAAATGCTCAGGACCCTCAGTGATGCCTCCTAGTGGTGCCACAATTGCTGGACCTCCAAGCAAAGATTCATAAACATCCTTCTCTCTGAACTAAAACTAAGACTTAACACCTAAAAGGAGATCCATGAGTTTTCAGAGCCTCTTTCCAAACTAGAGACTGAGGTTCAGATAGCAGAGGCCCTTATTCATTTATGTCTGTCTCAAAGCCTCACTGTGACTTGGTGCTCATTTCTTGACTGACAGGATTGATGCCTATGATTCCCAACATCCTTAGAGTATTTATCTCTTCTAGAAATTGGGGTCTTCATTAAAACTCAGATGATAGGGGTGCCTGGGCGGTTCAGTTGGTTGGGCGCCCGGCTATTGATTTCAGCTTGGGTCATGATCTCGGGGTCGTGGGACAGCCCCACATTGGCCTCCACACTCAGTGGGGAGTCTGCTTGAGGATTCTCTCTCTCCCTCTACCTCTGTCCCTCCCCACCCTGCTCTGTCTCCCTCTGTCTCTCACTCTCTCATTCTGTCTCTCTAAAATAAATAAATCTTTAAAAAATAAAAATTACAAAATTAAACTCAAATAATAGGGGCAATCCCATTTCTTTAAAGGATCTGGGTTTATTACCAACAAATCCAACATTAGTTATAATCTCCTAGAGAACTCAAGACACGAAATGGCTACTTTAAATTCCCCTCCACACATCATGGTCTGGTGTTTTCCCGTTTTCCCATAGGTTTGAACAGGCAGTCCTCCCATCCTCTAGAAAGCCTTCCCTCCCTTTGTCTTCTCCCATCTAGCAAACTCCTACCCACCTCCCCACATCCAGCTCAGGTTCCATCCTCCATAAAGTTCTCCCTCTGACTTCCCATCACACTTTCTCTTACTGCAGCATTTTTATGCTAACACAGACATGATCTATTTGTATATTTAGCTCCACATTTGGCCCGAAGCCCTTGTAGGACACAAACTATATTATGATCTTTGAAGTTTGAACACTTATCATAGGGCCTGCTCCATGGTCATTTTTAAATACAGATTTGGTGTGCAAATAAAGTAATTAGTGAATAGGTTGCAAAAGTCTTCTGCTAAACTTAAATGTACTTTAATTGTAACCCCATATTACCTCTAGAAACCACATATAGT
>NC_138377.1:118830113-118847834 GCF_054177405.1 Leptonychotes weddellii | reverse complement strand
CTTTACTGAGGCTTGTTACGTTCTAGCCGATGTCCCTGATGTACATTATCCCATTTAAATCTCTCAGCAGCTGCATGGAATAAAGCACTATCCTACCCATTCTTAAAGTTTACAAACAGACTCAACAAAGTTATGAAACTTGCTTAAGGTCACTGAAACAACGGAAGCCAACTCTTGAATCCAAATCCATGACTGTTGACCCAATGTGATTTTCAATAGTTTGGAGGGCTTTTAGAATATATGTTCTCTCCAGTCCCGGAGTGCTGGGGAATGTGATGGGGAAGAGAAGTTTAGGGTGCAAAGTGAAGGCAGAACTCTAGATTTGCAATCACTTCCAATGGGCTGCTCTTATCTGGGCTGTCTTGTGAAGCCCCATGTGAGAATTTATTTGGAAAGAGGGGCAGGGAATTCCACTTTAAAAAAAAAAGAAATATTTTGTAAAGAAGTCAGACTTTAAAAATGGAAAACAATGTATTTCCTTCCCCCATATCCTTTCTTATTACCAATCTTTTTTTTTTTTCTTATTACCAATCTTATATAGGACTTTGTTAACTGATCTGTAGATGTGGGTGTGTGTTGGTTTTCATAGGGATATGTGAGGGGACAGCCGTTTGGATGGTTTTGCTTACAACCAAGAAGGCAGGTGCAGATATAAGTTCTTTAGCTTTATTTGACATACCATTAGTATCAATAATAGACTGGGAATCCTCAATATAAATGGAAATAAGCATAGCCTGGGGCTCGATGAACTGAAAAGCCAGTATGTACTGTCTGATGAGAAAAAAAATTGGGATTTCAAGTCAGATACTCTGACTTGAATCTTCATTCTGGTATGACATGTTGCCCAACAGCTCTGAGACTCTGTTTCCTCTTTTGTCAAATGGGGGCATAAAAGCCAGCTTCACAGTGATTCTGTGGAAGTTAAATAAGATAATGTACATATGTACAAAATGTCTGGCACATCTTAGGTTCCCAGTTAATGTTCCATTTTTATTAATGTCAATGAATCAAAGGCTTGAAAGCCTATGGTAATGGTACTGTCTGTGGGATTTACTTGGGATAGACCTCTGTGGAAGCCACAGGGTTCCACATCACACTGGCTCTTAAGGTTAAAATGTCACTCCCATGGCAAACATTTTGACAAGTCCAAGCAGGTTTGTTGTTAAATTGAGCCCCACACTCAGCTTGGTGGGCTATGAGGCCTGGAGCACCAAGCAAAACAGAGCAATCTTTACACTGTAATTAATGTCCCCATTTTTCCTTTTACTGATCATGATGTGAGGTTGAGATTTTGTTGCAACGCATGATATTTTCAAACCCATCTTGAGGCATGTCAACCAGACCAGCTTCTGAGTAAATTCAATTGTCTAAAGCCTGGACCCCCATAAACCAGTTCTAGCCATGAAGTCCCACCCTCTAGGAACTCCTTATAGGGTAATTTTCAGGGACAGAAGCTGAACCTGAGAGAAAATAATTTTTTTTTTATTTTAGAAACCCCCCTTTTAAGAAATCAGAAATTATTTCAGAATTCCTTTTTTAAGCTGTTTCCCATTTTGAAACAAACAAACAAAAAAACAAAAATAGAATATGTATAAAATTCCATGGAAAATCAAAAGCCATTCAACAGTTGACTTCCAAAATACACTGTTAAACTTCTGCTTTGAACAACAGATTCATATTGACCCAATGACTAATGGTTCAATAAACTCATTTGAGCCTTCGCCAGCAACTCCGATCAGAAAAAAATACTAATAGGATACTACTTGGGGTGAATCTTTATCCCCATCACAAACAAAATTCAGAAAGGCAGTATGTGGGTTCTCCAAACAACATAAGAAAATAAATGAGTTTCTTTAAAATCTATATTCTTTGAGTGTCTTGGAAATATCATCTCTATAAATATGAAGCCTTCTCATTATACATAACATTTTATATATTCCTAATATCTTAAGAAATGTATGCCTGCCTGTGGTGAGGCAATTTGGAGCTGTAATACCCATGGCCACCAAGAGATGGCAGTGGGCTATCCATGTGCTCAGGATTAGTGGGTCCCTGCCAACTGGAACTGCCTTTCCTGTTTCTCTGTGTCATAGATTCTTGATCTTGTTTCAGAAACGTTTCTTTCCTCCATTGCTATCGCCTGATCATTCCCCACTTTCCCTCTTACCTGTGATTATTATAACTCCACCACTGTATTATTTAACTCCATAACAGCATGATATAATTGGCGGACCTTGATATTAACTCTGAAAAGCATGTTGGGGGGATTTATTTGGCCTGAAGCATGCCACATAAAATGGGATTTTATTATATGTGATGATGATTACTATGATTAGGGTGGGCCATTTTCAAAGACAAATTATTTCAACCTCAAGGAAACCAAGGCCTGAGGCTGCCTCTTTCCTTTTTAGAGCCCTCCAGCCCTAGTAAAACTGTCCCCTGCACATGTTTTATTTATTTATTCTAGTTATTTAATCATTTCTGCTTTTTTTTTTAAAGATTTTATTTATTTATTTGACAGAGAGAGATAGCGAGAGAGGGAACACAAGCAGGGGGAGTGGGAGAGGGAGAAGCAAGCTTCCTGCGGAGCAGGGAGCATGATGCGGGGCTCAATCCCAGGACCCTGGGACCATGACCCAAGCCAAAGGCAGACGCTTAATGACTGAGCCACCCAGGCACCCCTCATTTCTCCTTTTAAATATTGAGGAAAAGGTAGTCAACACACTGCAGCACAGAGTGGGAAAACAGACGTGGATATTCATACCAGGAGAACTGAAATCTTATCTTACCTCTTCTACCCACTACCTGTGTAAATTACAGGAAATCACCTATTTTTGACTCAGAGTATTTATCAAGGGAGGGTATGGGAATGAGTACTCTCTACTTTCCCTCCCACATAAAACGTTTAAAGATTCTGTGGAAATTAAAAACTTTTTGCTAGGTCAATGAGTCTAAAATGGTTTCCCCCTTCAAAAAGTATTGTAGAGGGGCACTTGGGTGGCTCAGTCGGTTAAGCATCTGCTTTTGGCTCAGGTCATGATCCCAAGGTCCTGGGATCAAGCCCCACATCAGGCTCCCTGCTCAGCGGGGAACCTGCTTCTCCCTCTCCCTCTGCCTGCCACTCCCCCTGCTTATGCTGTCAAATAAATACTTAAAATCTTAAAAAAAAAAAAAAGTATTGTAGAAATATTTAAATTGCAAAAAAATGTTAGCAGTGCTGAGAAACAGGAGTGAGACTATCCCAAAGTGCACCAGAAGACAACAGACAGGGGCACTAGTCAACTCTTGGAAAACACCCCCATCCCAGAGAAATGAGAACTCACTATGAAAGCAACATGCAAATCTTTTGGACAAGCACAAGTGTGGTCACCTTCCTCTTAGCACGCCTGTATTTGAAAAGCCCCCAAGGTCAGCTCTTGACCACACACTGGAGAGTGAGCCGTGATGGGGTGCACCATCTCAGCAATACTGAAATAAAAAAGCAAAATCTGTTGCTATGGCCATGGGCCTGTTCCACGATAATGTTCCTTTAGGCTACTATATTTTGAAACTGGCAAAATAGTAACTACTAGGGTTTCCTTTTTGTTTTTCTTAATCTGACCCTGAAGATCCTGCTATGGAATATTTCACTAGCAACCTATACCAAACTCCAACATAATCCAGCTCAAATGATTACAAACTAATATGGGAGAGAACACAAGTGTCTCTGTAAAGCTGAACTAGCAAAGAAAACTATTCTTCACTTCAAAAGGAGAAGGTAATCAGTTTTCTTAATACTCATAATTTACTGTGATGCACAGTAAATATAGTCAGGAAAGGAAAATGAATTCTAAAATACTTGATGTCTGTTCTCAAGAATATTCTAGATAGCATCTGTGTCTATAACCCTAGAGCAAACTGTCATAAAGCCGTAAGTCTAAGAGTATAAAGAACTGAATATATATGTCAAATACATGATTATAAATTTGAAACTTGGGGCGCCTGGGTGGCTCAGTCGATTAAGTGTCTGCCTTCGGCTCAGGTCATGATCCCGGGGTCCTGGGATGGAGCCCTGTGTCCAGCTCCCTGCTCAGCTGGGAGCCTGCTTCTCTCTCTCCCTCTGCCTACCACTCGCCCTGCTTGTGCTCCCTCTCTCTCTGTCAAATGAATAAATAAAATCTTTAAAAAAAATACACAAATTTGAAACTTTGTTGGAAGCAGTGAATAGTAGACAGCATACAGGAAAAAATTGAATTATTCAAGTTGAAAATAAAGAACTTCCCTAGAATGCAAAAACAAAAAACAAAACAAAAACAAACTAAGAGGAGAAAGAGAAGGGGAGGAGAGAGGAAGCCAGAGTGAATGAGAAGAAAAGACGTAGAAAAAAGATCCCAGACGGGTTCATCTTTCTCTCCTGATAGCATTCATCTCAAACTTCACCTATATTAATACCCAACTACTTGTTCACCCACCCAAACCAGTCTGTTTTGTGCTTCTATGCATTTCCTAATGCTTTTCTCTGTGCCCAGAAGACCAACCTCTGTTTTGTTTCCCTCCATTCCCCATCCCTGATAAAGGCAGGCTAAATCCTTCTCCTGGGTCAAAACTCCTCCTTTCCTTTGTGAATGAATGGAATAAGTGACCAATCTAATGATCAATGATGGTGTTGTTAGTTTCAAGGCATGTACCTATAGCCAGACGATCAAATAAAATATTTGGTGGACTAGACATTCCTGCAACTCTTTTCATTTAGCTTTAATTTTCATAATTACAAAAGTAATGCCTAATTATTATAGAAAGCATTTCAAAGTTAATTTATAGTCCCAAGATAATAACTAGTTATTGGTGTTCTTTAAATATTTTACTGCATATATTTTCCATGTAAAAAGAACATTTTTGGTGGGGATTCTTTGATATATTGAGATATAACTGGCTTACAACAAATTATACACATATAAAGTATACAATTTGATAAGATTTTACATATGTACATACCTTTGAAACATCACCACCATCAAGATAACAAAGTCATAACCCCCAAAAGTTTCCTCATGCTTCTTGGTAATCCTTCCCGTCCCACCTTTCCTTTACCCCCAACCCCTGTCTCCCTATAGCCACTCATCTGCTTTCTGTCACTAGAGTTCATATTCCATTTGCTAGAATTTGATATAAATGGAATCATGTAGCACATATTTTTTTTAATCTGGCTTCTTTCACTCAGTATAATTATTTTGAGATTTATTCATGTCATAGCATATTATCAAGAGTTCGTTCCTTGGGGTGCCTGCCTCGTTTAGTCGCTTAACCATCCGACTCATGGTTTTGACTCAGGTCATGATCTCAGGATTGTGAGATCGAGCCCTGCATTGGGCTCCATACTAAGCATGGAACCTAGCTGAGATTCTCTCTCTCCCTCTCCCTCTGCCCCTTCCCTGCTCGTGCTGGCAATCTATTTATCTTTAAAAAAAAAAAAAAAGAGTTCATTCCTTTTATTGCTGAGTACTATTCCATTGTAAGGAAATATGACAGTTTATCTACTAACCAGTTGGTGGAAATTATTATTGTTTCTGGGTTTTGGCTACTATACACATTTGTATAAATCTTTGTAAAGACATATACTATCATTTCTGTTGGGTAAATACCCAGAAAAAGAGTAGACCTATTTTTGGATGTCATGTTCAATTTTTAGAAACTGCCAGACTGTTTTCCAAAGGGATTATACAATTTTTGCACTTCCACCAGTACAATGTATGGGTTCTACTTCTTCCACACCTTTGCCAACCTTTGTGATGGTCACTCTTCTTTATTTTAACCATTATAAATAGGTGTAGAGTGGAATCATATTGTGGTTTTAATATGTATTTCCCTAATGAATTTTAATGTTGCTCATGTTTTATATGCACATATTTGCCTGTATATCTTCTTTGATAACATTATCTATTCAAACTTTTTTTTACTATTTTAATTCCAGTTACTTTACATACAGTGTTATATTAGTTTCACGTGCACAATATATTGATTCAACACTTCCATACATCACCGGGTGCTCATCACCGCAAGTGTGATCCTTAATCCCCATCACCTCTTTCTCCCATCCCCCAACCCCCTCCCCTCTGGTCATCATCAGTTTGTTCTCTCTAGTTAAGAGTCTGTTTCTTAGTCTCTCTCTCCTTCCCTTTGCTCATTTGTTTTTTTCTTAAATTATTCATATAATTGAAATCATATGGTATTTGTCTTTCTCTGACTTATTTCACTTAGCATTGTATTCTCTACTTCCATCTATGTCATTGCAAATGGCAAGATTTCAGTCTTTTTTATGGCTGAATAATGGCCCATGTATATATACATATATATACCACATCTTCTTTATCCATCCATTGATAGACACTTGGGCTGCTTCCATAATTTGGCTATTGTAAATAATGATGCAATAAATATAGGGGTACATGTATCCCTTTGAATTAGTGTTTTTGTATTCTTTGGGTAAATACCCAGTAGTGTGATTGCTGGATCATAAGGTAGGTCTATTTTTAGCTTTTTGAAGAACCTCCATACTGTTTTCCACAGTGGCAGCACCAGTTCGCATTCCCACCAACAGTGCAAGAGGGTTCCCCTTTCTCTGCACCCTTGCCAACACTTGTTTCTTGTGTTGTTGATTTTAGCCATCTGACAGGTGTGAGGTGCTATCTCACTGTAGTTTTGATTTGCACTTCCCTGATAGCAAGTGATAATGAGCATCTTTTCACGTTGACCATCTGCATGTCTTCTTTGGAGAAATGTCTGTTCATGTCTTCTGCCCATTTTTTAATTGGATTATTCACTTTGCGGGTATTGAGTTGTATCAGTTCTTTATATATTTTGGATACTAACCCTTCATCAGATGTGTCAAGTGCAAACATCTTCACCCATTCAGTGGGTTGCCTTTAAGTTCTGTTGATTGTTTCCCTTGCTGTGCAGAAGCCTTTTATTTTGATGAAGTCCCAATAGTTTATTTTTGCTTTTGTTTCCCTTGCCTCAGAGACATAACTAGAAAGAAGTTGCCATGGCCAATGTCAAAGAAGTTACTGCCTGTGCTCTCTTCTAGGATTTTTATGGTTTCAGGTCTCACATTTAGGTCTTTAATCCATTTTGAAGTTATTTTTGTGTATGATATAAGAAAGTGATCCAGTTTCATTCTTCTGCCTGCTGCTGTCCAGTTTTCCCAGCACCGTTTGTTGAAGAGACTTTTTCCCATTGCATATTCTTTCCTGCTTTGTCTAAGATTAGTTGACCATAGAGTTGAGGGTCCATTTCTGGGTTCTCTATTCTGTTCCATTGACCTATGTGTCTATTTTTGTGCCAGTAACACACTGTTTTGATCACTACAGTTTTGTAATATAACCTGAAGTTTGGAACCGTGATGCCTCCAACTTTGCTGTTCTTTTACAAAATTGCTTTGACTATTCAGGGTGTTGGGGTTCTACACAAATTTTAGGATTGCTTCTTCTAGCTCTGTGAAAAAGGCTGTTGGTATTTTGACAGGGATTGTATTACATGTGTAAATTGCTTTGGGTGGCATGGACATTTTGGCAATATTTGTTCTTTCAGTCAAAGAAGGCATGGAATGCCTTTCCACTTCTTTGTGTCTTCAATTTCTTTCATCAGAGTTTTATAGTTTTCAGATACAGGTCTTTCACCTCTTTGGTTAGGTTTATTCCTAGGTATCTTATTATTTATGATGCATTTGTAACTATGACTGTTTTCTTAATTTCCCTTTCTGCTGCTTCATTACTGGTGTATAGAAATGCAACAGATTTTGGTATTTCTGCACGTTGATTTTGTATCCTACAACTTTACTGAATTTGTTTATCAGTTCTAGCAGTTCTATGGTGGAATCTTTCATATTTTCTATATAGAATATCATGTCATCTGCAAATAGTGAGAGTTTTACTTCTTCCTTACCAATTTGGCTGCCTTTTATTTCTTTGTGTTGTCTGATTGCTATGGCTAGGACTTCCAGTACTATGTTGAATAAAAGTGTTGAAAGTGGACATCTTTGTCTTGTTTCCGACCTTAGGGGAAAAGCTCTCAGTTTTTCCCCACTGAATATGATGTTAACTATGGGTTTTTCATAAATGGCCTTTATTATGTTGAGGTATGTTCCTACTTTGTTGAGGGTTTTTTACCATGAATTGATGTTGTACTTTGTCAAATACTTTTTCTGCATCTATTGAAATGATCATATGATTCTTATCCTCTTATTGATGTGACGTATCATGTTGACTGATTTGCAAATATTAAACCACCCTTGCATCCCAGGGATAAATCCCACTTGGTCATGGTGAATGATTTTTTTAATGTATATCTGTTCAAATCTTTTGCCCACTTTTAAATTAGATAGTTCATTTTATTATGATTACATTTTGAGTTTTCTTTATATATACAGGGTAAAACTCCTTTATGATATATATGACTTCCAAATATTGTCTCCCAGTCTGGGACCTCTATTTTCATTCTCTTAATAGTACTTTCAGGGGTGCCTGGGTGGCTCAGTCGTTAAGCATCTGCCTTCGGCTCAGGTCATGATCCCAGGGTCCTGGGATCAAGCCCCGCATCAGGCTCCCTGCTCCGTGGGAAGCCTGCTTCTCCTTCTCCCACTCCCCCTGCTTGTGTTCCCTCTCTCTGTGTGTCTGTCTCTGTCATATAAATAAATAAAATCTTTTTTTAAAAAATAGTACTTTTAGAGTGTAGAAGTTTTTAATATTGATGATGTCCAATTTATCCATTTGTTACTTTATAGATTGTGCTTTTCATGTTGCATCTAAAGAATTTTTGCCCAAAAGTCACAAAGGATTTCCCCAACGATTTCTTCTAGAAATTTTATAGCTGTAAGTTGCAAGCTTAGAGCTATTATCCATTTTATCTTTATAGTGTGAAATATAAGCTGAAATTCATCTTTTGCATATGGACATTAAGTTCTTCAAGGACCATACATTGAAGAGACCATTGTTTCTCTATGAAATTTGCCTATGACAAAAATCAACTGTTCCTATACATGCAGGTTTATTTCTGAACTATTCTGTTTCATTAATCTATTTGTAAGTCTTGATATCAATATTACACTGCCTTGATTACTGCAGCTTTATAATAAATATTGAGATATAATATTGTTAGTCCTCCAACTTTTCTAAATTGTGTTGGCTATTCTAGGTCCTTTGCATTTCCATATGAATTCCTGAATCAATTTATCAGTTTCTACAAATAAAAAATTCCTCAGAATTTTGACTGGGAATGCATCCAGTCTACAAATCAATTTAAGAAAAAGTGACATCTTAACAATATTGAGTCTTCCAAGCCATTAGCTCTATTTATTTAGGTCTTCATAAATTTGTTTCAGGAATGTTTTATAATTTGCAGTGTATAGATCTTTAACATCTTTTGTCAGATTTATTCTTAAGTATTTTCTATTTTTGATGCTATTGTAAACTGTTTTTCAAAACTTTTAGTTTCCAATGCTTTGTTGCATTATATAGAAACAATTTATTTTTGTGTATTGATTTTGCATCCTAGAACTTTGGTAAACTCAATTAATAGTTCTGGTAGCTTGTGTATGTGTGTAGATTCCATAAGAATTTCTGTATAGATGATCATATCATCTGCTAATAAAGAATTGTACTTACTCCTTACCCATCTGGAGGTCACTATTTTTTTTCTTGTCTCATTGCCCTAACTAGAATCTCCGATACAATGTAGAATAGAAGTGGAGAAAGTGGACATTCTAGTCTTGCTTCTGACCCTAGGAGGAAAGTATTGTTTTTCGCCATTTAAGTATGATGTTACCTAATGGTTTTCCCAGGTGTGATTTATTAAGAAAGTTCCTTTCTACTTCTAATTTGTTGAATTTTTATGAGGAAATGGTTGTTGAATTTTGTCAAATGCTTTTTCTGTATCAAGATAATCATATGTTGTTGCGTTTTTAGTTTTTTATATGGTAAATTATATGCAATGATTTCTTCATGTTAAATCAGTCTTGCATTCCTGGAATAAATCTTAATTGGTCTTGATCTTTTTATATACTGTTGATATCAATTTTGTAAATGTAGCTTAAGGATATTTACATCTCTTTTCATAAGAGATACTGGCTGGTAGTTTTCCTTCCTTGTAATGTCTTTGTCTGCTTTTGACATCAGGGTAATGCTGGCCTCACAGAATAAGTTGGAAAGTATTACCTTTTCTTTAATTTTCTTGAACAGTTTATATGCAATTGCTTATATTATTCTTTACATGTTTGGTAGGCTTCACCAATGAAGCCATCTGAACCTGGAATATTCCTTGTGGGGATGATTTTAACTGTGCATTCAATTCTTTTAGTAAATATAGGGCTATTTAGGTCATCTGTGTCTTCTTGAATGAGCTTCAGTAGTGTGTCAAGGAATTTTTCCATTTCATGTAAGTTGTCAAATTTATTGGCATAAAGTTGTAATATTCCCTTACTATTCTTTTCATAACCATATAACTTGTGGCTATCTCATCTCTCATGCCCGATAACAGTAATTTGTGTCTTCTCTCACTTTTTTCCTGATCAGTTGGAATAGGGATTTTTAGCAATTTTACTGATCTCAAAGAATCAGCTTTCGATTAAATTAATTTTTCCCTATTGGTTTTTCTTTTTTTTTTTTTTTTTACCATTTCACTGATTTCTATTCTTATCTTTCTTATTTCCTTCCTTCTTTTTACTTACTTCAGATATTGACCTTTTTCTAAAGGTTTCTAAAGGTGGAATCTGAGGCCATTAATTAGATGGCCTTTCTTCTTTTCTAATATGTCCCTGTGATTATTTAAATTTCCACCAAAAATGTGGCAGCCCAGAGATTTTAATATGCTGCATTTCATTTTCATTCAGGTCAAAATATTTTCTATTTTCTCTTTTGATTTCTTCTTTAACTCATTGGTTTCTCTAGAAATATGTTATTTAATTTCCAACATTTGGGCGCTCCTCAAGAGACTCTTCTCTTATTGATTTCTAATTTAACAGCATCATGGTCAGGAACATACTTTATATTTTATACCACTTGAATTCTTAGAAACTTATTGTGACTGGTAATATGGCCCCTAATATTGTCTATCTTTGTGAGAGGTCCATGGGCACTTGAAAAGAATATATATTCTCCTGTTGGTAGGTATTCTATGAATATCAATTATGTCACATTGGTTGATAGTGTTATTCAAATTTTCCATATCCTTACTGATTTTCCCTCTACTTGTTCTGTCACTTATTGAGTTAGTGTCTATTTCTCCCCTCAGTTGAATCAGTGTTTACTTCATTTTGAAATGCTGTCATTAGGTGCATAAATACTTAAGGTTTTCAAGTCCTCTTAATAAATTGACCCTTTTTCATTATCATTATATTATCCCTAGCAATATTCTTTGCTCTGAAATCTACTTTATCTGATTATTAGTAAAGGTACTTTAGCTTTATTTTGATTAGTATTAGCTCGGTGTATCTTTGTCATCCCTTTACTTTAAACTTGTGTATTTACATTAAAGTATGTTTCTTGTATGCAGCATATAGTTGAGTCTTGCTTACTTACCAATATGATTGCCTTTATTCTTCAGTTGAGATATTTAGACCATTTACACCTTATTGATGTGGTTAAGTATAAATCTACCATCTTCCGATTCATTGTCTGTATGTAACACTGCTCCTTGATCTTTTCTTCTTCTTCCACCTTCTTTTGGATTAAATTGAATATTTTTATTCCATATTATCATCTTTATTGTCTTAGCTATAACTCTTTTATTATTATTTTAGTTTTTGCTTTAGTGTTTTTTTTTTAACAGATCACGATCTACCTTTAAGTGTTACTGTACCAGTTTACATATAAGACCATTGCAATAAAATACTTGCACTTCTCCCATCCTGACCTTTGTGCTTACAGTTACACATTTTAACTTTACATGGAATATAAACTCCAGACTACACTGTGATTATTTTTACTGAAATACTTTCTATCTTCTTTTAAGATTTTATTTATTTATTTATTTATTTATTTCAGAGAGAGAGAGAGCATAAGTGCGAGTGGGGGGTAGGGCAGAGGGAGAGGGAGAGAGAGAAAATCTCAAGCAGACTCCATGCTTAGTGTGGAGCCTGACATGGGGCTTGATCCCAAGACCCTGAGATCATGACCTAAACTGAAACGAAGACTCGGTCATTTAACTGACTGAGCCACAGGAGCTCCTTAAATATCTTTTAAAGAGATTAAAATAATAAACTAAGAATCAAATATATTTACTCATCTGGTTACTATTTCCAGTGTTTCAGTCTTTTGAGTAAATATATCTTTTCACCCAGTACCATTTTCTTTCTGCATGAGGTTTTCTTTTCACACTTCCTGTCTTGTGGGAAATTTCCTGTCAACTACCAATGAGTTATTTTACATTTTGTATGCTTGAAAAGTTGTTATTCCACCTGCATTTTGAAAGATATTTTAGTGGCATATACAATTCCATACTTTAAAGATGAAGCTATTTTTTCACTTGTATTGTTTCCAAAGAAAAATCTGTTGATTCTTTGTTCCTATGTGTATAACGTGTCTTTTTTTTTTCCAGCTGCTTTTAAGATTTTTTTCTTTATCATTAGCTTTGAGCAATTTAATTATGATTTGTATTAGAGTAATCTTCATGTTTCTTGTGCTTGTGGTGTATTGAGCTTCTTGGATCTCTGACTTTATAGTTTTCATCATATTTAGGAAATTTAAGCCATTATTTCTTTAAATATTTTTTTCTGTCCCCACCCTACTCTCCTCTTTCCAGAGACTCCTAGTATACATATGTTATTAGGCTGTTTGAAGTTGTCCCATAATTCACTGGTGCTCTCTTCTTGTATTTTTTTCTTAATTTTTTTCCTCTGTGTTTCATTTTGGATACTTTCTGTTGTTATATCTTCAAGTTCACTCATCTTTTCTTCCGCCAGATCTAATTTGACTTAATTCAATCCAGTATATTTACCTCTTGCACACTGTAGCTTTCATCTCTAGTTCAATTTGTATCTTTTTAAATTATCTTCTGCATCTTAATATATAGATATTAATTATATGGTTAGAATAACTTTTTAATGTCTGATAATTTTTTATTGGGTTCTAGACATTGTGATTTTACTTTGTTAAGTGCTGAATATTTTTGTGTTCCTATAAATATTGTGAAGTTCTATCTTGAGATGCTGTTAAGTTTCTTAGAAACAGTTTTATTTCTTCAGGTCTCGCTTTTAAAATGTAATAGGCAGGACCAGAGCAGTGTTCAGTTTAGAGCTAATTACTCCCCATGACCGAGGCAAGACTCTTCTGTGTATTTTATTTATTTTTTTTTTTTAAGATTTTATTTATTTATTTGAGACAGAGAGAATGAGAGACAGAGAGCATGAGAGGGAGGAGGGTCAGAGGGAGAAGCAGACTCCCTGCCGAGCAGGGATCCCGATGCGGGACTCGATCCCGGGACTCCAGGATCATGACCTGAGCCGAAGGCAGTCGCTTAACCAACTGAGCCACCCAGGCGCCCCTCTTCTGTGTATTTTAATACCCCACAAATCATGAGGTTTTTCCACTCTGCTTTGTAGGACCAAGCATTATAACCAGCCCTATGTAAGCACCAGGCCTTGTTCCCTCCATTCATTTCAGGTGGTCTTTCCCTAGCTTTGGGTAGTTTCCCCACAAGTATACACTGATCAGTATCCAGATGAATTCTTAAAGGAGAACCTCTGAAGTTCTTCAGAGTTCTCTCTCTCTCTCTCTGCAGCTCTCTGCCTTCTAGCACCTTGTTCTGTGAATTTTGGGCACCTTGATGTCTCCAGATTCTCAGCCCTCTCCTCAACTCTGTCCCATCAATGCCAGGACATCTGCTAGCCTGTGTCTGGGGTCCCCTGCTCTGTACTGCAACCTGGAAACTCTAAGTCATTAACTACAGTAATTCAAGGGTTCATCTTTCAGGGATCACTGTCCTTCATTGCCTGATGCCTAGTATCTTTAAAAACATTGTTTTATATATTTTATCTGTGGTTTGTTTTTTCTCAGGTAGGAAGATAAATCTGTCCCCAGTTCTTTCATATTTGCCTAAAGCAGAAGTTGTGTGTGTAATTGGGATCATACTGAATTTTGAACCTTACTTTTTCTAGTCAATATTTTATCATAAGCTATTACCACTGGCATACATCATTCCTAATCTATTTTTGTGTGTTGCCATAATACATAATATTATGATGTATAACTATACCACTTTTACTATACATCATCCCCTGTTATCAGACTTTTTCTGGTTATAATATCTCCAATTATAAATAATACTATGATTAATATTTTTGTGCACAAGTCTTCATCTATCTTTTTCAGTAATTCTTTTGGAGAGATTTCAAGAAGTAAAAATACTGAGTTAAGGAATAGAGACTTTAAAAAAAAAAAAAAAACATTATATATATCATCCCATCATTCTCATGAAGGTTTTCTCAACCTACATTCCTAGCAGCATATGTGAGTTCCCATATTACTGAATCCTCACCATTATCATTTCTCAAAATGTTTGCTACTCTGATTTATGAAATTGTTCTCTTGATCTAAACTGCATTTTCTGATTATTGGCAAGTTGAATATTTTTATGAGCTTATCAGTTTTTCTATTTCCTCTTTTTGAATTATATATTCCCATTCCTTTATTGTCTATTAGAGTGTTCCAAATCAACTTGGGTGAGGTCTTTGACCAGCCGTATATGAACCCACCATTTTCTTCATGAGTTTTCTTCTTTTTTTTTTTTTCCTTTTTTTGTCTTTGCACTTGCTTCTGCCCCTATCTGGAAGGTTCCCCTTTTATAATCTTAACATCTTGGAAACTCCTTCCCTATTTCAAAGCAAAAGCTGCCCTCACAGTGAATTCCTCTTTGCCAATTCCTGGGTAGACTAAAATCTTCCTTCTTCAAACACCCTGCTATTATAGTATTTATTGTATTAGTTTATATGCCAATGTGTGCATGTATCTGTGAGCTCCCTGAGGGCAAAGACTATTTATTTTAATCTCAAAGCTCACACATCTCTGTTGATAACAAATGCCCCAAAACACTTACTGAATGAATAAATGGTTAAAAGAGGGCAACTCAGATAAACTAAAATAATAGTGTTCATTCATTCAGCTGGCATTTATTAAATACCTACTATGTACCACCTGAGAGAAATTCAAACCTAACTTATAATAATTCACTTCTTTTAAATGGTAATCTATTGTTTTCTAGCCATTTTTCTCATTGGCTCTGTTGAATGTAATTAAGATCACATGAGCTCTAATATTAAAAGAGCACTACAAATGAACTTAGAAAGCCTCCAATCTGTTCCCATCCTGCAACCTCTGCCTAAATTCTTAAAAGCAGCTAGCTTTAGATGACTATACATCTGCATAATGGCTTCCTTTTGGCCCTTTCCTTTCCAGCTAATTGAGTTGGCTTATCACTGCTAAGTAAGCACATCTCTAGGCACAGCACCCATGAACAGCCCCACAGGAAAAGAAGAGTGTGTTTCCCACCTCCCCCCACCCCACCGGCCATGTGCTTTATCATTTGTGATGTCTGAGTGTGGAATCAATCCCTGAAGAATTTGGTAATGGCCTATTAGAAATATCACTTTCCTCAAAGTGAAGGGTGAAGGTCACAAGAGGCTCTATTAATAGGGTCTTTTCATACCTCCCTCCCGTTCTTCAAATCTCCTCTCCCACATATTTGTAGGCAGTTGCATTATTGTGGGGAGGGTATGTTTTACAGGAAGATACAAACTTCTTTGCAAAAGCTCCTTGCTGAGTCAGGCTGGGCTAAAAGATTAATGTCTATGGAAAGCAAAAGTTCCTAATAGCCTGCCTCCAGTCTCCAGGGGGAGTAACCCGGGCAAATCAATGGAGAGGTACAGACAGTACAGGCTTCAGCAGATAAAGATGGAAATGGAGTTTCTACAGAGAACCTCACCACCTTAAAGTGGCACATGTAGCATCATCCCAGGATATGCAGGGTCCAAGAAGGTTTTCGTTTTGTTTTGTTTTGTTTTTTCCTGAGCCTCTTTCTATACGATTGGATGCACCCCAAATCAGCAAGTCAATAACTTTCTGTCTGCCCCATCTCACGTCATACTAGGGAAGAAATACCATGCCAGATAGCAAGAGTAATCTGCTTGCCAAACCATCCTACTTTAATCAAGGACTGGCCATGGAATCTCAGGGCAACCCCATATGCATGTGTTCCAGAGCTCCTCCTCCTCAAGGTACCTGGCCCACTTCACTCAGGTGGCAGGGGGGCAGAGAGCAGAGACTAAGAGCCCTGCCTGGATGCCACTGCCAACTTGAGCCCATCTCAGGCACCAGGGGAGTACTTTATACATTCCAAGGAAGCCTCTCCAACATGCGGGGCCTCCTGAGGCACAGGGCTTAGCTCTAAGGGCACTTCTGGATAAAGATGTTATGAGAACATTTCCACACAACAGGAAGCTGAACCATTTCACAAGCCCAACACCGGGTCATAAAATTGCTACGACACTACGTGTTTATTGTTGCTATACCATCAGCCACTGGAGAACAGGGTCCACCTTCTGTTGTTTTCAAACCCCCGTGCCTAGCACCAAGACAGACCACAGAATACTGTTGAATAAATGTTACAAGTCCTAATTCAGGGCATGTTTAATTTGCATTGTGCAGCGGAGCATCTTAGAGAAGTGAATAGTGTCCTGAAACTAGGATAGAAGGCTTAGTTCAACATCTCTGGGTTTCAATGACCTCATCTTAAAATGAAATAGTTGGACCAGCAGATCCTTAAGGACCTTCCGACTTTAGATCCTGTGACTTGAATATCTATGATGGGCTCTAATCAGGGGGAGATCGCTGGCTTTGCAAGAAGCTGAAAGGGATTTAAACCAACCAACCTACTTGCCAAGGCTTAATACATGTAGGAAACTATTCATTCCACCGTCAGCTACAGGCTTGGAGTCAGGCGGCAAATGCACTAATCACTGTCAGTAAGTTGAGACCATGTTGCACACTCCCAATATCAGCACTTGTGAGCTGAGGTGGAATTTTTTTGTTCCTGTTCCAAGGTATTTGAGTCCAAGTGATCTGGAGCATACAGCTTCTGAACCCCTAATGTGAGCCCATGCCCTGGAGACCACGGAGTCTAATTATATTGAGTGGAGAGCAGCAAAAGTCACAAAGCCATTAATGGGGAGGTAGGAGGAAATGAACACTCAGGGAGACATTCTGAAGCTATTTTGAGAAACAGGAAAATTTGCTTCTTTGTCTTGGTGACAAAGTAGCTGAGTCACCCAATCGCTCATAATCTCAGGGAACCCATTAGCTTTGGTTGAGTCCCCACTCATCTGTCAGATAAAGTGGAATGGTGTGATGCTTGGAGAAAGCCCAGAAGGCCTGGCTCTGGGAAAACACAGTGATTTGCAGGGGAGGAAAAAGAGGAGCAGGACATTTTTTATAGCTCATAAATTGAAAATGAAATCACCATAAAGGACTGCCAATGAAGCAATGCCCAGTAATCCTGCACTCGGGCAAAGCTCAAATGCCAGAGATGCCTTGAGATCAGGCCTTTGATGGGAGAAGATCACCTAAAAGTATTCTGACCCCAGGGAGCTACAACAGGAGGGTAAGCAAAAGAATTTATTTATGAGGCTTGCTGAAGACTGACACATCCATCTCCTTCTGTCACCAAGGTGTCTGAGCACAGGTGGAACACACAGCCTCC
>NC_138377.1:118813742-118830013 GCF_054177405.1 Leptonychotes weddellii | reverse complement strand
TGCTTTGGAAATGGTCAAGTGAATGAGCAGTGAAAATGGCCATTATTATTACCAAAACCCTCAAGTCCATTCTGGAAATGAAGGAGCAAGGGAGGCACAGCTCCTAGCAGAAAGCGTCTGCTTCTGGAACAAACACAAGCTTCTCTAAGGTCACAAGATGATTCAGTCACAATCAATCCTTCTTCACCTCAATAAATTTTCCTACTTAGTGAATCTGGACAGCGCAAAGACAGCTTTGGTGCAGATAAACAAACCTGTCCACAGTAGAACAAGTTAGCAAGAGCCAGCTCACCCTGGCCCAGTGTCATTTCCTCCCCCCTCCCATTGCTATAAAAAGCTCCCCCATAAATTCTAAAGCCCCAGCTGTATCAATCAACAAACCAAATCCTGGAAACCTATCTCAAAAACTAAGCAAAGTTTTAACGTGAATGCTGCCCCTTGGCGTCCCCTCAAACTCAGATCTTTCCCTTCTGCCAGACTAGGTCAGTTCCCCAGACAACTGTAAGGAAGAGAGAGAAGACTCACAAGTTTTTCCTCCCCTGTAGTGAGTGATATTGTGTTCTCTTTCAAGCAGATGGACTCTGCTTCTCACTCTCCTAGAATGAGTTGTTTCCCAGAAGGCACCTCAGTCCCTCACATGACGGCGTTCTTGGAGGCCTGCCATGTCATGTCCCAGGCATGTTTAGACATGAGAGAACCATGCATGTGGAGCCAGCTTGGGATCAAGGAAGAATGGGTTCATAAATATGAAGTGTTTACTATAATGCATACTGACTAAAAAGCCAACTAAATGTTGGCTTTTATTCATCATTAGGTTATTCACAAAAACTTTTTTTTTAATTGAAGACATCTTTTTTAAAGATTTTATTTATTTATTTATTTGACAAAGAGAGAGAGAGAGCCCAAGCAGAAGGAGCAGCAGGCAGAGGGAGACGCAGGCTTCCCGCTGAGCAGGGAGTCCCAAGGGGGGCTCGATCCCAGGACCCCGGGATCATGACCTGAGCGAAAGGCAGATGCTTAACTGACTGAGCCACCCAGGTGCCCCTGAAGAAGAAATTGTTTTTGAATTGAATTAACAGTCTCCCATTGTCCAGGCACTTGGATAGGTCCTATGGAGAATAACAGCAAGGTAAATATAATGTGAATTCTGCCTTTAAGGAGTTTAGAGTTTAGAAAGAAGAGAGGACACACAGTCCAACACAGAACAGAGTTAAATCTGGTATATGTTATGAAAATATGAACAAAATGCTAGAGAAGCACTGAGGGAGAAGATGCCTCCTGCCTGGTGAGCTGCAGCAGGCAGGGCCTGGAGCATGGGGAGAATCTCTACCGTTCAATAAGGCAACAGCACCATTACAGGCCAGGGGAAGCTCTGAGTGGAGGCCCGGGACAGGACAGCGCATGCCATATGTGGAGGGAGTAGGCTGAGAAGAGAGAGGAGAGGACGAACCCAAGGATGGAATGGAGATTGGGATGGGTGCTTCATCGCTTTCAAATCAGGGACGACCAAGCAGAGGGCTGTAGGAGCAAACAGTGCTCCGGCCAGGGTGATGGTCATGAGGGAAGAGACATAAGCCAACACAAACATATGGCAGGGGGACCATGGCAGCATGGTGGTTATTTGAGAAGGGAGGAAGGCCAGGCCAGGAACAGCCGCCTCCACTGGGAGTGAGAATGGGCACAGGGCCACAGAGGGCTAGGAGCACTGCTCTGCATGCCCCTTCTCTCTAGAAGGTGTGTGCTTAGTGCTTCGGTTATAAATCTCGCCCTGAGTACTATCTGGAGACAGGGCTTCACTGAAGGACAGCTGCACCGCTAATTTTAGGTTTATGCTGGAGAAGTCAGGCAGGGCAGGGAGGAGTCAAACTGACAGCCCCAGGCATCTGCTCCCACAAAAGCATCCAAGAACATCTCGCCCCTAGCTTGCTAGCATTTGGAGGATGACACTCAGTAGGGCTATTCACGTCCTTTGATGTGGTACTTCATCCCCTTCCTGGAAGACCCCTTCAAACCCAGATTCTGGCATCCAGGTGGAGTTGAACAGAACTCATTGGGTACATCTGAGTTACTATTTTGGGGGGATGGAGTTCATGGAAGAAGTGAGTAGTGGCAGAAACGTCCCATCTGCATGCTGTCCTCTGGCTCTGCTGTCTGATCTGAAGCAGCCAGCCAAGTATCCAGTGGTATTTGTATTAATAACGGTTAACAGTATTATGCCACATCAAAGCTCATGAGATTTTTATACATTATTTCTTAATGTCCACCACAAACCCAGGAGGTAGGACTTGACATTCACACTCCAAGGAACGTGAAAGCTTGCTGAAGAAAGGTTAAATGAGCCACCATAGAATCTACTAGAAAGAGGGCTACAATGCTGGTCTTCAGATTTCAGTGTCTTTGTCCTTACCTAGCTATTGGGGGGGGGGGGGTGCCGGGAGTAAGACAGAAAATAAGGCAGCTGTGGGAAAGAATCCAAACATGGAGGGAGCAGATAATCATTTAGCCTTTGAGAGGAAATAGCCATTCTATTGAGGAGAAAGACTCCCCTATCATTAAGCAAATTGTTCCACGAGTATGAGCCATTTAGACGGCAACAAAAATTTAAACAAACTTTAAGTGCTTACGATCATCTTACATATGGTGGTTTAGAAATAAAATGCTGGAAACAAACCGTGTAAGACACTCCAGTGGTGCTTTAAGAGCTAAAGCTCATGTATCAGACAGGGCTTAAGTCCCAGCTCTTCCACTTAAATCCCAGCAAATCACTTACTTCTTTCAGCTTCCATTTTTTCCCTTGTAAAATTGGGGACAGTAATAGCACCTGCCTTGCAGAGAAGAGGAAAGAATCAGATGGGATAAATGCCTGCTAAGAGCTCAGGACAGGGCAGGGCACAGCATGAAGGCCATGGCCATGATGGCCACATGGTAGTGGTTGGTAAAGAAACTCCTTCTCTATGGAGGACTGGTTTTAGATGGGCGTTGGGCTCAAGAAGGGGAAATCATCTTGCCCACATTTTATAGAAAAGACCAGAAATGCAGAAATCAGCCTGAGGTCCCCGAAAGGTTCCTTCTGTCATTTCAAACATTCCACCCCCCGCCATGAATCCGTGGTTTTTCCCATGGCACCCTGATCAGATCTGTGCCTGAATTCCACTCACTCTGCAGCAGAAGAACAAGAGACATAGCAACCTGACGTGAGTCTCTGAGAAGGGGACTTCTGTGCCTTGTTGCTTACTCTGCCCCAGCTCGGCCTGAACAAGGAAGACAATAAAAGCTATGAGTGGCCCAGAAGGGAGAAGTCTAGTGCCAAGGTTCTCTAGGAAGCCTTCCAAATAGCATGGCACCTCATGGCAAGAAGAGATAAGTGGGTGAGACTCCTATGTGGGTCGGCCCGGCAGACATCACACCGATATTCACATAGTGTCAGGGAGGCAACCACATACTCCTGAGCTGCCAAACGGATGAATGGAAACACTGCCAGATTAGAGGCGGTCTTGTCGAGACAGGAAAAAGATAAAAGTTCACAGACTGGTGACCAAAGGACATATTGAGACCGCAGATGTCAGCAGCAAAGGCCCACACAGCATGAGAAACACCACGCGTACCTAAATCATACATATCAAAATGGACGTAAATGGAAGTTTAAGAGGAACTAATGTACAATTACAGAAAAAATCCGGAAAGCTCATCTTTTTTGGTCCCTGAGTTGGTGATTCTGAAGTTCTGTATTACTCACTGAGGATCCCTTGATAGAATTGAATTGACTTCCCCTTGGCAGAACACTTGCTCTCCAGATGTTTCTAAAGTGAGGTACATAGGACACTGACTCCCCCCAAAATGGTGGTCTTCAAACAAGACCCATTCCCTGGCCAAATCGGGTCTAGGACACAGTGAACTATGGACCCATCCTGGCTATTCTGGATGTGTTCGGGCTTCACAAAGGCTAGGACAAGTCACTGTAAAGGACTCTGCATAACTTGGTCGAATCCCGTACTTCTCGATATATTTGATGAGGACATTTTTTTACTGAAACAAAATGTATTTCACTCTGGGAAATGCTGGTGTGGAGAGCCACAGGTGAGGATGGATGAGAATGGCATTACAGTGGTGACCCAAGAGAAAAATAGTCAGGTGGAACAAGAGCCTAAGATGGATGCTGAGATGCAGAAAAATCTCATGGCTGGGCATGGAAATGCTACTTTGCCAAACGACCACATATATCTCAGAAATTGGCTGAATTCTTTCTAATATTCTTTCAAGGTCCTTGCTGAGTCACTCTCATAAATGATAGATCTTAATGGTTCCGAATATCTCCTCGTGTCTAACCATCTCTCCCTTTTTAAGTTTGTGATTCATGCCACTCCAGCAAGCAGGGCCAGAGAGAGTGGGCTGAGTTTCATTTTCCAATCATAAAAGTACATCTCAAAACCAACATTCACCCATGATGGACTATGCTAAGGCCTGGATCTCATATCAGAAATTTAAGTGGCCGACTCTAGAGATGCCCTGAGGAGCGTCACCTCTGCCTGTCACCTTCTACCTGAAGGATCCAGGCAAAAAACATGGGCTTTTGAGTCAGAAAGATCTGGGTTCAAGCTCTGCCATTTCTTAGTATTGTGACCTTTAGATAAGGCTCTCTCCCCATGGTTTCCTCATCTGAAAATGAGGATAATAATATACCCCTTCAGGGTCATTGTGAGGATTAGAGGAAACGATGCATGGGTGGGGAGGGATGCCCATTGAAGCAGGATAGTTATTGCACCATATCTACAAGAGGGTAGCCATCACTCACCTCAACTGGAAGCACCGTGAGAATACACATGAGGCCTTCTCCATCTCTGCATCTATTATAAAGAGGGGGAAAAGCACTACAAAAGTGCCCCTACCTGATTACTCGGGTGCGCTTCTGGGTATAAGGGGTGATGACCTTGAAAAGCAGTTCCATTGCTCCATTAATTCCCAGCATGGCCCCCGTGGTGACTGAGAAAGACCAAATCACAGTAGTTATTAGACCATCTGAACCAAGAATTCTTTTCAGCATTACAGAGTAGGCCTAAAAGACAGGGGAGCTCTGTCACCTTCCTTGCCAAGGGCCACTCAAAAGCAGTGAAACTCTATGGTCTTTGCATCTTGGCTTGGAAGCAAAGATCACCTGTAAAGCATATATTCTCTTTTCATACAATCTTCTCAAAGGGGGCCCAAGCCATGAAAGTATGTTCTTCATTGTATTCTTACTCAGAATAGTCAAAGCAAATGCCAAGCAGATTTTTCTGAAAGTAGATCTTTAAGTTTCAATTCAAGTGCTTTCACTCACCATCAACTTCCCCCATGATACATACACACACGCACACGTACACTCAGGCACACACAAGGGCATACACACACACACACATACACTGCCAGTATCTTACAAGATAGTTCCTTAGACTCATTCTGCCATTTGGAGACTTCACAATGAAGAAAGGTCATGGGTGGATGGGTTAAGGTTCAATCCAACTTGGACTGACTCCTTTAAAACTTTTAGGGGCAAGCTAATAAAGAAGGCAGCCCCCTTTCTTCTGCACCCTGGTTCCAAGTTCCCCGACAGCTTTCGTAGTTGGATCTCCCATGACTGAGTCTCAGACTTAACTGTGCCCCCATCTACTAGCACATCAGGGAAGAATCAATTCTTCCTCCTCAGAGGTCAATAGCCTGGGAAATTTTTGCCTTTTTGCCCAACTGGATGGTTATTTAAAAAAAAAAAAAGAGAGAGAGAGAGAGCCATAGATCTGAATGACAGAAAATAACCAGTAAGGGTATCAGGTCAGCCCAGTGGCTTCAGATACAAATTCTGGACCCAAAAGCTCTGGACGTCACACTCATCTCCAATGATGTCCTGGCTTCTCTGCAGCATCCCCAGTTCCTTGCTCCACTCAGCTCACTTTAGGAAGAGCTCTGGTCATGTCAAAAAAATAAGGGGTGCCTCCAAGAGACAAAATGGAATCAGTCTGGAAGGGGGCAGAAGTTTCAGGGAAAGAAGGAAAGAAGGGATTTTCCATGGTGGGACTCTCTTGTCTCTTTCCTCCACCGTAATGGGGGGGGGTGCTGAAATCGAGGCCTAGGAATGCCTTGTGCTTTGGGCCAGCCTTGTTCCAGGAAATATGAGTGGGAGCAAGGGAGTCATGGAGAAACAAAGAGAGAGAAACAAGGGAGGCTTATCCTGGCTTGCTCCAAGCCTCGGGAAAGAAGGATAGATGGAAATCTGAGGGCTCTAATATAGTTCATCCCAGTACAGTCCACCAGAGAGAGACTGAGGCTGATGTCTTAGTGATTACAGAGACTGCGTGTTCCTGGAACATCCTCTATGCATATGTCCCTCCTGAGGCTGGGACAGGCAGCCTGTATCAAAATTCAGAGATTTGGCATCCTAGTCCTGCCCATCAATCTTCCACTCTCATGGCTACTAATTCAGTTCTTTATTTCTAAACTGGAAAAACATGCTGGAGCAATCTCTTGGCAAATCATTCAGCAAAATTCTAGTCTTAAGTAGCATTAGGGACAAAATAGTTTTAGGAGCACAGATTCTAACATGGAAGACTTTAGACTTGGAATTTAGATTTTGAGTGGCCCTTGGCAAGGAAGGTGACGGATGGGATTTTAGATGGGAACAATAAGAACTACCCCTACACACATACACACACACACACACACACACACACCCTGCTGAGTTCTTCCTTGCTGGCTCCCTACCCAAGGTCAGACCTCTGGCAGCTCCATCAACATCCCCATTGGCCGGTAGAGAGCTGCCAAAGGGTTCATTGGCTGTGGCAGCCCCACTATGGCTCCAGCCAACTCCTTCCGCAGATAGGAGCTGTTTAGAAAGCTTTCTGGAACATTCAACAGTGGCTAACAATTCACCAAAGAGACAGCAATCAATCCACAGACTTTGTGAACTCTGCTTGCTTCTCATCAGTGAAGTCAATGTATAGTGATAGTATAAATTCTAAAATAACCTTTAGGGAACAATTCATTGGGACAATAAATGTAGTCTTAGAATATGAGACAAATGGCCACCTCCTCATACCTGCAGGCAACTCCCAACATTTTTTAGAGCTCCTTGCTAAAAGGAATTCCTCAAGACTTCTATAACCAATATATATAATAAGAAAGGTAAGTTATTCAGCCTAATTGTTCTTTAGGAAACTAAAATGAGATACTTCGAATCTTCTGCTGCTGGCAAGCTCCAAGGAGGGTGGCTCACCCTCCGGCTGCTCATTAATGACAGTTGTCCTTTACACAAAGCCACAGCTCCTCACTTGGGTTTTCCTTAATTAAAGATGGGTTTGTACAGATCTTTTCAGCCTCTCCCAAACATTCTCTGATTTTCTGGTCAACATATATGAGTGTGGGAGGAGGTTCTGTCCATGAACATGGAGTCAAGGACCTATCTTGTTTTTTCCTGAAAATACTTTATGTTTATGGGTCCTCCATGGTTATTAATGGAATTAACCAATGAAATAGGACCCCACTAAGTATCTTAGTAGTTCTTAGGATAGTTAGGGGGAAAAGTCACCTCCTCACTCCTCTTAGGTGTGCTTTTCCCATTATTTCAAAGGACTAAGGGAAAAGAATAGAGCAGGGAAGGAAAACTAATTGATCAACTACAATGTGACAGACATACCCATGAACATCATCTCACTTATCCCATCTACCAAGTCTAGGAGCTCTTATTAACCACTATAATTTTATAAAGGAAGAAACTGAGGTAAACAGGTTAAGTACCCATGCCATAGGACTCCCAAGGAATGAAATCAAAGTCGAACCCAGGTATTCCTGGTTCTAAGCCATGTTCGTTCCTCTAGAGAGCATTACATCACTTTCATTGTGCAGGAGAGGGGCTCAGAAAAGAGAAATAAAGTCTGTGCCCATTCTATGTGAGATGGGAGGTACAGAATCTACTCTGTTCATAGCAAGTGTCCCCATATGGAGAGTAAACATGGGTTCTGGAGTTAGAAACTCAGCCCCCAAACTTGTCTATAAACTCAAGTAATTGTTTCTCTCTTCCAAGCTTCATTTTCCTCTTCTTGGCTATACAATGGTAAATGTAGATATAGGATTGTTATGATAATCTGAAATAATCCAAATCAGGAGACAGCAAATAAGTATGAACCCATGTGCTATGATGCATCTAGTTACCTGAAGGACTATGTTGAGAAGCACTGAGAGATAAAACAAGGTAAAGATGTTTTAGTAAAGGGTGCTGTGATCAACAGGCAACTTCGGGGACATAGCAGGGAGATCTGTGATGTGAGGGTCGTTCTTGACATTGCCCTATGCCTTGAATATGATAAGGCCTAAATAAAGCCCTATGCTCTCTCCTGCCATGGGTCTTTTTTCACCCTGTAGTACTAATAGAGAGACCTAGAATACTATAATGTGTGGTTCCCAAGGGAAAACAAGACTGACATCTAACTTCAGGAATGAGCTCAAGAGTTCTACCTGGATGAAGAAGAGACAAAGAAAGCACTTTTTACCTCTACAGCCTCTAGAATGTGAGGCTCCTTGTAGACTTATTTGTCTTGTTGGGACAACATCTATCCTCCACCCAGACCCTCCTTCCAACCCCAGCCCCTAAATGGTTTCTAGGTGTCCCGGCCCGGTCTGGAAGCCACCCCAGAGAGCCACAATTTGAGGCACTTACCACTAGAGGTGAACACACGCAGAGCCCAGAGACAGTGAAGGAGGTTCTGGCTGTGGGACAGGTTTTTCCTGGCCAGAATCAATGTCACATCGAGTGCTTCCAATTCTAGTGCCTTCTGTCCAAACTTTTTATCTAGAAATATAAATCAATCCATCTTAGTTGTGTTTCACATTAATTCTGAAGGCTGTACAATGCATGGGGCACAGGAAGGCAAAGATGGAACAGGCAAGAGAATGATCATAGCCAATGTGACTTTTCCAATCTACCGGAAAATGCTACTAAGTATGTCCCCATTGGAACCAGATGGCCCAGAAGAGCTAAGGCAGGGTATACATAGGGTCCATTCATTCCTCAAGTAATATTTACACGAGGCCTTGTGGACTGTAGGACTCACACACCCTGTATGTGAGCGTGTTTCTGGCTGCCCTCAAACGTGAACTACAGTTTAGTAGGGTGTAAATTTCTTCCTTTAAGATAGTTCTGGAATGTAGGATACTTAAGGTACATAACATCCAAATGCAATGTGTGGAACTTGATTGGATCCTTCTTTGAACACGTCTGTAATTGCCCCATTGGGAAACATTTGGAGAAATTGAAATGAGTATAAATTACACAGTAATTTTAAATGTTAAGTATTGTTAATTTTGTTAGATTTGTAATCGTGGTATCAGGATTATACAGGAAAATGTCTCTTTTCAAAGAAATGCATTCGAACATATTTAAGAGCAAAATTCTATCTGTAATTTTCCTGAATTGCTATCAGACTCACTGCAGGTAGACATGAGTAAAACAGAGACAATATCCTAAACCTGGTTTACCAATATCCACCTCTAGACCAAAGGACACCAACAAAAGATGGCAACCAAACTAATATGACCGGATCCCTTCACCAGAACAGAGGCGTCTATTGGGCTCCATTCCTGAGCTGCCAACCTCATTTCCGTCCTGTTTGGGTCAGCCCCCGGCAGCCTGCATGGCAGTGGTGAGGGCTACAATCTGGGGATGGCAGAAGCTGCAGTGATATAATAATGTCAGTAGTACTATCCAGGTCCAGAGCTTGGGAATCAGGGCCATGATCCATCCTGCATCTCTTTCTCTTCTATGAAACCTACATGACTCTAGTTTGTCAGGCCCCACATGCTAAGCAGGTATCATACAACCTCACTTAATCCTTACAGCAACCTTAGAATTAAGGACTGATACCTTCATTTTGTAGATGAGGGACCAGTGGCTCAGAAAGGGTAAATAACTTGCCCTAGGGTGCACAGCTAATTAGTGTCAGGGCCAGGCCTGAAACTCAGATTTGATTTCCCAGTTTATACTATTTACAACCAGGGTACAACCCTTCAAGTGTTGGCTCACATGTCACCTCTCCCTGACCACACCATCTTGGAGGAACACCAGCCTTTTTCTTTTCCCTCACAGCTACTAGCTAATTATCATACTCTGCTATTGCCTAGTGAATTATTCACTTTCTGCCCTTCCCCACTTGAAGGTAAGTTCCATGAGAGTGGGCCCCTTACCTGCCCTGGTCACCAGTGTTCCCAACGCCTAGCGTTGTGCCCAGCCCCAGGAGACATGTGGTAAATCCCTGGCTGAATATTCAATGACTGGATTGTATTGGTTTTGTCAAGAACACACTCACATGGGTGCTGGCTGATGCCTGGGTCTTGGTCGTGACTTGTGGAGCTGAATGGACTCAAAGCAGAGATTCAGACAATGCAAGGTCAGAGTGTCCCTGAGCCCCTGCTCCCCTGTGGCCGCCGCTGCCTACACTGGACAGCACAGGTCCACCTTCTGCAGCGCCTGAGCTTCCCCACTATGATTTATATAAGACCTCCCACAACTGGAGCTTGACTGTTATAACTAGTTTGCAAGGGTTGCATGCATCCTGAGTGCGCAGGCTTTTTAAACTGTGCACCAAGAAGTTCTAAGGTTTTAGGGAGGTGTTTCGGGGTCTTCTCGAGCAAAAAGAAATGGGTATGGTAGAAAGAGTTCTAGGCTCCCATCTTCCCTTCTACTAGGGAAGCTCCGCTTCCATGTGGCTTACAGTAAAAGGCTGAAAATTTGCCCCCCTCCCCAAAATTCATGTCCACCTGGAACCTCAGACGTTATCTTATTTGGAAATGGGGTCTTTGCAGATTTATTATTTAAGGTGAGGTCACACAGATTTGCATGGGCCCTAAATCCAGTGACCAATGTCCTTGTAAGAAGGAGAGGACACACAGAAGGACACAGAGTAGGACACCACATGAAGACGCAGATAGAAATGGAAGTGACGTGTCTACAAGCCAAGAAACGCCAAGGACGGCTGGAAACACAGAAGTTAGCAGAGAGGCATGGAACAGATTCTCCCAAAGAGCCTCCAGAAGGAAACAACCCTGCCGACACCCTCGTTTCAGACTTTCTGGCCTCCAGAACTGTAAGAGAATACATTTCTGTTGTTTGGAGCCACACAGTTTGTGATAATTCGTTATAGCAGCCCCAGGAAACTCATGCACTTATATAATGAGCTTCCGTGTAAGATTCTGTTCATAGAAATGTTCTGTTTATTGTTAGAGTGATTGAAATCTGCCTGGGAGCACCTCCCCTCTGTCCCTCATCTGCTCCATGCCCCTTGCAGCCTGCACCTGCTCAAGGCCCCGCCCTAGCACAGCACCTTGGATTTGCTGACGTCCAGGACAACAAAATGACCTCTCCTGTGGGGCTGGTCCTGGCACCACCACCAAAGTGTCTAGGACCTCCCTGCACATCCCCACAAGAGTTTCCCAAATTGCTCTCATGATAACAACCCCGCGAGTGCCTTTTCAGCCATCTTTAGAACCGGGGGGGTGTGGGTACCTCGTAGGCCAACTTTGGCCAGCAGTCGGAAGAGGGGCAGGAGGACATCATAGTCTGGAGAATCTGTCCTGGCTGTGTCCACCAGGGTCTGCAGAAGGGCCTCGCTGCCCCCTTTACTGATCATGTAGCGAATCCTTCGGTCGGTGCCTGAGGGAGAAAGCAGAGGAGAGCGAGGCCCCGAATAATCACCTTCATTTCCTTGGCACAGAAAGCAGACCCCACAGAGACAGAGCACAGAGCAGTTCATTTGCCCCAGAAACCAAAATTGTGTGGTTTCTGAAGGAACCTGTATAAAGCTGTGCTTTTAGGTAAAGGATTGGGGTGGGGGTGAGATGGAGAAATAATGGAATATTTAAGAACCTAGGTGTGTTCACCTGCAGCAGCTGTAATAAATGGAATCCACTTTCCCTGAGAACCTGTGGAGTCTTGCTGTACATATGTGTACTTGTACATATGTACATAAACAGGAATATAGGCTTACCTAGAATCATATCCTTAATAGAAGAGGGAATATCAGTATCCCTCTGGTATAGGCTTGAATCCTCTGTAACCGGGATTGGGATGATAGTTTGTCTGGAATAATTTAATTGATGATATAACAGTTTTATGGTGCTGGCCTCCAGTAACCAACAGGAGGAATATATGGAAATAGCTAGCGTGCTTCTTTAAGAAACAGACATCCACTCATCCGTGTCAGGAGTTTTGAAAAGGGCCTGGAGCTAGGATCAGGTATATTGGTCTTTCTACCTAACAGTTGTGAACAGGGACCTCCCCCACCTTGCCCCAGGACAAGCTCAAAAGCAGGGATTACATTTCAACTTGGAAGGGGACCCCAGTGATTGTCCACACACTGCACCTGGTTGATCTAACAAGGTGGCCCACAGGGTGGGACATTATCAGCAAAGAAGACCCTCTGGCGTTTCATCCTCTATTATGGGAGCAATAATCAGCACCTACATCAGAGGGACAACTCCAGGGTTTCATTCCAAGGGCTCCAGGCACCTCTGGACAAAGTGAAGGAGGCACCATCCCAGAAGACAAGAGGCTTCGCCTCCACAGGGTACCACACTCAGAAGCCTGCAGGGAAGTCACCCTGCCATCGGAGGGCAGCACAGCCTATGGGAAAACCTCACTAGGACGGGACCCTCCCTCCTGGAACTGAAATGGGAGGCGTCTTGGCTTTGGAATGACATTCCCTTTGGTGTTGTCTGATGTAAATATTTCTTCCTAATGCAATGTGGCTGGCATACGTAGAAACGAAAACTGAGTGAATGCTGAAATGTCCAAAAAGGTCTATTTTCCAGAACCCTCACACTGAAGTGAGGTAGCAGAGGGATGCCCCAGTTAACTAGTTGATTCCAGTGTAGTGAATTCTGTCACCTTTTCTCTGAAGACTTAATAGCTCACCACACCGCGAAGTCAAGCTCCTGCCTCATATTCCCATCTTCACTTGACATATGTTGGGAAGTTGCCAATACCTGGCTCTCTAAATGGGCCAACGGAGGGGAGTAGAGGAAGGGGAGGGGTAGAGTCACGAGGGCTAGCTCGCTCTGAGGACAGCCACAGACCCCTGGAGGACCTTGGGTTGACCACAGATGAGATACCATAGATGAGAAACCACCCAGAGCAGAACCTCCTCCTAAGTTTGGGTCACCGTAGGGTGGGTGACAAGACTAAAGAAACCTGACTAAGTCTGAGGTACAACCAGCCCACTTTACTCTGGGGTCTTATGAATCTCAGTGAAAATGATGGGCTGCTGATTCTGTCTCTGAGAGAAAACCTGAACTGGAGCACCCCCACCGCCATCCCCCAGCCCCACCAGATTCCAGGAGACACCACAGCCACCCGCCCCTACCTCCTCCTACTCACCAACAGAAAGCAGATCTCCAAGAACCTGGAGGATGGTCAGGATGGACTCCTTGTCTGAGGAGCTCTGCAATGAAAACACAGGCAGCCATCTTTACGAAGGAAAGCACGAGAGAGGCGTTGTGTCAGGGACGCCCATGGACATGGCAGGGCTGTGTTCCCTTCTGTTGAGAAAGGCCTCTGGCTGTGAGAAACAGTTGACAGGGTTTTCCTTAAATGGTGGCCATGAGGGGACCCAAGGAGACAAGGGTCCCAAGGGGCTCTGCCTCCATATTTAGCCTTCAGGACCCCTTTTGGGGGACCCATTTCATAGTAACATCAGCACGATGGGCGAAAGAATAAGCAACGGACATCACTAATATGTGGAATTTAAGAAACAAAACAAACGAACAAAGGGGAAAAAAAGAGACCAACCAAAAAACGGACTTTTGATGACAGAGAACAAACTGACGGTGACCAGAGAGGAGGTGGGTGGGAGGATGGGAGAAACAGGTGATGGGGATGAAGAGCACACTTATCATGATGAGCACTGAGTAATGTACAGAATTGTTGAATCCCTATAGTGCACACCTGAAACTAATATAACACTGTATGTTCACTATACCGGAATTGAAATTTTTAAAAAAGAAGAATGTGTTTCTTAAACAGAAAAAAAAAATTAATGAAAAAAAATGAAACATCAATACTTTATGCAGAGACAGCCAAGTGAGAAGGGGCTTTGCAGGTCAAGCCCATGCAGTTGTCAGGCCAGCAGGCTTAGATTCATTTGAAAAACAGGGCAGAGAACAGAAACAGAAATCCACGAAACTGTTCTGAGGGAAAGACGTCCCCGAGTAGTAAGGATGAATTCTTATTTTCTCAAGAGAAACCTAAGGTAGTACAAAATCTCATCACTCCCGGGCCCTGGTAATCACCATTCTACTCTCTGTTTTATAAGTTCAGCTTTTTTACATTGCACACAGAAGTGATATCCTACAGTATTTGTCTTCCTCTGTTTGACTTACTACACGTAGCATGATGCCTTCAAGGTTGCAAATGGCAGGACTTCCTTTCTCATGGCTGAATAATATTCCTGTGTGTGTGTATGTGTGTTGGACTTCACAGCTCCTTTATGGTTCAGTTTGGTAGCACTCTGAAAAACATGTATTGCACACTTTCCCTAGAACAATCTTTATTCCTGGTGCTAGGAACACAGATATACATAAAACTTTGTCCCTTCTCTAAAGATTACTATCGTTATCCATTCATCTGTTGATGGACACTTTGGTTGCTTCCATGTCTTGGCTATTGTTAAGCATGCTGCAGGGAACATGGGTGTGCAGATATCTCTCCAAGAGTCTAATTTCAATTCTTTTGTATATATACCTAGGAGTCCTATCTTATACTACTCAAGAAAATTAACTTGCAATGGATCAAAGATTCAAATATAAGTCCTAAACCCACAAAACTCCTAGAAAAAAAACCACAGGTGAAAAAAAAAATCCCTGACATGGGTTTTGGTGATGATTTCTTGGGTAAGACACCAGAACAAAACCTAAAATAAACAATTGGGACTATAATAAACTAAAGAAAGAGCTTCTGCACAGCAAAGGAAACAATCAATAAATTGAAAAGGCAACATGGGAGAAAATATTCACAAAGCAAATATCTGATAAGGGACTGATAACCAAAATATATATAAAAAATTAATACAGCTCAATAGCAGAAAAACATATAATCCAATATTAAAATGGACAAAAGGCCTGAATAGACATTTTTCCAAAGAAGACATTCAGATGGCCGATACGTACATGAAAAGATGCTCACCATCACTCATCATCAGGAAAATACAAATCAAAACACAATGAGAGATCACCTCAGACCTACAACAATGGCTTTCATCAAAAAGACCAAAGATAACAAATGTTGGCAAGAGTGTGGAGAAAAAGGAACCCTATATGCTATTTTTTTAGGTAGGTTATTTAAGGCAAAGCTTTAATCTTCACATTAGTAAGTCTCATGTTCCCCATCTGCTTCAAAGACCTCAATAACTCCCCCCTTCGTGTAGGATAAAGTCAGAGCTCCTTAATAGGGTTTCCAAAGCTCCTCATGGTCCTGCCCCACTTACCTCTCCAGCTTTATCATTCACTACCACACCCCTGCCCAAAGTACATGCTTCAAAAACGTTGAACTACTTGTTTCCTGCTCAACCACATAGGTTCTTGCCTCTGAACCCGTGATCACACTGTTCCCTCTTCCTGAAGCTTGGTCAATGACAGCTCATCCTTCAAGTATACCAAAGGTTCCCATAGGATCCCAACCCCCACCCCCTGCAAGCTGGGTCTGGGGTCTCTCTGTTCTCCACATCACTCTGGGCTACCTCTGACAGTGCACGGACCACATGGTACTGGCCTGCTTCCCACCCTACCCCACTCTATATTAATCTTTAGAGAAGGGACCAAGGTTTGTGCATATCTGTATTCCCAGCACCTGGAACAGGGGCTGTTCCAGGGAAAGCATGCAATGTTTTTCAGAATGCAACCAAACAGAACCATAAAGAAGCCATGAAGTCCAATACCACACCCCAAGGCAGAGTGGTGCTTATACTTTCTCTAATCCTGGGCTTAACACCTTCCAGGAACTCACACTTCAACTCCCCAGCCAGGACCAGGACTAGGATGAGGCAAGTGAGGCACTAGCTTGGATGCAAAATTTTAGTTTTAAAAGGAAGTAATCAAGATAAATGATATTTTGGGCGCCTGGGTGGCTCAGTTGGTTAAGCGACTGCCTTCGGCTCAGGTCATGATCCTGGAGTCCCGGGATGGAGTCCCACATCAGGTTCCCTTCTCAGCAGGGAGTCTGCTTCTCCCTCTGAGCCTCCTCCCTCTCCTGCTCTCTGTCTCTC
>NC_138377.1:118786273-118813642 GCF_054177405.1 Leptonychotes weddellii | reverse complement strand
CCCTGCTCAGCCAGGAGTCTGCTTCTCCCTCTGCCTCTCCCCCACTGCTCGAGGGCTCTCTCTCAAATAAATAAATAAAATCTTTTTAAAAAAGCCATGAGCTTAAAATAGCAAAAGTTAACTCTTTAGCTCCTATTCCAGGTGTGATGAGACATCTGGGGATCTTTAGGGACTTGATATCTACACGTCCCCAGGAAAAATATCTGGCTTTGCTCTGACATCTCCACTCGCTTTGGCTTAAGGAGGGCAGTCTCAGCAGGCACTCAGCTAATGTCTCCCATCAGGTGAGTGCCACCCTCCAGCAAATGTCATCCATACATGTGCACAATGTCAGTGCTCCCTGACCCTCCAGAGTCTCCCCAGATCTGGGAACACAAACCAAGGAGCGACAGAGCCATCATTCTGGGGAGTTTGCTGGTCTTTGATTCTGGTACATACTCCCATGTGTGTTTGCTTGCAGACGGGGGTCCCTACACCAAAAAACCATGCTCTGGAGGCCAGCTGTGGGTCCTACGACTGGACTGAACTCAATTCAGACACTATCTACTCGGAAACAGCATCAGATTCCACAGGCTAGGGGTTCAGTCCTACAACACTGCCCCATGCTTCAGACTCCAGCCTCAAAGTCCAGGTTGCTAGCTATACAGCTAGCCCTTGAACAACACGAGTTTGAGTTGCACACGTCCACGTACATGGGTAACGTGCTATAAATGTATTTTCTCTTCCTTATTATTTTAATCGAATTTTCCCTACCTCATTTTAAGAATACAGCACATCATAACGTGTAACACACAGAATATGTGTTCATTGACAGTTTATGTCATCAGGAAGGCTTCCAGTCAACCGTAGGCTATTTATTAGTTAAGTTTGGGGGGAGACCAAAGTTATACAAGGATTTTTGACTGCGTGGGGAGTCAGTGCCCACGTTGTTTAGGGCCAAATGTACTTCTGATCAACTGGCTATAAATTAAAGATATCCTCCTCAGGTGCCATTACCTTGCTAGAGCAGCTCACAGAACTCAGTGAAACATTTTACTTACTAGGTTACTAGTTTGTTATAAAAGGTTATAACTCAGGAAGAGCCAGACGGAAGAGATGCGCGGGGCAAAGTTTGGAGAAAAGGCTGGGAGCTTCTGCGCTCTCCCGGAGCAACTCCACGTGTTCACTGTTAACCTTAAAAATAAAACTGCCAGTTATTCTACCAGCAAAATTGGGTTTGTTTGGGAAGAGCGGAGAATCGCAGTCCGGAACAAGAAAGTCAGTAAAAAACTACAGGAAGTCCTGATAACAAACAAGAGCTGGGCTTTTTTATAGAGGGAAGTTGGGAGGGGCCACTATAAACAAAAAAGCCATTGGAGTAAACTAGGATTTCAAAATATAGGGACTTTTCATTGGCTGAGTTGTGACGGTTTCTCATTGGCTGGGCTGTTGCTAGGGGCAGAAGGAAAATTTTCTTCCTCCTGCTGGGGTAGTAAAGTGGTAAAGTGTATCTCCTTGGGAAGCAAGTCTCTTTTGTTGGGTCTGCAATTGACAAGTGGTAGGGCGTGAGAGCTCCCCATGCTTGCCTCTCCATTCCATTCTAAACAGGGTTTACTCTTGTTGATTTTTACATCACCAAGCTAAGAGGTTTTTTTCTTTTCTTTTTTTAATTTTATTTTATTTATTTATTTGTCAGAGAGAGCGCACAAGCAGGGGGAGGGACAGAGGGAGAGGGAGAAGCAGGCTCCCTGCTGAGCAAGGAGCCCAATGCAGGACTTGATGCCCTAACCTGGGATCATGACCTGAGGCGAACGCAGATGCTTAACTGACTGAGCCACCCAGGTGTATCACTAGGAGTTTTCTGAACACTGTCCTTTCTGGGTTTTACTTGTAATAATTTTTTTAAAATGAGGGGGCACCTGGCTGGCTCGATTGGTAAAGCATGAGACTCTTGATCTTGGGGTTGTGAGTTGAAGCCCCACGTTGGGTGTAGAGATTACTTAAAAATAAAATCTTAAAAATGTGTATATATTTCTTATTTCTTACTCTAAATCACAATATCACGGCAGGACTGGCGCCCTTCAAAAGTGGACCCAACGGTGGCTCACAGTAAAAAACTAAGTCCCTGGAATGGTGTTCCTGATCGGCACTAATGGTTCTGGATCCACCTCCAGCGCCCCCAAAATTGCCCTTCTTTCTGGGATAAAAGGTAAAGGCCAGGCTCTCATATTGGGTAACTTGTAAAATGCTGGATTCATGAGTTCATTATGAATGAGGAGCCAGGAAACGGAAACATAAGAGAGGAAATGGGGAGATGAGGAAAAGAGAAAAACTAATACAGTAGAAACTTATTGAAGAGGAATAAAAGATCCAGATTTAATTTCCTTTCATTCAATTATTCATGCACTCATCCCACAAACATTCACTGAAAACCATCTATGTTCCAGGCACCAGGCTAAGCATGCAAATTGATCAAAACACAATCTGCCTTCACGGGGCTCCAGGCCTGGAGCACGATCAGGACCTAGGATGGTAAAGACCATGACAAACGGAAGATGCTACAAGGATCCAGGGAAGGAGCACTAACCTAGCCAGGTCCGTGAGCGCCTACTCTGAGAAGCCAGGCAGAAAGGGGGTGGGAGGGGAGGGTTCCAGCTATGCTGCAGAGGGAAGCATGTGCTCAGAGGGAAGCATGACAGAGTGTGGTGACATCCGGGGAAGAAACTGCTTCCATATGACCAGATTGAACGAGGCAGATGGTGAAGGGAATTGTGAATTCCTGTGGGCAAGAACTAGGTCTTATTCATCTCTGATTCCCCATCTCCAAAGGTGTAATAGATCATCCATATATTGTGTTGAATTAATATTTCCAGCTTAAGAATTGCCTGCTTTATTACAATGCCCACTAAAGCTCCCTGAGAATGAGCATTGTTCTATATACTTCTATTATATCTGTCAGCAGGGATATAGAGCTGGGCATGCAGAATGTCCTAAATCACCACCCCTGAATTGGTTTGACCTGTGGCCAACACACTTGGCTGCACATGCCTGAGACATCCCTCTATAACTGCTTCCAAGAAAACCCCATTTGCAGCAGTGTGCTGACAGAGCATGCACATCAGACTCTCCCCTGCCCGAGGAAGGGGCCCCTGTGCATCTCCTCTGAGCATTTCTCCATTTCATGTGATTGATTTAGAGGCGAGTCTAAGTCCGGATCTGGATAAGGAAACCTAAATAAATGTCTACTGAGATTCCAAAAAGATTTTTTTTCCCCAGGATTTAATAAAAGAGAGAAAACATTAAAAACAAAACAAGGCAAAAAAAATTTTCTCTTTCCTGTTTTTGGACGCTCTTGTATAAGGATATGATCCTGGGTCATTGCTGACATTGTGAAGCCACTGAGTCAACTCTACGGAACCACCTATCTGTGCACTTTCAGACAAGTGAAATAATAAATACCCGCACTTATAAAAGCCGCTGTTAGTTAGGTAGCTCATTACCGAATTCTGATGTGATGGAGAAAAGAAGAAAATTTCACACCTCCACGTGCCCTCTTCGCAAGCATTATGGTCTTCATAAACAGGAAAGAAATTAATTTCACAAACCACTGGAAGGCCAGCCATCTCACAGAAACTAAAGACAGCATCGTCCTATAGATGTTGTGTTCATAATGCTCTCACTCAGCCCTGAGCCAGAATGAATCAGCACAATACTGTTTTTCTTTAAATAAAAATGATGGCTCTCGGTGGAGGAAAAAATGCTATCCCAAATCTCAACTGGCATTAATTTATGCACTGCTATATTTACCAATAAATATTTTACACGATTTAGAAGAATAACACAAAGCCATTACCTCACCCACTGTAATAATAAATGAGCAATTAAAGAAGGCAGGATGTGATGTGCCTCAATTTTCTTTTAATGATCCCTTTAAATGAATCATTGAGTAATCCCCTGTTGTTTAAGACTTTCCTATAAAAACTGGTTCTGCCAAGCTTTCAGGGAGAGGCAAGCAGTTGGAAGAACAGTGTCTCTCACAGTCTGTGGGGTTTTGAACTGCAATTTTCTCAAATACGGTTTCGCATTTTTGCTCCCTTGCTTTGAAATCATCTGCGGCTCCCAGTTGCTTTCCTCCCCCTCACTCCTCAGGATAGTATGTAATTAAGACCCTTCACATCACACAGCCTTTGGAGGCTCACCTGCAGCCACTCGGTCCACCCCAGCAATGAGCCTGCCGACCACACAGGACCAGCAACCATGCCCCAAGTCCATCACGGGTACCTGTGACTGCAAAACTTTGCTCAAGTTGCTGCCTCCTGCTGGAGGACTAGTTCATCCCCCCTCTGCCTTAGCCCCTGAAACCTACTTAGATTTCAGTTCCAAGCTCCAGTACCCTTCCTATATAGTTTTCCCAGCTAAGCTGCCTTCCCGGCACCCATTACCCAAAACCGCCACACGTCTGCTCACGTTGGGCACTGCACAACTCCAGGGGGTGCCATTCACAAAGACTACAACATGATTGGTGCTCCCTGAAATTGTGCAATGTGGTGGCCTGGCCTCTCTGAGAAGAGAATTGTTTGCTCTACATTTGTTTTCCCACAACCCACTTTGTACCTACCGTTATGAGAATTCTTACTAGAGCCTGGTTATTTTCTTACCTCCCTGTTCTGATTGTCTATTGTGGGGTAACAAGCTGCACCAAAATGCAATGGCTTAAAACAACAGCCTTTTTAAATTCTATCTCTGGATTTTATGGGCAGGGGATTTGGGCAGAACTTGCCTAGGAGATTCTTCTACTGTCCATGGTGTCAACCAAGGTCACTGGTGGTGCTCAGCTGGTAGATGGTCTGGCTGGTCTGAAACTTCTATGATGGTGTCACTTGCATATCTGACACCTTGGCAGGTTGGAGAACTGGGCTCACCATGGACGGTTGACCAGAGTACCTACGTGTGTCCTTTCCAGCATGACAGGTACTTAGACTTTTGACATGGCAAATGGCTTCCTCCAGAGCAAGGATTCCAAGAGAACTGGGGGGGAAGCCTCAAAAGTCGAACCATCACCTCTGCTGCATTCTCTTGGTCTGTCAAGTCACTGGTCACAGCCGGATTCAAGTGGACGGAGTTAGGCTCCACCTCTGAGTTAGGGGAGTAGTAGAAAATTGACAACCATTTTTAATCTTCCACACTCCCTTTAGACTGTGAGCTCCTCTAGAGCAAGTATTTTATCTTGTTTCCCTTGGTATCCTCAGATCCTAGCATGGGATCTTGCACAGAGTCGACAGGAAATTCTGGAATGGAAACTTAGTGTGCAATCTGCCAGGGTCTTGCTGTCCTTTTCTCTTCAATGACACGATTCACTTCATAGCATACTCCAATGAGAACATTGTTACAGAAGTTAACAAGGCACGCAGCTCAATTTTTCTATCAGCAACTGAACAAGCAAATACAGTAGTCCCCGCTTACCTGCAGAAGATGCATTACAAGAACCCCAGTGGATGCCTGAAACCACAGATAGTACGAATCCTATATATGCGAATCCTATCTATCCTATGTGCTTTCCTATACATACATACCTCTGAGAAAGTTTCACTTATAAATTAGGCACCAGAAGAGATTAACAACAATAACTGATAATAAAACAGAACAATTATATCAATATACTACCATAGAACTTGTGTGACTGTGGTCTCTCTCTCTCACACCCACATAAAATATCTTACTGTTCTGTACTCACCCTTCCTCTTGGGATGATGTCAGGTGGTAAAATGCCTATGTGATGGGATGAACTGAGCTAAGTCAGCTGGGCATCGTGACAGCCAGGGGGAGGGTCGTCTGCTGCCAGACCACAGTTGGCCCTGGGTAACTGAAACTGCGGGTAACTGAAACTGCAGGAAGCAAAACCACGGATAAGAAGAGACTACTGGGGACACCCAGGTGGCTCAGTCGGTTAAGCGTCTGCCTTCGGCTCGGTTTATGACCCCAGGGTCCTGGGATCGAGTCCCACATCAGGCTCCTTGCTCAGTGGGGAGCCTGCTTCTCCCTCTGCCTCTGCTCTGTCACTCCCCCTGCTTGTGTGCTCTTTCTCTCTCTCTCTCTGGCAAATAAATAAATAATAAAATCTAAAAAAGAAAAAGAAGAGACTACTGTAGCATGCCTATTATGTGCCAATAAATAGGGAACATCAATACCATCACAGGCTTAAAGTGAAGGAAAAAGAAGCAGTCCATGCACCTCTCCCCAGTTTTCTCAAGTTCAGGCCCAATTTTACTGACAGGGAAAAAAAACCATCCATGCCCATCCCATTTTGCATAGCACCCCGATATCGCAGAAGCAGAGTGCTAACACTCTGCTACTCTCTTCCCACAGATTGAAAGAGCAAGCCCGTGAAATTCTAATTCTTGATCTCTAAAGAATAAGACAAAAATCTCTTCCAAACTCATGAGCCCATGAGCTCATAGCCCATGAAAACCATATTGCCAAAAATAAATTTGTTCTTCCAGTCATGTGGTGTGAACGCTCACTAGTGATGGTCCATTGGTTAACTAAAAGACATTATTAAATTTGGAGTTGGTAATGAAACACGGAAGGGAGCACTATCACAAACTTCAATTACCAAAAGCGGTTGTAACACCAAAAGTGGTAACAGGTGGTTCTCTGTTTCCATCCTAGAGGAAATGGGCAGAAGCTGCATCATTAGAAATATAGTTTTAGGTAGAAGGTAAAACTTCCTGTTGAGTCTGAATGGGTTCAAAAGAAAGAGGTATTTTAGGAGTATGAACCAAAATATCTATGAATGAGATGAAATGAGATTTGTTTCAATATTATGGGGGTTGGGGTGGAAATAGTGGGGCATATAAAAAAGGTTGCCATAATTATGGAAGCTGGGAGATGGGTGACATGGTTTTATAACACAATGTTACAAAATTAACACAAAATAAAATAAAATGGTGGGTAATGTTTTCTGGCTAGAGTATCTTAGATGGAAACTTGAGAACGAACAGTCCCACTGGGACCTTTTCTCATAGTTCTCAGACCCCAGAATTTGACAAATGCCCAATTATATGTTGAGTGTTATGTAATTATTTGTTAAGAAGATCATTGATCTTGGGCACCTGGGTAGCTCAGTTGGTTAAGCGACTGCCTTCGGCTCAGGTCATGGTCCTGGAGTCCCTGGATCGAGTCCTGCATCGGGCTCCCTGTTCGGCAAGGAGTCTGCTTCTCCCTCTGACCCTACCCCCTCTCATGTTCTCTCTCTCTCTCTCATTCTCGCTCTCTCAAATAAATAAATAAAATCTTAAAAAAAAAAAAAAAAGAAGATCATTGATCTTCCTCCTAGGTAAGAGGATACCACAGTCCAATGTGGGGTAGGATTGAATGTGGTCCATTTTTCATTCATTTGGCAGACATTGTTGAGTATTTACTGTGTATCAGGCACTCTATTAGGCACCAGAACACCACGGGTAGCATAAGTATGCACAATCCCTGTCCTCATGGAGCTTCCAGGCTAGTTAGAGCAGCAGGTATTATCTAAATAGTCACCCAAAGGGATGTAAAATTGTGACTAGGTATGTGTCTAGGTTTAATATTGCCGTGTACCCATAAAATAAGCTTATTTGACATGAGTCAGAAAATGATTCCCTTAAGAAGTCACACTAAGGCCAAGAACGGAAGAATAAGCAAGAGTTAACCAGGTGAAGATGGGCAGGAAGGATGCTCAGGATGAAATAGAGCAAAAGGAGAGTGGCGTACAGAGTCCGGTGGCTGGCAGAAGGATGGCAAAGGTAAGGGACATGAAGAAGGCCCATGAGGCTGGAGTAGGGAAAGGGGAGGGGAGTTTAAAAGGATGTACTTTTTTTTTTCATCACCTTAAAATAAGCATCGTGACCAAAGAGGCCTGTTTCAGCCTTCATCTCTTACCCCTAGCTAGTCCCTACACACATTCACACACACTCACACACTGTGTTCCCAGGCACCCAAAGGTCTAGAAGTCTTTTGCCTTTCTCTATCGGCACCAGGTGGGCAGACTTCAAACCTGTTATAAAAGCACGTACTTTCTTTTAAAGATTTTATTGATTTATTTGTCAGAGAGAGAGAGTGAGCACAAGCAGGGGGAGCAGCAGGCAGAGGGAGAAGCAGGCTCCCCACTGAGCAGGGAGCCCAAAGCAGGACTTGATCCCAGAACCCTGGGATCATTACCTAACCAAAGGCAGACGCTTAACCAACTGAGCCACCGAGACATCCCAAAAGCATGTACTTTTAATTCAGATAAACCTGTGTTACCATAACCTCTGTAAGACTTCATTTTCTCACCCACATTATTGGACTAATCCCTGTACCTAGCTCATGGGTACAATTGGGTTAGAAGTACCATAATAGGTATAAAATGCTTAGCTCTGTGCATGGGTCACAACAAATGCTCAATAAACCACTGGTTAATAAATATGCACCATGACCCTGCCAACAAAAGGCGAATAATCTAAAAATAGATCTGAAGAAACTTTGATCAATTTCCTGGATCAATTTTCCACCCTCTTCACAATGGTCCCAATTTAGCAGAACACTCTTAAGGGGCGCGGGGGGTGGGGGGGAGAAATGATAAATAAAACATTCAAAGAGGCTGAGGGTGTGTCCTCGTGTCCTCTAGGCAGAAACCGTTTGGAATCCTGTGCTTGGTCAATGCCAGGGACACTTGCTACCACCCAGTAAATGGTAAAGACTTCGAGTCATAATAACGATGACAGCAATCCACAGCATCACAGCCCTGAAAGGTTCTCAGATTCCTTTTAAATGACACTCATTGGAAAGCCAGTTCCATCTCTGTCTAGCTGTGAAGTCTCTCCAAAGCACAGTTGACAAATTATAGCACAAAACCTCCAGGTTAGAATTCAGGATTACTGAAAAGAAGTGCCAAATAGTGTTCAGCTCTTCTGAATGGATCTAAACACAGCGAGCAAATAACACTTGCAGGTACCTGCCCACCCAAGGCTTGGCACCAATGTGGAGGAGGTGAGTTGCTGCCCTTTTGTTCAACCAGCAGCTGCCACTTACTGCCTTAATCTCTAAACCCAGCAACTTCCGAAATACACACAAAAGATTAAGAGCACCCAGGCCAGGGAGGCTCAGCCCTGCCTCTGCATGGACACCAGACCAACCAGTTTCCAAAAACACCAAGAAGATGGCATTTTCCAAGCAATCTGGTGTAAAGCACAATTATAAAGCAAGAAAATGCTGACTCTGGTCTCTTATGGTGTCTCCCACTTTCAGGAAGCCCTGTTACCTCACGGCCTTGCTATACCACTTGGGTATTCCCTAACCCAGCAGGTAATGGCCTTCCCCAACCCACTCTGAAGAGCAGATTTTCAGCGATATTCTATACAGTTTGAGAGTCAAGACATAGGCATCAGGGTATGAATTGGCAACTCATATAGCCAACAATACTATGATTATAACAGTTGAGTGTCCACATCATTTGCTGCTTAATCCTCAAAACCATCTTACAGTTTGGGTACCATTTTTCCTACTGCACTGAGGAATAACCTGAGGCCAAAGAAAGTTGAACAATTTGTACAAGAGTAACTTTTCCTCATATTTTCTGAATTGAGTTTTGAAAGCTAGTAAGTTTGCCAAAAAAAAAATTAGGGCATGCTAATGTAACTAAATTAATGTTTCTTTAGTGGAAATCTCTTTGATTCCAGAAACCAAACTGTGACAATATTCAAACATGTCTGCAAAAGGTTTGTCACACCCGCCACGAAGAGATGGAATCATATCCGTGAATCTTGGCCAAGGGACTCTCTTAACACCAAATAGAAAGTAGACTGTAGGCCTAACCACTAAGGGGAAGCCATAAAACCAATGCAGATCATACCCAGGCCACTATCACACTGGTATCTGGAGCCCTGAGCCACCATGGGAGAACACGGACTAGTCTAAGGCAGCCATGCTGTAAGGAAGCCCAGGCAATATGGAAAGACCCATATGGTGTGGTGGGTAGAGAGCCCCAATTAAGCTCTCAACAAAACTGGGGTCACATGGCATCAGCTGTGAACTATGAGAGGGAGCAATTTTGGAGGTCCAGACAGGTTGAACATTCAGATAATTGCAGCCCCAGCCAACTTCCAATGCCATCACCCAAGAGACACCAAGTAGGAGTTGCCCTGCTGAGTCCTTCCCAAATTGTGAGAAAAACAAAATGGTTATTTTGAGCCACTGAAATTGGGATAATTTTTTACACAGCAATAGTAACTGAAAATGCAAGCCAATCTCAAAAACCTATCAATAGGGGCACCTGGGTGGCACAGTCAATTGAGTCTTGGTTTCGGCTGAGGTCGTGATCTCAGGGTCATGAGATTGAGCTCTGCATCAGGCTCCATGCTCAGCACAGAGTCTGCTTGAGACTCTCTCCCTCTCCTTCTGCCCCTGCCACCAAGCTCTCTCTCCCTCTCTAAAATAAATAAATAAATCTTTAAAAAAACAGTATCAGTAAAAACATTGAAAATTTTATTTTAAAAACTGAATTTGAAATGCATGACAGCAAAAAAACAAAACAAAGGATCTAGACCAACTGTTTAAACTGCAAAATATCACAAACATTTTACTGAGCTTCTCTCTTAATGCTTTTTACGAAAGACAACATGATTGAGTAGAGAAAACATGAGACTTGGACTCAGTGAATCTAATTGAAACCTAATTTTTCCCTTATGACTTTAGGCAAATAACTTCCCTTCTCTGCCCCCTACTTGCTTTCCTCATTATTCAACTAAGAGAATCAAAAGCAATGACATCTCGAGCCCCTTCCAATTCCATGACCCTATGGCATTCATTGATGTCAGACTGGGATCAGTCCTCATGCTAAGAGACCAACTTTCTACTTTTGGTATTGTGGGTTCAGTGGTAGCTATTTAGTGGGTCAGCCTCTGAAAAAAGGAATAAGAGAGAGAATGGTGGTGTGTGTTCATCTGATTGAAAGTTACCCACGAGTCTCTGGGTACAGATGTGCCCTCAGAGATCTAAGGTAGGGCATGAAGCTCCTCTGAAGGTATCCCCTGGGATCCAGAATAGATAGAGTGAGAGACACATTAAAGAAGTCAGTGTTGACTTCAGGTCAGTGAACCCTCTTCTTACCCCCACCAAGTGACGTCTCCTGACCTTTCTTAAGTTAAGGTAGCACTATGCTGTTCTAAAATAACAGCCTACATTTGGCATATTTCCCAGGAAGGAGTAATTATTTTTCTTTAAGTTCACAGATGTTGGCCAGTAACCTCTAAGGCATGAAACTCTTCCAGCATTCAGCTTCCAACCTCCTAATTTTCTATTAATGCCTTTCTGTCTACCTTGCCCACTCTCTCTTAAAACCTCCACTCTGCTATCTTCTCAAGAGGATCTGTCAATGACTTAGTTTATACTCAGGCTACTGACCAACATCTGTACCTCAGCACTATTGATATTTGGGGCCAGATAATTATCTGTGTAATTGGGAGGGTGCTATCCCATGCATTATAGGATGTTTAGCAGTATCCCTGGTTTCTACCCAATGGATGCCAGTATATAACCCACCCTACCCTGACTTGTGACAACCAAAAATGTCTATAGACACTACCAAATGTAAAACTGGCACGGGACAAGAGCTATACTAATACATTAATGACTAATTCCTACGTTACATGGTAACCCTCCCAGTATATCTAATGAGGATAATGACATAAATCAAAAGAATAAAGTTATCCTTCTTTCAGGGATCAGTGAAAGCCAAGTCAGAGAGATATTCTTGGACCTGGATCCTTTTAGTCATCCCATAAACTACTTCTCCCAGACAGTTGCCTACTTTCTACTTTCACTCAAAACCAGCAGTAGATATTTAGATCAGACATATGATCAATCAGATACACAAACATGTACACACACACAGACACACAGGGTTATATAACAACTCATTGAATTTAGCATATTTCATTCTATAGTTATGTCTACCATCTATTCAACTGCTTGGAAAAAAATCAACAACCAAGAATTAAATTAAGGGTGTGACTGGTCTAGCATGAGACATTACATCTATTTTTGGAGGATTATTAGTTCATCCACCCTCTATAGTGATTGGTTCTGTTTCATTAAAGAGCACCCAGCACATTCTAGAAGGCACAGACTAAGATTCTTCTTTGTTTTATTTCCAACATTCTTCATGAGTTGTCCATGATAGACTCAGTTATTGAAAACACGGAGTTGATATAAGTGGAGGATATGTGTAGAGTGGGTAGTCCATGTCGAGGAACTGGGGATGCAGTTGTAAACAAGTCAGTAAGGTCTTAGTTGGCACAAACCTCTCAGTCTAAGAAGTGTTTTCTTGACTAATGTTTGGTTATGGTAAGATTAGTAGATTTTGGTCATATGAATGAGTTAGCATAACCTATAAGGAACTTCTTGACTCCATTAATAAAATAGGCCCAAATACTTTAAGGTTGGGTTAAGGGGAGAAGTTGAGAGATCACTTTATGGAGAGGGGCCACTGCAGCTCAGAGACTGTCTGCTCCTGGGGATTCATCTTCCTCCCAAACTACTCATATAGTAAATTACAGAACCAGGACGCAAACTTTACCCATGACTCCAGCTTTTTTGTTACAAGAAGAGAAAGTGGGATTGGTAGATGGCTAGTTTGGCTCTAACATACTACAGTTTCCTTTTCTTCCACTAAGGGTTTCCCAAGAGGTATGATTTCCCACCTGCCTTTGGTAGGTCCTCCTTCTAGTATATGCCACCTTTCCCATGCTTCCTGGGGTTACCCTAAATTATGTCTAGAGTCACCAAACTATAGGCCAAAGTAAGTAAGATCAGGAGACACTGGATTTACTATCCTGTCATCTAAGGCAATTTTCGAAATTCTTCTTTTCTGTATGAGAACCCACCCCATTCAGGAAAGATTTACTCTGGCACTGATTACACCTTTCAGTGTAACCACAGAAAGCAGTTTGGAAATAAATTCATCATCTTATTCAACTTTCCAGATATTCTATACCTTCATAACCAGATTGAGCCTTTAGCCTCAGTGATAAGCACAATATTATATATGAAAAAATTCAAATAGTAACAAGAGGGAGTCAGTACATCATACAACTTATGCCCAGGGTTGAAAACACAAAGGCCTTATGCTTCTGGGTAACTTATCTCATATAAGCATAGTCATCAATAGCTAAGGTCTGTAGTTAAGTTCAAAGAATTCTTATAGTAATTCCCTTGTTTGAAGGCCAAATTGCTGGTGAGCATCTCAGAAGAACCCTTGCAAATGCTCAGCTTTAAGTTGCTATGAAAAGAAATTACTCATCCCCTCTGGACGGCATGCCTTCATCTCATGAGGCACGAATCAGAAGCATTTCAAGCCTTGTCATGACACTGGGACCAGCTGGTCCATACCAAGCACCTCTGAGGAAACTCAACCGTGATTTCCATTCCAGTAATTCTCATCTTCAAAGCAAAATATTTCCAACCAAATATATCCAAGAACCTCAGTGTTATGTGGCCAGCCACAATGAGAATTCCTTGCAAGATTTGTTACATTAATTATAACCACAATGCAACTGCTAAACAGAAAGCAGTTTGGAAATATATTCATCATCTTATTCATCTTTCCAGATATCCTATACCTTCATAACCAGATCATCCAAAGACCAAAGACTTGGTTAATAACATATTTTTTCATCTGTATCTCTACTACAGGTTCTGTTGATCTCCTTTAGTAAATGAAGGTGTTCAAAAATTAATCATTAGGTAACGTGTAACATGTGACAGCATTTTGTAAACCATTCTCCCAGAAAAGGCTCATCCCTCACCAATAGGAACTTTTGTTTAATGCATTCTTAAATTCATCCAGACTCTACCCTCTATTTATGAATATCCTGGATATCTCTTTAGAATGTGAGCATCCCATACTGGAGCCATAAAGACTTACAGATGTCACCCCAGAACCCCACCAAGGACACTGTGCCTACTTGAAGTGAATTCCTCTTGTTGATGACTTTCGACCAGGTTCTTCAAGCACCCAGGCTATATTTCACAAAGCAGAGGGAGTGTAAGAGAGAATAAATAGTTTTTAGATGAAGATCACACTGAATACAAATGGATGGTATTTTGTCTTTTTCATAGTTCATGCCCAAGAAACCAGAAGATTCCAGAAAATCAATGTCAGCAGGTTGGTATAAAATCGATGAGGGTTGAGAGGTTAAATAAATGGGAAAGGTAATAGAAAAAAAGAACTTCACAGGGTGGAGTTGGTAGTTCCATTATGGATCAAGTCTTCAAGGGCCAGAGATTATAATGGGACAGCGGGAGGAAAAATAGTCTGTTAAAAGATTCAGCAACCAAACCCTGAATGTTTGGCAATTAGCCAGTTAAGTCACAATTTTTATAGCCCAGAAAAGTGCCTGCAGCTGTGTAGGATCACATAACCCACAAAGAGGACATCGGGCAACTCTCCTGTAATTGCCAGGTCTGAATTCCAAAAACTAAAGAGATCCTCTACAAGCTCTCCATTCAATGCTCCCACTTAAGGAGTGCAAAGTTGTTTCGATTTTCCTTTCTGGAATTCAGATAAATGTCACAGTGATGGAAGTTGCTTTGGATTGTGATCCTTTCAAGAGACATGGCTGGGACACCAACACAGAGATACAGTGGCACCTCCCTACCTTGTTTGAAGAGGAGGAACTGAAAATTACTGGTTGAAAATCACCAAGAAGTATAGTCACAGAGAGTCAGGACTTCCTCCATAAGCAATAACTCCACAGAATGTTTATTTATCTGTCATTCTATCCATCCATTCAATCAAGTGTTTATTAAACTTATTTGGTACTCACTAATACATTAAGTCCTGGATAAGGGGGCTCAATGGGTGCCACCACTATGGAAGTTCTCAATCCAGCTGCAAAACAAGCCAAAAGGGACAAAATTTATTGATGAGTTACCACGATCAAGTCCAAACTGAATTTAATATACGAGAGTAGTGAATGGGAGATCAGGGAAAGGTATAAGAGGAGAAGGAAAATCTACTCATGAAAAGCTTCATTTCGGAAATAAAGTTAGTAGAGATGGACAATGAGGAAGAGGGAAGTTCTTTCCAAAGAGGCAACCGTTCTTTTAGTTAGCCATGGCTCCCCCAATTTCAGGGTGGAAACCTCTTCTAAAAACCTTTTGAATTGTTTCTGAACAACTCTGTCTTTTTTTTTTTTTAAGATTTATTTATTTATTGGGGGGGTAGAGGAAGAAGGAGGTAGAGAGAATCCTCAAGCAGACCCCCCGCTGAGTGCAGAGCCCGACCCAGGGCTCGATCTCACGACCCTAAGATCATGACCTGAACTGAAATCAAGAGTCAGCCATTTAGGGTGCCTGGGTGGCTCAGTCGTTAAGCGTCTGCCTTCGGCTCAGGTCATGATCCCGGAGTCCTGGGATCGAGCCCCGCATCGGGCTCCCTGCTCGGCAGGAGGCCTGCTTCTCCCTCTCTCACTCCCCCTGCTTGTGTTCCCTCTCTCACTGTGTCTCTCTCTGTCAAATAAATAAAATCTTTAAAAAAAAAAAAAAAGAGTCAGCCATTTAACTGACTGAGCCACCCAGGCACCCCATGACTGATTCTGTCTTAAGTTTTGGCCCCCATTCTTGAAGGAGGTCAACCAATCACATAAATAAAGCACTAGATTCACCATAATTAAAAATCAAAGTTCTTTTTCTTCAGGCAGATGTGAGTTGGCTAGATAAGCAAGAGCAGAGAGCCTCCAATCAGTCAGAGGCGTTATCGCACTTGGGAGAGGTGTTCGACTAAATTAGTTCTAAAGCCCCTTTTACTCATTCCTGCACAAAATAAAGTCTACTGTTTTAACATCACCACATTTATGCCCATTTTACCTGTCTTGCCACTACACAGGCTGTTGTGACTGACTTTGTACATAATTAGGGTAAGCATTATGACCCTCTTCTGGTTTTCAGAGCCTCTGTATGGTCAATTGCCAAGCAGCTAATGATGAATGCTCCCTCTAAACTTTTACTTTTCAGAAACACAACTCACAAGTCAGGCATTTGAGCCATATAATTGGGAGCATAGACACCCTTCACGAGAAACATACTGATTTCTTTAAAACCACCTGACAGATCAGAATCAGAGGCATAAACTGCGTCCATTAATGGGATGGCAGAGAAATTTTCACAGAGAAAAAGCAAATCCTTGAGATTCTTAAGTAAACTTTTAAATTTAGAGTAATTTTAGATTGACAGAAAAGTTGCGAAAATACTTGTCACCCTCATTTCCCATTGTTAACATCTTACGATAGCATGGCACATTTGTCAAAACCAAGACACTGACATTGGTACATTATTATTAACTAAACTCTACACTTTCTTGGATTTCACCAGTTTTTCCACTAATGTCCTCATTCTGTTCCAAGTTCCCATCCTGGATACTACATTGCATTTAGTTGTCATGTCTCCCCAGTCTGCTCTGGTCTGTGACAGTTTCCCAGTCTTTCCTTTTTTTCCATGACCTTGACAGTCGTGAGGAGTACCAAAAAAGGATCCTCTATAATGACCCCCCATTTGAGTTAGTCCAAATTTTTTCTCATTATTAGACTAGGGTTATGGGTCTTCAGAGAAGGAGTGCCCTTCCTATCCCATATCAGAGTGCATGATACCCAGGTGGCATCACGGATGATGACATCACCGATGAGGTCATCACTGGGTTCACTTGGGTAAAGTGGCATTTGCTAGTTTCCCCCAATGTGAAGTTACTATTGCTTTCTTTCCATAATCTATTTCTTTGGCAGCAAATCACTAAGGGTAACCTCTGCTGGAGCAGAAGCAGTGGAATTAAGCTCCATTTCTTGGAGGAGGGAGTATCTACATATATTCTTTAAATCCTCAACATTTGAGGGAGAAACACATTCAGTTCATTTAGCTTTCATGGGAATATCTACATTCCCCTCCATCCTATTTTTCATAATCACATGCCCATTACTTTGCTTGGAACAGGACTTTCTACAACACTCAATCTGTCAGTACCTCCTGCGACCCTGTCAGGAAATGGACAATATCATGTTGCTCAGATGACTGTTTTGCCATCAGCAGTGGATTCTGGCTGCTGAGAGGTGAAGTGGAAGGATTGTGGAGACAGCTCCTTGGAGGGAGAGCTTGAATTCAAACGCAAATGTGTGCAGTAATTAGGTATGATGAGCTGTAATCTTCCAACTTCCTTTTGCAAAGTAAATTGCTTTTTGAGTTGAAATACTCTTTGGCTTTCTTTCCCTCAAGTCTGGCCTTGTATGAAAGTCCCCCTTTTCAAAATGCCAAATTTGTTTCATTTTATCCTATAACTAATTTAATGCTAATTGCACAATGACTACATTAGGCATCACTGGACACATTGTGGAACAAAAACTCTTCTCTCGATCTGAAAAGTGTAAGTAAGCCTAAGAGTGTTCAAAGATTAACCTCTGAGAGGCTGCCTTGGGACTTTACACTGGTTAAGACAAGGCTGCAGAATACTATGCATCCTGGCTCTCAACACAGCATACACTTTTAGAAAAATGTGTTCCCCTTGGAATCCAAGAGAAATCTCCTAATGGATTAGAATCTCAGACCCTAGAAAATGTCTAATTCAGCCATCGTCAGAGGCATGAATTACCCCTACAATATGCAAATGAGGAATTTTCTCAATTTTTAAAAAAATATATCCAGGGACTCCAGCATCTCCCAAAGCAGCTTACCCCACTGTTTGAAATTCTAATTATAAAGAAGGTTAGGCTAGGCTATTTCTTTGTGATTTACAAATTTACATATTTGTCTAATCTCTATTTAAGGGGAATGATTAAATCTGTTTAAAAAATCACCCACACCAATGTATTATGTTTTGCATAGAAAAATATCTGGGGAAGCAGATATGAACAGTTGTTATTCCTGAGGAGTGGGATTACAAATTATTTTTGCTTATCCAATTTTCTAATTTTTCTGAAATAGCCATAGATTTCTTCTGTAATTAAAAAATGCCAAAAGTAAAATAGGACATCGGCCAAGGAAGTGTGCAGTGAGAAATACATGAGTCCAAGACTTCCAATGTCCTTGCGGCAGAGCCGACACCTATATTGAAGAGATATCTCTACAGCACTTAATATTCTTGCCTTCTAGCCATTCATGCTTATATTTTACTCATTTTTTGCATCAATTCAACAGACATTTATTGAGAACCCACAATGTGCCAACGGTTCTGCGGGGCACGAGGCATACACAATTAGCGAGATATAAATTGTGCCCATGGAACAATGGTAGACACAGACATGCGAACAGATTGATTCAGCCTGTTGCATAGTGACGGTGGCTTATGGCCACTGCATCCTGTCATACAACTTGTACCCCGCTGCGTGGCTCCAGGTCTCAGAGACATGTCTCCCATCACAGTCAGCTCAGATTTGCATATTTACCGCAACAATCTTCCAGCATCCGACGATAAAGGATCTCCAGGAGGGGACAATACAGTGCCTCCAGGAGGGGTTTGGAATCCCACAAGTTAGTGACGTGCTGAAGACAGGCCCACGGAATATTGTGGGTATAAGATCACTTAGCTTTGGGGGTAGGAGGGGAGTGTTGCAGAAACGTTAGGAAGAGAATGCTGGAACTTTGCCTTAAAGCCAACTGATTCTCATTTATCAAATAAACAAGGCAAAAGGGCATTGCGAGTATGTGCAAGGAAAAGTGACAGATGATCTGCAAAAGTAGGCCTTGATGAAGTGTTCAGATTTTTATCCTAAGGGCAATGGGGAGCCTTTGTATTTATGGCTGTTCCCCCTGCTCGGTATGTTGAATGGAAAATGAGTTATGGAATGAATGATTGAATGAATGAATAGATGATTGAAGGAATGAATGAGTAAATGAATGAATGCCAGTCTAGTTGGCTTATTTACAGTTCACAGATGTCTAGAATTGATGCTGAGAACATGATAGGCAAATTCTTCTCTTCCCTGGCTTTCCCTCAACCACCACCCAGCGCCCTCCATCTTATCCCTGGTGGCAAACCATCATCAGGGACAGAATTCAACGTGACAGTGTGGTAAACTATGCACCCACCAGAATCACCACAAACAGGAGACACCTGTAACCTGCACAGATGTACTGGACAACATTTGTCTGCCCGGTTTCCACATGCAGACACACATGGAAACGTGCACACACACACACACACACAGTCCCAACTTGTCTGAGAATTGCTCTTCCTTTTTCATTCCTGGCAACTGTGGATACAAGCCAGATGTGTACAGCTTTAACACCCCCACTGGCCCCAAATGATGGGTCCTGGGGATGGGGGGCTCCCTCAAACTTGGCCAATTAATCTATTTTTCAGGACTGTGGAAGGTGGTCTCTCGCTCTGGGGCCTTGACTGAATCACGTTGGCAGGATGCTGCAGCATGTGGAGAGAATTCACAGAAAGAGCCAGGAGAAGCCCATCGACAGCAAGAAAGAAGAGCGAGCGGAGGTGTACAAAAAAGCAAAAACAGATAACTTTGTGAGGACTGCCTGGAACTAAGTGCTGGTTCCAGCTCATTCAGGAGATGCAGACCCACTTGAGGGTCTGGTGAGAAACCTCTGTATCTCTACACTTAATTCCCACTTACATGTAAACTGGGGAGTTGAGTTTAAATGGAATTTATTAAACTCCAAGTGTGTTTTAAGTGGGGTTTAATGGGATCCAAAAGCGGACTTAAATTCCTTGCAACCAAATGAGTCCTAACCGAGCCAACAGTGAGGTACCACCTAGAGAAGATGGGAAAGACTTCAGACCCTCTGGGTTTGGATCTTGGTTCTACCACTTCATAGCTATATGCTCCTTTGGGTGCCCTCTCAGAGACACCCAGAGTTTTATAATATTTTCCCCACAATCATGACTATAAAGTACTGATAGTCTGCATGGCAAATAGTAGATGCTAAAATGGCAGTCACTGGTATTGTGTGTGCACTAGGAGGCCCTTCCGAACACAGATGCTTAACACTCTGAGTATATGAGAAATTGAGAGGCTCATGATGGTTTTTAGTACAAATTTGCTTTCTAGCTCTGCCCCCCCCCAAAGATTTAGAAGTCCTCCTAATCCTTGCTTTACTACACTGTGAACAGAATCCAGGAGAAGAGGAACTCTGTGCCCTGCCCCATTACCTCCCTTAATGCCCAAGACTCCAGGAAACTATTCACATTCATGACAGATAGGACAAAAAGCAAGGTACCAGGTTCTAGATTTTGTTGAGTGTATTTTTAACCTCTGCACCTGCTCACCAACACTGAATTTACACAGGCACCCCTAGGGCAACCAAATAAAGGGTATTTAAGAAGCGGCTTCTTGCTCCCTTTGTTTAGAAGCATAATTATAATGTTGTCATTGGTGCTGATTTGCACAGGGCCAACAGTGTACGTGGTGCCATAGAGTTTCTGCAAAGACAGCCTTTTGTCAGCATAAACAGAGGGGAGAGATGCCTTGAATATTATTTTTGCTCTCTGAAATCCAATCTGCTGATTTGGAGTCTTGATACTTTTCTTCTCGTTCTCCCCAGCCAGTCTTAGTCCTGGAGAAAAGCAAAGGCAAAAGGGCAAGGTGGAACAGGGGTCCCCAGGACTTTGAATGAGAGCTACTCTTCCAGAGCCTAGGCAGTACCTATAAAAATGAAACCGAGCCCACCCAGGAAAAGGTGGGTGGTGTCGCCTACAAGGGTGAATTCCTGAGGATGAATCCATCTGTTTAATGAGAGCACAAACTCTGGAAGAGGCGAAGACTTTTCTACCCAAGAAGAAGATACCAAATTAAGAGTAGCAGAGCATTTGTGGAAAGCTACTCTTCTTGAGCCAGAGTCTGACTCATGGAGATACACATCAATTTTTTAGTCTACAGATCTTCAAGCACATCCAGACCCACAAAATCAGAAGCCCATAGGGTTACATTTCAGACACATGAATTTTTAAAGCCCTATGACATTCTTCTATCATCTCTGATAACATTAAGCTTGTTTGGTTTTTTTCCTGCAAAAACCTCAACAAAGGAAAAAAAATGAAGGACGAAAGGCCCTATTTGATAGTCAAGAGGAAAACTGTGGATTAAAATAAGGTAAATAAGAGTTCTGAGGGGGCCTGGGAGGCTCAATCATTAAGCATCTGCCTTCAGCTCAGGTCATGATCCCGGGGTCCTGGGATCAAGCCTTGCATCAGGCTCCCTGCTCAGCGGGAAGCCTGCTTCTCCCTCTCCCACTCCCCCTGCTTGTGTTCCCTCTCTTGTTGCGTCTCTCTCTCTGTCAAATAATTAAATAAAATCTTAAAAAAAAAAAAGTTTTGATCATCCCATGTGCCACATGAAATGTTAATCATTGTGTATTTGACATTCACGAACACATTCTGAGCCTTGGTTTTCTCATCTGTGAAATAGAGATAATGTCTACTTTGGGAGCTTTAGTAAGAGTTCAATTGAGATGACTGTGTAAAGTACCTTGCTTATAGTAGCTACATAGCTTGTCCAACATAACAAAGATAGTCACTGAGAAAGCTGGAAATTATAGCCAGGTCAATCAGATGGCAAATCAACCTCATTCCATGCCTTATTCTTTTTTTTTTTTAGATTTATTTATTTATTTTAAAGAGAGAGAGTGCACATGCGTGAGAGTGGGGAGGAGAGGAGGGAACGGGAGAGAGAGAGTCTCAAGCAGACTCCGCACAGAGAACAGAGCCCAAAGCAGGGCTCAGTCTCACAAACCTGGTATCAGGACCTGAGCTGAAACCAAGAGTTGGACACTTAAATGACTGAGCCACCCAGGTGCCCCATGCTTTATTGGTTTTTTTTTTTTTAAGATTTAATTTATTTTAGAGAGAGAGAGAGTATTCTTTATATACTCATACTCTCATTAGAAAAAAAATAACTAAAATAATGAGAAATAAAGAAAAACAAACTCAGTCACCAAACTGCTCATTTCTCCCCATCTTCCCTAGAACCAGAACCGATTTTCATAGAACTTCCCAGCAGCCATCTTGGAACATAGGGTGATCTTAAGGAAGGCAACCATGCACTGCACTGTTAAAGCAGAAAAAAGCCAGAACCATGAGTATGGGGCCCCATAACAGCTCAGGACTACTCACCTCCAGATTTCTTTATGTGAGAAAGAATAAAAATAAAGCAGTGATTTTTTTTTTTTTATGTTTTCATTATCCATAGCCAAATCTAATCTTAATCAATACAGTCCCCCAGGGAAAACCTTCAACAAGATTATGGTGATGACAATTGATAAATCATTAGGCAAAACGCCCAAGTAACACAAAAACCTCAGTGAAAGTATTCCCGAGGCCAAATGAAGAAAGATGACTGTTTGCCAAAAAGTGATTGGAGAAAACAGATAACCCTTAAGGTTTAGTCCTTAAGAGAACTAAGATTCAAATCCAGTTTTAACACATACTAGCTGTGTGACGTTTTCATTCTTTCTGAGACTCATTTTTCTTGTTTGTTGGTTAGCTTGTTTTGTTTTGCTTTGTTTCAGCTGGAATAAACCGGAATAATACCTACAAAACAGAGAGATGAGATAAAGCTTAAATTAAATGAGAGAACAAATGCAAACAACTTAGCACAATGACACGGCTTGTTTTAGTGGCATAGGAAGTTCTGTTATTGTTCCCAAATATTTATTTACCTTATTTCTTGTAAGAGGACTTTAGGCAAGAAAGTGACATGATCTGATTTAAATGCCAACCTGATTACCATATGGTGAATGGATTTTAAGATCTATCCAAGTAGGAGATGATTGTTAGTGGAGGAGATAGAATTGAATGGATCCAGGATGTGTTTTGAATGCAGAGCCTGTAGAGTTTATTGACTTATTGGATCAGAGAAATCAAATAATCAAGGAAAAGTGCTAGATAACTGGCTTAAGCCACTGGTGGATGTGGATGTCATTAACTGGGAAGAAATAAGGGAATTGGATTAAAGAATTAAGGACTTAGTCTCAGACCCAGTAATTGGGATGTCTATGAGATATTCAAGTGAAGATGCCAAATTGGCAGAGACATCTGTGTAGGATGACATAACCAGGACCTGTTGAGAGAGAAATGGGGAGGCTACTAATAATTAGAATGGGATAACAAGTACAAATTGGGGCTGTTTGTTCCCAGAAGCTGGAATGTTTGGTCATCCTAGATTGAGTCTGGAGTTTTCTGGAAAAGGTCAAGACTAGAGATATCATGGGGGGCACCAGTTACATAAAGGTGGTATGTGATTAAGATGATCTAGGGAGATATACAGACACAAAAAAGAGTTTTGAGCTTTCTGGTGTTATAAGACAGGAAAAAAATGAGGAGCTAGTAAAAAAGTTGAGGAGGAAGCAGCGGTCCTCACCCCAGAGCACCAGGTGTTGGGACACGACTGAGTGGTATCCAGGCATGAGGGTAAATAATTCTGAGCATATACTACCTCAGGTCTTCACGAAATTACAAGAGAGTCGCTCAAAGGTCCTTCATCTTAAAGAACAGCGATCACAATGATGTTCCTAATATGTTCTTCCAAGCCACAGAGAACAGAAGAAATTTTGTGTGTATATGAAAGAATGAAGGAAATAGCCAATGGAGTGAAGATTTGCCAGCAAATGCACAACAGTGCTCTGCTTATACTCTAACACAACCTAGTGGCAGTGTGTTTAACAGGCACGTCTACACCAGGATGAGTGGATGCGCTGTTAAAATTCCACCTTCACAGACTCAGTCCACCACTGTGACCTCATTGTACTCTTCTGGATCATGGGATGAGCAGTAAGATGGATGTCCCAAACCAGCTAGACAATGCCTTCAGCATCCTTCAGAAAAGATATTTTCAGGAAAACAAAAGTAGCCCCGTTTGTCATTTTGAGGTCACAGTAGCCAAGACAGTAGCTCAGATCCTCCGCCTTCCCCCCATTCCATGTTCCCAGCAGGTATTTACCCATAACCCAATGGTAAACAGTGAGCAAAAAAGCTGCAATAATTTTTCCTACCTTTTCACATTACAGAATATCCTGGAGCTCAATAAATGAACCAAATTCGTTGAAAACTCAGGCCACTCTTACTGGATTCCAAGTGAATTCAATGAGAAAGGGACCTCTTGAAGGACCCCAGCATTGGTATGCATGGGCGACAGAATAAACTGGCACACACTTAAACAATTCTGAAGTGGGCAAGTAGGAGATGAGTTGTCATTTGCACCCAACTCCGCTAGCACACAGTTATCTCACTGGCCTTTCTCCAGTATGTGGGCTCCCTAAGTCACAACGTCTGAAACTTAGACAAGATTCAGATACATGAAGCTGACCATAATATCAGTGAAAAGACAAGACCGTTCCTGGAGCCCACCCCCCCAATCTTCTCTTTGTTTTAGAGGTCAAGCTGATGCAAAGGAACTCTCATCATGGAAGTAAGATATCTTGCCATATCAGGGGTCAAATCAACATTCAAGCCACAAGGAACTAAGTTCTTGCTGCTTTTTACAAAAGTAGGGCTCAGGGAATCCCACTGGATCATCAACAGAAAGAGTCTCCGAGCCCACGCGAGCAGACTGGGATAGAGGACAGAGGCCATTCTCCACAAGTTCCATTGGAAATGGCACCTCTGAGCTCTTCTTTTCTGGACCCCTGCCATGGCAGAGGGTGCACTTACTTCCCACCCCTACCCCACCTAGTCCAAGGCTGAACAGACAGAACCACCGTCAAAATAACCAGTTTCAGATTTCAAATGTAATGTCGTTGTAATAGTTCAAGTGGAAAAATGGCATACATGTTATAAAGAGTTCCTTAATTGAATTGTTCAACAAGACTAGAAACAGTATTGGATTCTCATTCCAGCCAAGTTTATAAATAATTTCAATTTGTCAAGCCTCAGTTATTAGCAAATACAGTCCTTGAAATGTCAGTGGTAACTCACACATTTTATTTCAAATGTAGCTAATGACTTCTGCATAGAATACTCTTAATTGTTTTGTTTTTTTTTAGCAATACAGCAATTATCAGCATTTTCAAAGAACACAGCACCTTATAAACAAATATTACCACTTTTCCTTTTGGGCCTGGAGAATGAGAAGCACCATGAAGTTGAGCCATTTTTCTAAAACCACATAGCAAGCTGAGGAAGGACTAGAAAACTCAAGATCTGCTAGAATTAAAATGGTACTATTGGGCTATGTCTGGGTTTCACTCTCTAAAAACCTTGTTATTATAGATGTAGGTTAGGATTCAGACTTTGGTGAATCAATTTTACTTTGTGGCTGAACATATTCAAAAGAATACCTTGTAAAAAAAAATAATAAAATGACTATAAAAAATGGCACTATTGGGAAGTGTCATCATCCATTCATTCACCCTGATTAGAGAGCACCTGCTATGAACAAGCCACTGGGTTATGTGTGTCAGGACATTGAAAGCTGAAGAAGAAATTTGCCTTGTCTTTCAGGAGCTTAAAACCAGGGATAGGGCAGGGTAATGCCCCATCTGTTATCAATTTGATAATAACAGAAACTGCATAATATAAACTACATATTATAAACGATACTACATCTACTTGACATAGATACTCAAATGTCTAGACTATAAGGTAGCTTTAGCTTACTCCTGTAAAAGAGATGAAAAATTCCTATATGGTTATGAACAGTAGTCATCAGGCAACTCAGATGAGAGCTAGCAGTTGAGGCAGAAAGCCTAAATTCTGTCCCTGTTCTCACTGCTGATGAACTCACCAGTTGCTAACGGCACACCACGTCCTCCCTTTAGACTGTCTCTTCATTTTTCCAATGGGAGGCATTTAAGTGTGAGAACAAAAGACAGTGTTTTATAAATCTGATCTTAGTATAAGGGGAGAGCTTCCTGAAGCAAAAGATTCTCTTGCTTGAAAGAAATAAACTGGCAATTTACAAAAGCAGAAATGCAAATGGCTAATAGGCTTATAAAAAATGCTCAATCACATTAGTAATCAAAAAATGCAAATTAAAACAAATTACCATCTTCCCCTCTCAAATGGGCAAAGATTTAAAAGCATGATAAAATCTAGCCTGAGTAAGGGTGAGAGGAAATGGGCATTCTTCTACACTGCTGAGGAGAGATTCAAATGCTTCAACTTTTCTGGATGGGCAATTTAGAAATACTTAATCAAAAGCCTTTAAAATTTAAAAACCCTTTGACCCAACAATTCCACTGCAATTATTCCCCAGAGATGGAGACAAACATTTGAGTTAAAAACTGAAAACACTCGAAATGTCTAACATTAAATAAACTGCCATACTACAATGGAATGATATTCAATCATCAATAACGATATTGTTGTAGAACATTTCCACTAATGCAAAAATATATTTGTGTTATATTATTAAATGTACAAAATACATTTATAGTGTGTCTGGTTTGTTTTGCTTAAACATGCATTTATACAGAAAAATGCATAGAACAAATCTGGAGTGATATAAACACCCATAGTCCACAGCCTTTCTATCTATTGGTGGTCTCTGTTTGCCTGGGCAATGGGACAATTCAACACATGCCTTTTGCTCTTCTACAGATGCCTTCTACTTGATTTTCTAAGAAACTTTTCCTGAGTCTTTAAAATGTAAATTGATAAAAAAAAAAAATAACATCCTTATGTGTATAGCAGCATTATTTACAATGGCCAAACTATGGCAGCAGCCCAATAGATGAATGGATAAAGATGTGAGATATATATATACACACACAATGGGATATTACTCAGCCATCAAAAAGAATGAAATCTTCCCATTTCCAACAGCATCAATGGACCTAGAGGGTATTATACTCTGAATATCGCAGGCGGTTGGTTTCGAGGTACGAAGCGGGGAGCCGTGATTCCGCGGGCAGATATTGGAGGATAAACGGCAGCAGGAGGGTACCTGGCCATGGGGATCCTACACCGCCGTGAGCGACAGCCTCGCGCGCTGCGGATGGGCACAGACTCGCAGACCGGTAGCGGCAGGGAAAGGACTTTAGGGCAGCCCCCAGGACGGAAACCCGGAGCAAGGGGTCATGCGGGCGAACTGGGGCTGGCTGGAGATTTTAGAAGCACAAAGGGCAGAGATGTACCCTGACCTAGAGGCAGGACTGGGGGTGCACAACCCAGGATGCTGCAGTTTATAGCAGCACGGACAGAAACGGAGACGGTGTGGCCTGGAGAGCTCACTGAAGAACAGACTGCGGTCTCTCTGCTCTGAGGCAGAGGGTTGGAAACAGTCTCTTCTGCTCTGACTTGCGGAAGAGACGCAGAAAGCCGCCAGGGAAAGCCACCAGAGAACAAAAGCCCCAAAAACTGAACCCCGCTGAGCCCATCCCCTGCCACAGGGGTGCAGGGCAAGTCCACCCAAACAGGGTTGCCTGAGTAACAGTGAGGCT
>NC_138377.1:118765546-118785773 GCF_054177405.1 Leptonychotes weddellii | reverse complement strand
AAAAAAAAATTATGGTACATTCATATACTAAACTACTATATAATTACCATAGAATATTGACCTGGGTCTATATGTGCTAGCTTGAAAGATGCTCAGTTATACTGATGTGTTGGAAAAACAAACTGAACAATAGTGTGTTAAAATGATACAGACATAGTTACATAGTTATAGAAATATACATATTGCAACATGTATATAACCATCTAAAAAAAATAGAGGGCAGACCCTTGTGTGGTTGTCTTTCCAAGCAGGACTTGATGGGGGGATTTTTACTCCCTATAATTTATATCTATGTGTTAATTAAATGTTTATGATAATGAGCTTTTTTACTTTTTTCACTTTTTATTATTGAAGTACAGTTCACATATCATGTTACATTAGTTTCAGGTATAAAACATAGTGATTCAGCAATTCTATACATTACCCAATGCTCATGACATTTAGTGTAGTGACCATCTGTCACCATACAACATTATTACATTATCATTGACTCTATTTCCCATGCTGTACCTTTCATCTCCATGACTTATTTATTTTATAACTGGAAGTTTATACCTCTTAATCTCCTTCAACCACATCACCCATTCCCCCAGCACCTTCCTTGTATTACTTCCTTAATCAGGAAAAAAATGCTTAGCGGTAACAAGGACAGATGAAAGGAAAAAAGAGGCTGTACCTGATAAGTGACAGTGATGAGTAATAGCAATCTAGAGTCTGGCTGTGCCTGGGTTCAAATCCTGATTCTGCTACTTACAGGGAGCAAGTGCTTTGTGTTCCTCATCTGTAAAATGAGGATAATAATTGTACCTACCACATAGGAGTGTTGTGAGGTTACATGAAAAGATACATGAAAAATGCTTGGAATAGTTCCTGGCATATAGTAAGAGCTCAACAAATGTGAGCAGCTCACAGCAAAAACACTCCTTCAATTTTAATACCCATTTTTCTTCAAATATTATCATCATCTTTGTCTCTTCCTCAGTCCAAAATTTTAGCTGTCATTTGGGGAATCTTTTTTCTTTAGAACATAGTATATATATATATGATATATAGCAGTATATATGAGGACGTATAATATATATTTTATGATTTAATAATGAAAGTCAAGGAGAAAAGGGGATTTGCTTATAGCCTCTTTCTATTATGAAAAGTGAAAGATATTTGCATTGTCACAGGAGCTACTTGGATTAATTCAAGTCTTAAGAGGGATGGGATAAGGATGATTAGGATTCAGAGATGCAGGGCATTGAACTGTACTGATCGGTGGGATCCAGAGATTAGAGATGTTAACACCACTTGGGTTTGTTTGTTTTTTGTTTTTTTGGTTTTTTTGGCAGGATAGGGAGAGAATTCATTACTGACATTTATTGCAGATGCTGCCTTCTCCCCAAGTCCCTGAGGGCAAGTTTCATCAGATACCCCAACTGTGAAATCTGACCTTGCCTTTCATCTGAAACCTGAGGCTAATGCCATGCTTATCACCACCTGGCATCCTGATCAGAAGCAGAATGGCTCTCTTGACCTCTAGGAAGAAACTTCTTCTAAACCTCCACATCTGTTGCTTATATTCTTTCTCCCTATCAAGGACCAGAATTCATATCTATTCAAGACCTGCAGACAGGTGGCGGAGTCGTCAGCTAGTGGAATTCACTAAAGAGAGGAATGACCCTAGGTCTCCAAAAGAACTAACTTTGCAGCCACTCAGATCAGAATAGTTTCAACATGCCAGAGGTCAGTTTCCAGACCAGGAGAAATTCAACCCTCATGGACGAGCAGTGATTTAACGTAGCATTGGCCTATGACTGTCATTTCCCAAATGTGTTCCATGTCTCCCTAATGTCCTGTGAGATACTAGTGGGGTTTTGCCATAAAAATTATCCCATCCCCAAGATGGTTTGGAAATGCTATATATTATATACCCAATTTAATATACCATGTACCTTTTATTATTCGATTAACAAATATTTATTGAGCATCTACTATGATTTTTTTTTAAGATTTTATTTATTTATTTGACAGAGAGAGACACAGCGAGAGAAGGAACACAAGCAGGGGGAGTGGGAGAGGGAGAAGCAGGCCTCCTGCGGAGCAGGGAGCCTGATGCAGGGCTTGATCCCAGGACCCTGGGATCATGACCTGAGCTGAAGGCAGACGCTTAACCTACTGAGCCACCCAGACATCCCAGGGAATATAATTTCCATGCAGAGAGTCAAACTAGAGAGAGGGTACCTTGAGACGTGGTAGCTCTTTGAGTAAAAGACATTTAAACTGAGAGCCAAAAGACATAAAGACTTGAAAAGATTTTTAAAAGATTAGTGATCTTTCAGTAAAGACCTCTAGTAAATTGATCATGACATTTCAAATCCATCTGTCGCTAAGAACCCTCTGCGAGTGGAACCCCTGTTGGGACCCCAGGGAAACTGCTGTTCTCTAGAACCTCGTTTGAGAAGAGCTAGTTGAACCATATCTTGTGCCGGCAGGGCTATTGGATGCAAGCGATACCTACAGAACACCCAGGCTGATTAATGCTGCTGGAATGACCTTGGAAGCCCACTCCGAGGGCTGACAGACACAATCACTGTCTCCACCGATCCCTAGAGTAGTGAAGACAAGAGCAGCAGAGATGATGCAGGACACAGCTTCTGGACTATGCATGTCAGGTTCTGTACGACTTGCACCCAGAGGAACCCTGACATCCAGAGCATCGTTCAATCTGCTGCCTTAGCAAGAAGGGCAGCCTGCTGGTTGAGCAGGATACCCATGGAAGAGGAGGAGAGTTCCCCCGGGGCATTTTGTGGCTGCAACAGACCCCTGCTGCACCTTACTCTCTCTCCATCTTACCTCCCACCGTTATACCAGGCTTGTGACCAAAGGCCTCCAGACAAGGGGTTGGTAAACCACCACCCACTGGCCAACTCCAGCCCCCTGCCTGTTTTTGTTCATAAAGATTTACTGGAACACAGCCATGCTCACTCACTTGCATATCATCTACAGCTAAGGCGGCAGGACTGAGTAGTTGTGACAGAGATCCTATGGCCCACAAAGCCTAAAAACTTTGCTTTCTGGACCTTGACTGAGTTTGCTGACCCCTGCTCTAGGCACTTGTTCTTCATCTCTTGGCCCATCCTTCCAGCCCTGTGGGGACAGTTACCATCCTCCCCAGGGATGCCCAGTGCGGGGCAGGGGGAAGGGGTCCTTCATTTTCCCAGCAGGCACTTACCACCTAGGAAAACCTGTTCAGAGTCTTCTCAATGCCCTTCTTTTCCCTCAGAGTCAGTACACCTAGTGATTGACATCAAGCAATACCACTAGGGTCAGGGGCCCTCCGCTCAAATCCCAGCAATGCCACTCACTCATTTTGTGACAGTGGGAAACTTGTCAACCTCTCCAATCTTTTAGAGCTTTAAAATGAGGATAAGGATACCACCTGCCCTTAGGGTTGCTGCAAGGATTAAACGAGACAATGCATTTGAAGGACTTTGCATAGCTCCCAACTGTTCAATAAATGTTAGTTATTATTTGAACTATTACCATGAGAGGGACCACACAGGGGGAACCGAACACATAGAACATGAATCTGACAAAGTCCCTCTGTGCAAAGCATCTCAAGCCACCTCCAACATGCGTACCTATGCTCAAAAAAACATGTACTAGGATATTCACAACAGCAATGTTTGTTAGAACCCAAAAAAGGACACTACGCCAAATACTATCAACTCTAGAAAGGACAAATAAATTGTGGTATATTCATACAATGGAATACTCTGCAGCAAGGAGAATGTGAATAATCTGCAAGTATAGGCAGCCTCATGGAGGAAGCTCACAGGGGTGAGTCAAAGGAGCCAGACACAAAGGAGGATTGGCTGCAGGGTTCCATTTATATGAAGTACAGAGCATGCACAACTCATCTGTGGTGTTACAAACCAGGCTAGCAGCTAATGTCTACACTGGGGGAGCAGTGACTGAAGGGAAGGAGGGGGTGTCCTGGGGTGCTGAGAGTTCACCATTACTTCATCTGGGTGCTAGTTACAGGGATGGATTCAGTTTGCAAAAATTTATTTTAAAAAGGAAAGAAAAGTGGCGAGGGAAGAAAGAAAGGAGGGGGAGAAAGAAGGAGGAAAAAAGAAAGAAGGGAGGGAGGGGGGAGGGAGAGAGAGGACAGGGAGGGAAAGAAAAAAATATGTATTGAGCACATACTCCGCGCTATGCTGTTTGCTTCCATGTCCTTTGTTTGCCTTATTCTTTCATTCCCAGAATCTCTACTATTAATCTCTGCCTCATCCTATACACCCTTTTCTCTAATGAGAGCCTGGGGTGGAGATCTATCACTTTGAAGTAATATTCGCTCAGTGAAAAAGTACAGATCCCCCAGACCTTCAACTTCCCTCATTTCAGGTTTAGCAAAGGATCTGGAGGTCACACCCAGGAGGATGCGTTTCTCTGTGCCCATTTCTGAAAGATGAAGAGGCTCCCAGCCTGCCTGACTCAGAGCAGCCTGCTTCACTCTCACAGATTCAGTAATTGGTAACACAGACCAACTTCCCCTCCTTGGTTACATACTTCCCCGACTCCCAGGGCTCAGCTTGAGACTGTTCAGCTTTTGTAAGAGTGGCTCCATTTGAAAACATCACGCTAGGTGAAATAAGCCAGACACAAAAGGACAAGTACTGTGTGATTCCATTCAAATGAAGAACCTGGAATAGTCAAATTCAGAGAGACAGAAAGTAGAATGGTGATGGCCAGGGGCTGGGGGAGGGGGAGTGGGAAGTCAGTGTTTAATGGGCACCCAGTTTCAGTTTGGGGACTTGAGAAAGTTCTGGAGATGGATGGTGGGGATGGTCGCACAACGAGGTGAATACACTTAATGTCACTGATCTCTACACTTAGAAATTATTAAAATGGTAAATGTCATGTTACATATATTTTACCACAATAAAAAAAAAGTGGTTCCAGTCTTAGTAACAGTAAACTGTGGAGTAAATATTGCCAGGTTACAGATTCCTACCGTGGGCATGGGTCTCTATGTTGGCCATTTGTTTCAACATGTCACCAGTAATGTCAAATCTCTGATTACACCTCAAAGCAATACTAGCCCACTGTCCCTCCCCCCTCTACCCTATGGAGATGGGTGTTCAAGGAGACAGTCAGATCCAGAATCTGGGCTCAGGGGATGGAAAAGCCAGCTGCTCTCAATTCCCAAATAAGGATAGGACTTTCTTTCTTTCTTTCTTTCTTTCTTTCTTTCTTTCTTTCTTTCTTTCTTTCTTTCTTTTTTAATCAGAAACATTTTATTTCTGTGTGACTTAATTTTAAACCACCCGACTTGTTTTGTTTGTTAGTTTCCAGTTTTTATTTAAATTCTAGTTTGTTAACATATAGTGTAATATTGGTTTCAGGAGAATTTAGTGATTCAGTACTTCCATACAATACCTGATGCTCATTACATCAAGTGCCCTCCTTAATGCCCATTACCCATCTAGCCCACCCCCACCCACCTCCCTCCATCAACCCTCAGTTTGTTCTCTATAATTAAGAGTTTCTTATGGTTTGCCTCCTTTTTTTTCCTTCCCCTATGTTCATCCATTTTGTTTCTTAAATTCTACATGTGAGTGAAATCACACGGTATTTGTCTTTCTCTGACTGACTTCTTTCACTTAGAATAATATACTCTAGCCCTATCCATATCCTTGCAAATGGCAAGATTTCATTCTTTTTGATGGCTGAGTTATATTTCATTGTATATATGTATATACCACATCTTCTTTATCCATTCATCAGTTCATGGACATTTGTGCTCTTTCCATAATTTGGCTATTATTGATAATGCTGCTATAAACATCGGAGTGCATGTGTCCCTTTGAATCAGTATTTTTATAGAGGATAGGACTTCAACTCAACGCTGGTCTTTGAATACAGCCATGTTATCAGAGCTGCTTTGACACAAGAACATTTGAATGCTGCCTCTCAAATAATTTGTTTCTTCTAGATCAAAAAAAAAGAGAGAGAGAGAGAGAAAAAATGTTTAAAACAGTATTCCTCCCCCAGTCTCTGAGCCTGAGCCTCCATTCATCCCAGGCTTTCCCCCTGGGGTAGGATTAGGAACAGGGAGAGGCTCAGTTTGGGGTGAGGTGTAGGGTTGAGTATAGTGACAGGAAAGGTCTGTAAGTTAGGCTGGAGGCTGGGGGCAGGGATAGGAAGAAGTCCAGGAACAGAAGGCAGGTCAGAGATGGGGCGGTTGCGGAGAACACATCACATTACTTGACAAGAAAAAGGAGTGATGCGATCATGTCAAAAGACCCCCTGTCCAAATAGCTTTAGAACTGTTGCCTTGGCTAACTGTCCTGTGGCCCCCACCACCCGCATTTAGAGACAGGGGGTCATTCCCAAGGGCCTGGTTAGATCTGAAGCTTGCACTCAAGATTTTCCAGCATTTGGGCAAACTCTCATTTCTATCTCCTTTCTTCCCCTTCATGAATTTCCAGTTTTACTCAAACTCAGTGCCATGGCAAGTCCTGAATCCTCTCCACACTTTTCTGACATGAGGAAGATCACTGGTACCCTCCCCACTCTGGGAATCACACCTTCCCCTGCTGAAATCGGACCCATTTTCTGAGGCCTTCCGTGAACCTCCAGCCAGGAGGAGTTTCTTCTCCCAACTTCCATAGAATTCGCTTTGATGTTTACCTTTACCATGGCATTCATCACATGCAGACTTACTCTACAAACATTTTTATCCTCCCACCTTTTCACTTGAACATTGCATTTTCATGAGAGCAGGGACTGTGTTTAATTACAGTAATTGTTATTTATCGGGCACATACCACCATGCTTACCTTTTACATACATTTTTCTCTAAACATATAATAAGCCCATGAGTTGGTACTATAATGCTAATTTTACAGATGAAAAAATTTCAGTAAAGAGAAGTTCAATAGTTTGTCCTGGGTCACAAAAGTTTTGAATGACTGAGCCAAGATTCAAAGACCTTCTCTTCTTAACACATCATCCTACCAAATAGTCTTCTCTGGATCTCTTCTGGCACACAGAAGCTATGGATGGATGGATGGATGGATGGATGGATGGATGGATGGATGGATGGAGGAAGGGAGGGATGGACATATGGAAGGATGGAGGGATGGATGGATGAAGAGATAGAGGGATGGATATTGAAAATATCCAGTTAACCCAAATTGAAAGTGTTACCTTCTCTTATCAAGAGTTATTTATCCGCATAACAAACAAGATTTGGAAGGTTTTAGTTCTAAATAAGCCTTCTTCTTTTGTTAGGAAGCCATATCCCCTCAACCTTCAGGCTCCATCAGGTCAAGTTAGTGCCCTCAAAATTAAGAATGAATGGGCATTCCCTAGGTCATGTAAGCAACAAAGACCAGTGGAAGGACTTTGGAATGACAAGATCCACTTCCCATCCTTCCTCTGGGGATTTTCTAGGTTTCTGTCATGAACCCTTGAGGGTCAGTGTCCTTATCTATAAGACAGAACAACCACACCTCCCTCACAGGTGGCAGAGAGAGCGATGTTAAGTAACGAGTGTGAAAACTTGGCATAGAGTGGACCCTTAATAAATGTTCATTTTGTTCCAATCTCTAATTCTAAAGAACTTAAGGAATGGTGAAAGCAAAAGGTCCTTGAAAAACAGAACACCAAATAAAGGCTTCTCCCCACTTCTAGCTCAGCATCCGGCTACATGCCACCATCCCTTTCATTCTCCATTTTGACTGGCACCAAGTCAGTCCTCAGACACTGACAGATGCTAATTCTTGCCAACTTTGTCCCTTTCTCATTTGGCACTTGTCCTTATGGGATTTTTCTTTTTCTTTGCTTCTACTGATGCTTGAAATTAAAACAGACTTCATTTTGTTTTCATGTTTGTGTTGCGGTTGAGGTAGGGCTCTGCAAATCCCTCAGTCTCAGACTCCCCAAAAGAGAGCATTTCTGTGATCTCTAGAAAGTCTACATAGTGCTTGCTACCTAAAATCCTCTTGATTTGTCCAAACCTTTCTGTTTAGGTCCAGGGGGAAGGCTCGGTTTCTGTTCTGCCTGGCCCTATGGATGTACAATAGATGGATATACCCACATCCTCCATGGAGAATTCTATGAAGGAAATTTTCAAGCAGACGTTTTGGAAACAGAATTCCCAAGCATTGTGAATGAAACATATCAATCACCATTTTTTTCGCTCATCCCCCTCTTTGCAGCCAAGGGGCTGAAATCACCTGTTGTTGCCTTGGAAGTAATCCTTGGAGGACGAAGACCAAGGGAAAAAGTGAAGTTGTTGTCCCATCCGGGTTTTATATTATCTAGGCTTAATGCTAACTCGAGGCAGGAAGCTTCACATCCTGCAGCCTGATTCTCAATCCATAATAGATAATGTTCCTGGAGCCCAAGTTGAGAAAAAGGAGTACGTGATGCACATTTTGGCAAAGATGCAGACCTCAGATTCGGTGTGAGTAGCTAGAACATAAAATAATAAAGTACAAATGCAAACAGCAAAACCGTGCCCCCATTGCGGCTCAGAGCGTGCCAAAGCTGACCGAATAATTATACATTTTTCATGTGTGGCTAAGGGACTTAATTGGCATGTTGTGGGACGCCGCCGGGTGAGGACTTGCGACATTAGATCTGGCGTGGAGCCCACATCCTGCTACCCTGGCAGCTCCCCATCTTCTCCATTAGCTCAAACCACATGGAGAGACGAGAGCAGGACAGAATGAGACACCTTCCTTTTTTTCCAAGTATACTGGAGTCCGCCCAGGAAACAAAGCAGGGCAGGTTGATGATGAATGGGGTAGACCAGTGTTCCCAGCTTCTCCCCTGTGCACTCAACCAGGGAAATCATAAAAAGTACAGTTGTTTGAACAGCCATTTATAGTTTACAAACGCTTGTCAAATGGATTCTCTTCATCCTCGCACAAAGCACTGAGGAACGTATAATTGTCCCCCTTTTACAGATATAGAAATGAAGGCTCAGAGAGGTGGAGGGACTTGCCGAAGTACATACAGCTGGTAAGTGCCAGCAATGGGGACAGAATCCAGTTCTCTCTGTCTCCCACACCTGCGCTGTGCCCTGCCTCTCCCTCACCCAGGCCCCCGACACTCAATCTGATTTTCTGCCTCAAACCCAAGCTGTGAGTTGGGGACTTGAAAAATGTCTGGGTGAAAATCTGATTCTCATACCTTCAGGACAGAGGTAAGCTGTGTGTAAACTGAGGTGGGAAAAAATCACTTCCCTCTTTCCTCAACTGCACAACAAAAGGTAATATGTGGAAATGGATGATTTCTTCATGACCGGATTTATTTTGTTATTGTGCCCCGAAAAGGCAGAAGTGGTGATACTCTGGCATGAGGATGTCTACTATCCTATCACGGAGACATCTGTCAGCCTCGTGCTTGCTTTGTCTGTTTGTCTGTTCTCCTGCTCTCTCTCTCCCTTCCCTTGGCAATGTTCTGGGGTGCTCCTGAAAGACACAAGGAACTCATCCTCAGCTCACATCCTGCTCACGCGTAACCACTGTCTTCCTCAGAGGTCTGAGAAGCAATACAAAGCTCCTATCCCCTTTGTGCACAAGGAAGGAGGGACTAGCTCAAACGAGTAAGAACTTTGGGATTCCCCAGTCGAAAGAATTTTGGTGAAACTTTTCTCAGAAACCCAGTGGCTCTCTAGGGTAGAGCATCAAACCTATAGTGAAACATCATTCCACAGAATATCGGCTTTGGGTTCTCTTTTTTTAAAGTATGTCAGAGTTCTGACATCCACTGCCAAGACAGGAACAGGGCTCATGGAGACACTTGGAGAGGGCTGGGCCAGGAACCCAAATCAATTCAACAACTACATTCTGATCAGTGAAGCGCACAGGGGAAGCATGTTCCGGTTATTTTAATGTTCTGGTTAATTGGGAACTAAGTAGGGTATATTGAACATAATTAAATCTTTCTTTGATGATTGAGAATCTTGCATTGCCCTGGAGTGATCATTCTAAATATCAATTATAAATCCCCACTGGTGGGAATACAGGAGATTGAGATGGACCTGCAGTGACTTCCAGCCCAACTGCAAATTTATTTTGAGGTCCACTCCTACCCCCCAACACTTCTAGCCCAGATGCATTCTTGCCTTTTATGCACTGGATAGAAGGGGTCAAGAGACACTAAGTCAACCGGATATAGAAGTTCTTTTGTACGAGTCCCAGTTTCTCTATCAAGTAGTTTCATGACCTTGGGGAAGCTATTTTACTTCGGAGACTTGGTTTCTTTGTCCACCACTGGAAGGCTGGATTTATTGGTTCTTAAATTTTTTAGGGATAAAGATTTCCTTAAGGATCAGAGGAAAACTACATAACAGGGAAAGATGAATGTCACTACAAAACATTTACATTCTGAATCGGGGTGGGGTCACGGGGCCCCTGAAGCCCATCCTCTTATGAGGCCTGTCCATGGACTTCAGGTCCAGAATCCTGTAGCATAAGACCTCTTCAGCCCCTGTGGGGCATTCTCTGCAATGGGTTAAGTGCAAGCATCTACCCAAGCCTTAGAGCAGTGGTTCTGGGCCTTAACTGCACACTGAATCCACCTAGGGAGTTTTCAAACTTCCAGTGCTCAGGTTGCTCCCCAGACCAATTAAATCCAAATTTTAGGGAATGGGTCCAAGATGTAACCATTTTTTAACACCCTGCAGGTGATTCTAGTGTGAAGACAAGTTTGCAGACTACTATTCTAGGACAAGAATTCTCCAAATCAGGAATGAACAGGATCCCCCAGAAGGAGGCAGATTCCCAGGCCCCTGGCTCTGGTGATTCCGATTCCTTTTGGCCACATCCCACTGGGAGGATACATGCTTAGCATGCATCCTAGGCAGTCCTGCTGCAGACCCCTCTTTGGGGCCCCTGCAATAGCCATGTAGCTGGAGAAGCCCAGAGGGGTCCTCTCCCCAGCTCCCCCTTTTGTTCCAGGCTGTTCTAGGCATTGCTAGCATGACTCTGCCAGGTCTTATTTTCTCCATCTTTCCCATCTCTAGCAAACCCGGATCTTTCAGCCCAAGCCTCTAATCCCACCAGGTTCAATAATTTAAGCAGAGCACACTCATCGACACCGTGGTAGTTAATATTTAAAGACCATAGCATCACTTAGGTCAGCCTCAAGGTGAGAGCTGCTCCTGGCTCCCGTGCCTTGCTCTCCCTGGTTGGCAAACCGGCCATCGGTGCCAGAGGGGACTGCGGGAGCCCAGGCCCGAGGCAGCCTGGCCAGTAGAGCCCGAGCCTGCCGGGCCGCGCTCCCCTCCACCTCTTCCTACCTGAAGCGTGCGCAGCAGGACCTGCAGCCCACTGGCTTCCTGTTCGGCCATCCCCTCGCTGGTCCCGGGGCAGCGGCTGCCTGCGGCCAGACCGGGGCAGGAGGGAGGCGGCGGCTGCCAGGCTGACCTCGCTGCCCGCCTCGCGGGAGAACTGCTGCACGGAGGCTCAGCTGCACATGGTGCTGTGTGTGAAGTCATCGTGGTGCAACCCTAGCCCTCGGCTCAGGCGCAAAGGCCCCCCGACTCCCACAGTGGGGATTAGGTGAGCCCCGGGCTGGGGAGGGCTGAGCATTTGGGCGCGGGGGGTGGAGAGGGCACCAGCGTGAGTCACTCACCCACCTCCAGGCCCACGCGGGAGCCACCCTGGAAGGCTGACAGGCATTCCCAGCTGACCTGGTCAGGCTCCCTGTGGAGGCTCGCTCGGCCCTCCCCGCTCGTCCCCTCCCTTTATTTTGGTCTGTTGCCGGCTCCCGGGTAACAGGAGACCCAAGAGTGCTTGCACAACCGTGCAGGCAGGGCACAGAAGCCCAGCCCCCTGAGGTCCCCAGCTCAGCGACTGGAGCTCTGGCCAAGAGGGGAATGAGCACCAGACGTCTTCTCCCAGCAGGGTCCCTTACGTAACCTGCTAACTTTCACTGGCCCCCTATGGAGGTCATGCTGTTATTGCCCCATCTTCGTTTTACAAATGACCGAAGCGAGGCATGGCCATGTTGAGCCCTAAGAACAGCTCACGGAGAGGCAAGCTGGCACCGAAGCTGGGCACTGACCGTGACACTACCCGGCCTCTTGCGGCTGCAAGCACGTGACCCAGGTAATGGAGCTTGGCGAGCCGGCCCTGGCTGAGTCTCGTCGAGACCCAGGGGAGGATCCATGATCTCTTTCTGGGCCTTCCGCTTGTGTGTGTGAGAAGGGTTTTAGCAGCTAACTGGTCACCTAATCCTCCTCCCCATGTCAACACCTGGGTGGCCCTTAGGGGCTGGCATCTCAGAGCGTGGTTGGGGGCATCACAGGGGAGCTTGTTGACACCCCTCCCCCTGACCAGAGCTCCTGGATCAGAATCTGCATTTTCGCAAGATCCCCAGAGGATTCACAGCTGGTGAACAAAATTACTGGAGGACTGAAGTTTGGGAAGCCCCTATTTTGACCGTATTGATTACATTGCCAGGAGCAGCCGGTGTGTGTGATGTCTGACGATTTTTAACCCCACAACGGGGACCCAGCAGACTCACAGCACAACTCCAGCGTGTGAAACTGGAGAGTGAGCTCCCTGAGGTTCGTGGCCGCCCGAGAGCCCAGCTAGACAGAAAGGCCTTGGCTCATGGCCAACACCCTCGAGCCGAGTTTGGGGGAGTTTTCGTGAGCCTCAAGGCATTCAGCCAGCAGTGGCCCAAGCACGTTGTGGTGATGGAGGAAAGAGAGTTTGCATTTCTTGATCCCCCTTGGCTTCATATCCCGAAGTCCTGAGTCAAGAGTCAGGCAGTATCTTAGTCATTCCCTCCTCAATGCCAGGCCTGGCCGAGCCCTCAGATTCAAGGACAAGTTCATGCAGTTCCTGTCCTCCAGAAACTTCCACTCTTAATGGCTTTAAATGTGAAGACTTTTCATGCCAGGAACTGATTATAACATTTTGTGTTTACTTGGGGAGTGGTGGTGCTTGAGCCCCTCTTTTCTCCTTACACTTCCTACCAGCTTCAATGACAGGAGGGAAGGAATAAAGACTCCTAAGGATTTCCACCTTCTGTGAGAGGTGGAACTTTTCAGGGCACATGATCTATGATCCTCGCAGGTCCCGTGTGATTATCTTAAGGGCAGATTACTCCATGCTCCTTGACTACAGATTAAAGAAACGGGAGGGTTGGGAGGAATGAAACCTCACTATATATACCTAAAGAACAGTTTATTTATTTATTTTTAAAGATTTTATTTATTTATTTGACAGAGAGAGACACAGCGAGAGAGGGAACACAAGCAGGGGGAGTGGGCAAGGGAGAAGCAGGCTTCCCACAGAGCAAGGAGCCCGATGTGGGGCTCGATCCCAGGACCCTGGGATCATGACCTGAGCCGAAGGCAGCCGCTTTACCAACTGAGCCACCCAGGCGCCCCTAAAGAACAGTTTAAATAAAAACCACCCTCGGGCGCCTGGGTGGCTCAGATGGTTAAGCGTCTGCCTTCGGCTCAGGTCATGATCTCAGGGTCCTGGGATCGAGTCCCGCATCGGGCTCCCTGCTCCTTGGGAGCCTGCTTCTCCCTCTGCCTCTCTCTCTGTGTCTCTAATGAATAAATAAATAAAATCTTAAAAAAAAAAAAAACCACCCTCATAGTGAGAATTCATAAAAATGACCTCTGATGACAAACTACAGGGATTGTGGTCATACTCCCTTATGTTAGCATTCAAGTAAAATTGTCCCCATTTGAAAGGGTTTCTTGGTTCAGCTCACTGGAATTGTGTAGCACAGAGTGAGGCAAAAACCCTACACAGAAAGGAATCACCCTCTTCTACTTAATGATACCTTTCCCTTGCAGCACCATGAACCTTGTTTCCAGTAAGATCCCTGGGAAAGGGATGTACTCCTTCTTTCTCTGGAGACATACCTGTGCCCCATGCCCAGGTTGGGTCCATTTCCCCATCACCCCTGACAAAGCTCCACCCTCTAGAGAACCATCACCGACTTGCCCACACGGAGACACATGGATGCTAGACTAGGAATAAAGTTCTGGTTTGTGTTCTCTGGTTTTCTAACAAAATTAGGGCTCGCCTCTAGCTTGTTTTCAGCTTTCCATCAGTCTGCTTCAACACACTCCTCCTTTGGTCCCCCAACACTCACAGCTCAACATTGCCCTGTGGGGACTCCAGCAACTCTGCTCGTACCACCCTCCCCTCAGCAGAAACCTCTTCACTCACAAACTGGATGAGAAAACCCCAGACGTGTCTGCATCCAAACCTCTCTTTTCTGGAATCCATCTTAATGAGAGTCCATTTCTGTTTGTGGACTGATTAATTTAATCTGAATATGAATGGGTGATAGCAGCTTAGTGTGTGCTTTCCCATTAGTATTTGAATTTTAGCAGGGAATTTTCTAAAAGACAGGAGCCGAGACCCAAGCTTGGATAATACACTATCTCACCCACAGTAGATTGAAATGAGTGCCCATTAAACCACATGGGGCAGCCAACAATGGAAGGTCAGGCCCTGGGGCAGGCCAAGGAAGAGGCTAGCTTGTACAGAAGAGGAAGGCCCTCCTACTTGCCTCTCTTTGTACATTACCAGGGAGGCATTTAGGGAAGCCACAGGCAGACCCAAGCAGAAGCTGAGCTAGAACTCAGTCCTCTGGCTTCAAAGACCATTTAATATGGTCCAGAGATTCCTATTGCAATTCAGGGGTCCCCCAAGACCACCCTCAGATTCATTGATTCCCTAGGACGACTTACAGAACTCAGAAAAGCCATTATACTCAGTTACTGTTTATTATCATAGAAGGATGCAGATTAAAATCAGCAAAGGGAAGAGGCACGTAGGGCAGGGTTCAGGAGAGACCAGGCATGAGCTTCCAGTTTTCCTCCCCCCAGAAGAGTCATGCAGATGCTGCCTCCTTGTCCTTCCAACTACATTGTCAACCAGGGAAGCTCACCCATGCCTTGCTGTCCAGCGTTTTTCCTGGGGGTTGGTCGTGTAGACATGGCTGACCTTAGCTCCTCCAGAGGTCAAGCTAATGCCATGTGGCCTGAGGTCTCCCCTAAATCATATTGTTGGTATAGACTATCTACCATGGCCCAAGGCCTCCAGGCAAACAAAAACACTCTTATCAAGCCAGGACATTCCAAGGACTTAGAGATTACCTTTCAGGAGCTGGGCAAGAGCCAGACCTTTCTTTGGGCAAGGCTAACGCTTTACAGCACACCTTCCCTCAAATCCCCGTAATCCCAGACCCAAGATTCTCCTAGTATGTCGTGGATAAGATGATGAAATAAGTGTAGGCATGGACAATTAGGATGACTTAATAGCTACTATAATGCCAGTATGCAAAGGGTGGTAATAAGTTGACACTGATGTGTAACATCATCCAGAGAATTCAGTCCCTGGCTCTTTCCTAGTCAACGATTTTATCAATGACTAGGATGAACATAAAGGCTGCATGCTCATCAAATTTTCTGATGACAGTTGAGAAAAATAGAAATATGTCATATGACATAGCTGGGATCCAGAAAGATTTCGCAGTCTTGCGTGCCGGAGCAGATCCTACAGAATGAAATACACCAGAGCCAAGTGGAAGCTCCTTCCCCAGGATCCCCAACACCAACTGTGCAAAAATAAGGTGCGGAGACGTGGCTAAACAGTGTTGACAGAGCAAAGGCTTGGGGGTTTAGACAGAGGTAAGACCAATATGAGTTTTCAGCATGGCCCATATCCTAAAGTGTCTTTTCGATCTAATGTCATTGCCCTCAAAGTGCGGACAAACATTGCATCCATAGCCAGGATGACGAGGTCCCCTGTGTGCAGGGCTCAGCATGACGCCTTGCACAGAGAAGTGTCCATCAATGAGAGCCATGTATTATTTTCACAGACATCACCAGTAGAAATGTCATAACCACAACAGATGAGAGCCCATCCTGCTCATTTCTACTCAGCCTCTAGAGGTAAGTGACAGCTGTCCCCAAGGCTGGCAAGGATGTGGAGGAGGAATGGGTTCCAAAAGTGAGAACCAGGAGCAAAGGGCGGAGCTTCAAGGAATCTCAACTGGGACAGGCACAGAACTGCCCTGAACTTATATGGCTGCCACACGGGGCTATTCCACAACCCTGGGGTTTCCCAGCAGGGACTGAAAGAACATTTGGTCTAAAGGTTCCAGAGGGGAATTCCAGGACTGGGGTGTCTTGGACAGACCGTACATTCGGCAACATTGCTGAGATGAAGAGAAAGATAGGGGCTCATTGGCCCCAGGTCACAGGCTTTCTGCAATGTGTCCCACTCTCCCTGGTGGCACATGGGATGATTTTGGTGGCAGTTTAAATTTCAATAGACAGGTTATATTTCAACCTATATTACCAAAAAAGTAACAAATTAGCATAATAAAACTATGTTTTCTCAGGTATTAATGTTCGTGATGAAGTTTAAAGTTTAAAAACGAGTCAATGTTGAATTGTACACGTAGCGCCCAGACCTGGCAAAAATCTGGAGGGATGGAGGTTAATAGCTAAAAGTATTGGAAGGATCACATTTCTCCATGCTTCCTAATACTTAGCTCAGATAATCTTCTCCCTAATCTGATAGTGAGACCAAATCTCACTCAAATAATAGCTAACTCCCCCTTTCCTTAGATACATTTTAAGCTTATTAGTATAAATATTTTCCCAAATAGGGGCGCCTGGGTGGCTCAGTCGTTAAGTATCTGCCTTCGGCGCAGGTCATGATCTCAGGGTCCTGAGATCAGTCCGGCATCAGGCTCCCTGCTCAGCTCCCACTCCCCCTGCTGGTGTTTCCTCTCTCGCTGTCTCTCTCTCTATCAAATAAATAAATAAAATCTTCTAAAAAAAAGATTTTCCCAAGTACACGCATGTGACCAGTCTATCTATAACAGTGACTTACATATAATCTTAGGATCTTCAAACTTCCCATTTCCTGCTCTGGTTTTCCTCATTTTTACTTTCCTGGGGTTTTCTTCTCCCATCCCATCTCCAGCACACCCGTGTGCGTACACACCAGCACACGCACACACAGATACACACATGCGCCATAACCTTCTGCCAATCAGAAGAAGCCTGCCTCGATAACATATTAGAGTTAGTAGACTATCCCCCTTGTCTCTCCAAAGATTTCCTTCCCTTGTCCAAATGCATGAAATTCCTAAGGGAGGAGGGGAGCAGAGGAGTAGAAGAAAAGGAAATCTGGGCACAGGAGCTGCTGTTTGGGGTACGTTATCCAAATTTAATCTTTGTACTAGCCCTCTGCGGCAGACATCATTTCTATTTCTAGATGAGAAAACGAGGGTTACGTTACATAGGAAGTTGCACAGGGATTTACTCCTGGATCCATCAACCCCCGGGGCCTGTGCTCTTCAAGGAGAGAGGAGGGGCTGAAGGTACAAAAACGCTGGAAGGATTCTTGATGGATTTACATTCACTAGGGAGACATGCAGACTCTTCCCTGGGAACAGAGGAGGGTGCAGGGTGCAGGAGAGCAGGTCCTGCAGTGAGGACGGGATAGTAGCCTCCAGGAGCCTTAGCTGGCCTGGAAGTGAACCAGTGGCTTAGATGCTCAGGAAGGCAGGTGCCTCCAGCAGAAGAGAAAGCATGACAATGGAGATTCCCTCCCCCACGGTACCTGAGACCAGCCCTTCTGACAAGCCTCTCCACTTTCAACACCAACCACCTGGGATCAGACTTTTGTCCCCTTACTTCCAATAGCTATGTGACTTCGGGAAAATTACCTAAACTCTCTGTGCCTCAGGTTTCTCATCTGTTAAATGGGGGAGGGGGGGCCCGCGAGGGGGGTCGAGAATGCCACCTTCCAGGGCGGCTGGGAGAACTGACAGGAGTAACATGATGTTCTTAGCATCATGACCCACCCAGGTGCCCCCGATATACGCCGTTGTTGTGATTACTATTACTGTTGCCACGGATTCAGTAATACCTACCCCAAATACCTGGTGGGAGGATGAAAGGAGCAATTATATGTGAAAGTGGCTAATGGCAGGTGAGGAATGGGTGGGAAATTACTGAGCAGTGGGGCCCTGGGCCCCCTGCTAAATTAAAGGGTGCTGGGTAGAGGAAGTGACTTGACAGCCATGTTTCAGCCCAGTGGGGAGGTTGTGAGTTCTCATCAGTCCCAAGTGTCTCTGAAATGAACTCCCTTAACCGCAAGGCACCTGGGCTCCTGGTGCCACGGCTGCCCGAGCTGAGACACCGAAGCAAGGAGCAGCGTCGTCCTGGTTGGAAGGATAAGGAACCAGAGCACCACCTGCCATTGCCGGGGGCCCACGGTGAGCCAAACCTGCGGGGTATGTGGCCGCGCCACCCTGGGCACGTTGCCATTTGAACAAGGGTTAACTCGGCACTTAAAGATGAGTGGGCTGGGGGCGCCTGGGTGGCTCAGGTGGCTAAGTGTCTGACTTCGGTTCAGGTCATGATCTCAGGGTCCTGGGATCGAGCCCCACATCGGAGGGGGTGTTGCGGGGGGGGGGTCCCTGCTCAGCAGGGAGTCTGCTTGTCCCTCTCCCTCTGCTCCTCCCCCTGCTCATGCTCTCTCTCTCTGTCAAATAAATAAATAACATCTTTAAAAAAAATAATAGGCGAGGGGTCTGAAGCAGCATAGCCATCTCAGCTACCACCAGACTTGGTTACAAGGGCAACACAGGACACGATAGAGTGGGGCACAGAGAGCATCTTCAGGCAACACCAAGATCAAGACTGTCCTTGGGTCAGGCACAGGAAGATCCTGAGCTCATGTCCTCCCACAGAGGCACCAAATCTGCAGCTACATGCGGAACACTTCCCTCCGATAAAGAACTAGAGATGAACTGAACTGCTCCACCACAACAAAGTATAAGAGGACCACATCGAGATGCGTTGGGGAGGCAGAGACATGGTCTTACCAAAACCCCTCCCGTGATGTGGTGACACCCCAAGTCTGCACCCTCTCCTGGAGGAGTAAGGGGTTTGTTCCCCCCACCTGGCACCCCAAACTTTGGGCCCTGCCCTGGAGAGACAAGCCCCCAAAACATCTGGCTTACAAAACCAACAGGACTGAGGTTCAAGGGACCCAAAGGGCTATAGGGAACTGAGATACTCCTTTTAAAGGACTCACATGTGGTCTCACTCACCCCCGGAACCCAGGGCCAAAGCAGCAGTTTGGAAAGCACCTACCTAGAACACCTGTGATGGAGCTTCGTTTATTAATATTAAAGCATCGGCCAGAGGGCAGGGGACAACTGGGACTGTCTCCAGAGACAGAAACGCTGGCGAGCACCCTTTCTGCGTTCTCTCTTGACCCTGCTAGCATAGACAGGCAGGTACGGACATGGCACTCTCCCACTGCTTTACTGAAACAGGTGGCCATGTGCAGTTCAACCACACACTCCCGCTGCCTTGCTGGGGCCAGAGGGTCTGAACAATCATGGCATTCTCCCCCTGCCTTGCTGGAGCTGGTGGGCATGTGCAGACATAGCCTTTTTTTGCTGCCTCCCTGAAGCTAGTGGGCACGCACAGACAAGGCATTCTCCTGCTGCCGTGCTCAAGTCGGTGGGCACACCCTGCCTGCCATGCTCTCCCCCTCCATCGTTGAAGTTGGAAGGCAACTGCAGTCCACACGGGAAATGCCCCCATGATTTCCTGGCCCTGGTGGCCAGGGAGGCTGGCATTCCTGGACTCCACGGGACTATAACAACAGGAAAGACAATTCTTAGCTGGCTGCCACCCTCAGAGCACTGCACAGACAGTAGACTGAAACACATCCTCAGTCTTCCTGTGCAAAAGGCCCATTTACTTGTCCTGAATCCCCAGCCTGAGGGACAGGTGTCAGGCTGGCCACAAATCTAGAGACCACAGAAGAGCTCTCAGGAAACTTAGGCAGGGACACATACCCTCCTTACATGCTCCCCTGGCCTGGCTACAGCTTGCTGGTACTCCCCAGGAAAAAGCTTAGACACCCATCTGGAGCCCTGATTTTTGCAAGTGTTACTCAGGGGATACCATCACATCTCCTGGTCTGGAGGCCAGCAGGGTTTACATTTGCAATCCCATGGGATTACATATATTTGCATACTTTAAAAGCTGCTGCCTGAGGGTCTGGCTTCTAATCAACCTGAAACTAGGTGCTAACTGATATTCCTTCCCTTGGAACACTGACAGGTCTTGGTACATGGACCCATCAAAAATAAGTCAGGCTGCTTACAATGTCCACAATAGCCAAACTGTGGAAAGAGC
>NC_138377.1:118749217-118765046 GCF_054177405.1 Leptonychotes weddellii | reverse complement strand
AAAAAAAAAAAGAATAAGTCAGGCTGCTTAGACAATCACAAAGGTTCAACAGACAACCAAGAGCTAAGGCAAGGTTGAACAATGAAGTTCGCCACCTACACAAGGCCACTCCTTCAAGCCTGGAGACAGACAGCTGTTTTGCCTGATACAAAGAAACAAACACAGAGAGTCAGGCAAAATAAGGAAGCAGAGAGATATGTTCCAAACAAAAGAACAAGACAAAACCTCAGAAAAAGACTTCAATAAAATGGAGAGAAGTAATCTACCTGATAAAGAATGGTATATCTTTTTTCATCCTTTACTTTCAAACCATCTGTATTTTACATTAAAGTCATTTCTTATACAAAGAATATAGTGGGGTCTTGCTTTTTTAATCCAGCCTGATAATTTCTGCCTTTTAACTGGAGTGTTCAATTTATTTACATTTAATGTAATTATTAATATGATTGGTTTTAGGTCTGTCATTTTGCCATTATTTTTCTATTTGTCTCATTTGTTTTTAATTCCTCTCTTCCTCCCTTTCTGCCTTCTTTAGGGTTAATCATTTTTTGTATTATTCCATTTTAATTCTGATATTGGCTTTTCAGCTCCACCTCTATGCATTATATTTTAGCACTTGCTCCAAAGATTACATTATATAATCTTGACTTATCACAGTCTAGTTGGAGTTTACATAGCACCACCTCACGTAAAATACAATAACCATGCAACAGAAATGCTCCATTTGCCTTCCTCTGCTTATTTTTTGATATCATTGTACTATATAGTACATCAATGTTTGTTATAAACCCCACACAATATTAATTTTGCTTAACAGTCATATATCTATTACATAAATTATGAGAAGAAAAATATATAGTCTTTTATACTTACCCATTTACCATTCCCAGTGCTGGTCATTTCTTCCTGTAGATATGATATTCTATCAGGAATCACTTTCCTGAGGTGAGATGCCCTTCAACAGATGAATGGATAAAGAAGATGTGGTCCATATATACAATGGAATATTATTCAGCCATCAGAAAGGATGAATACCCAACTTTTACATCATCATGGATGGGACTGGAGGAGATTACGCTAAGTGAAATAAGTCAAGCAGAGAAAGTCAATTATCATATGGTTTCACTTACTTGTGGAACATAAGGAATAGCATGGAGGACATTAGGAAAAGGAAGGGAAAAAATGAAGGGGGGAAATCGGAGGGGGAGACAAAGCATGAGAGACTATGGACTCCGAGAAACAAACTGAGTGTTTTAGAGGGGCAGGTGGTGGGGGTATGGGTTAGCCTGGTGTTGGGTATTAAGGAGGGCATGTACTGCATGGAGCACTGGGTATTATACGAAAACAATGAATCATGGATCACTACATCAAAAACTAATAATGTATTGTATGGTGACTAACATAACACAATAAAATTAAGTTAAATTTAAAAAAAAAAGAATCACTTCCCTTCAGCTTGAAAAAAAAAAATTCTTCAGCATTTTTCAAGTTGTGACCTCCTGGCAACATATTTCCTCAATATGTATTTATTGGGAAATTATTCATTTTGCCATCATTTTTGAAGGATATAGAATTCTGGGATTCTGGGTTGACAGTTTTTTTAAAAGATATTTTCAACTGTCTTCTTGTCTCCACTCTTTTTACAAAGAAGTTAGTGATCACACATATAAATGTTCTCAGTATACATTGTGTCATTTTTCTTTGGCTGCTTTCAAGATTTTTTTCTCTTTCTTTGACTTTTAGCAGATTTACTATGTAAAACCTAAATATGGCCTATTTTGTATGTATCTTTCTTGAGTTCAGTGAGTTCCTTGGATCTGTTAAGTTTGTGTTTTCCACCAAATTTTGGACATTTTTAGCATTTCCAATATTTTCAAATATTATTTGTTCCCCCTTCTTTCTACTCTCTCCTTCTTGGACTACAACTAAATATATGTTAGCTCACCTGAAGGGTAACAGTGGTTCCTTAGGCTCTGTTGGCTCTTTTCCAAGTTTTTTTTTCTCTGTTCTTCAGAATGGAGAGCTCTTATTAATTTTCCAAGTTCACTTCCCTACCATTATTTTTTAACTTAGCGTAATTTCATTTTTAATACTTCATTATACAATACCCATTGGATTCTTTTTTGTACTTTACATGTCTCTGTTAATATTACCCATCTGTCTATTCATTGTGACCATATTTTTCTTTAAGTTCTCAAACACATTTAAAATAGATATTTTAAAGTCTAATCTGTTCATTCCAATATCTCAGAGTTATTCTCTATTGTTTTTTTCTCTTGACCATGAAATACATTTTTCCCTTTTCTATACATGTCTAGCAATGTTTTATTGACTACAAGACATTTTGATTAAGACATTGTGAAGATTGTAGATTCTGCTATTAGAAGGACACTTGAGGGGCACCTGGGTGGCTCAGTCGGTTAAGCAGCTGCCTTCGGCTCAGGTCGTGATCCCGGGGTTCTGGGATCAAGCCCCGCATTGGGCTCCCTGCTCGGCGGGAAGCCTGCTTCTCCCTCTCCCACTCTCCCTACTTGTGTTCCTGTTCTCGCTATCTCTCTCTGTCAAATAAATTAATAAAATCTTAAAAAAAAAAGGACACTTGATAACATGTAGTCCATTTTTCTGCATTTACTAATTATAAAAATGGGGAGAAAGAATATGCCCAATGCACAGAAATAGTTTATCCAACTGAAACTATAACCAAATCTCCTGAGCTAACGTTCAGTGTCTTCCCAATTTTCCAACTTGAAAACTGCTTTTTAAAATACTTTTTCTAAATGGATTCCTTAGGAAGAACGTTTACTCTTCTTAAGCCCTTTCCTGATTCCTGTACCTTAAGATCACTCACCCATTCTTCTAGATCTAGGAGTTCTACTGCTGTTGCTATGGACAATACTATCTGATTTCACTGACACTCTTTGTGCTTACACTATTTTGTGCCCACCACTCTGCAGTTGTACTCACTTTATTTTACACCGAACCCTGTCTTCCTTTGGCAGCTTACCCAAACACCACTTAATTGGCTGGCAGAATTAAAAACTCCCTTTTCAATCTCTCCAAAGCACATGTATGTATAATGTAGTCCTGATAAAAATATGTTACAGTCATTCGTTTATGCGGAGCGGACACCAATGCCATTAGTCTCAAAGTCTTTCAAGGGCCAAGGGAGCCCTCTGTGTTTATAACACCCAAAACAATGCCAGGCATATAGTAGTTGGCAGAAAATACTGAGTTCCGGTAGCCTCCAGTGAAAGGGGAAAGCTCATCTTTGGGCTAGCTACATGCCAGTATTCCCAGCGTTGTCAGCAAGTGGTAACTCAAAGGTCACTGTATCCTTGGCCCCGTGAGGCAGAGGGCCAACTCTCTGCTCAGCATCTACTTGGGGCTTTGTTGCCATGGACACCTGATAAAGTTCTTCAGGAAGAGCCAAGATAATCTGCACCCCCCCCTCCCCCGCCCAGCCTGGTCCCATCAGTGGCCAGACCTGGAGTGCTGACAGGTGTGGAATGTACATCAGGCCCTTGCTGCTGGGCCAGCCCAGAGGCTCAGGGCTCCTGGGCCCCAAAGCTGAAGTATCAGATCACCAACAAGCTGGAACCAAGGGCTCCTAAGGTCAGGCTGCCTAGAGTGGGGCGGGGGAGAAATAGAGATATCAGCCATCAAGGCCACCAGTCCAGATGCTTCCTTCTGCTTCAATGAAGGCGAGGGAGACTGCAAGCCAGGACTTCAGGAACCAAATGCCAAACTGGACAGGGGCATGGCTTCACTGGGGAGGGGCTATGAGGGCAAGGCCATGCTCCAGCCTGTGACACATTCATTCAGTCATTCGTATCACAAACATGTAATCATCAGAGATCTATGCTGGGTAGGATGCATAATACCATAGAGAGCTAAGAGCAAAATCTCTGCAATTGGACAACTTAGATTCCTATCTAGGTTCTGGCAATTACAGTTGCATGACTTTTAACAAGTGATAAATTCTCTATACCTCAGTCTCCCCTTCTCTAAAACAGGGGTAATAACACAAAGGGTTATCTTCACCTGAACAAGTAATGCATTCATAATGTGTCTGGTATATAATAAATGTTTAATGGATGTTAGTAATTATTACTGTCAGCCCCTGGGATGGCATCACAGAGATTAAGGTGAAAAAAAATACAGTTCCTGCCTTCAAAGAGCTCTTAGGATGGTGGGGGAGACCAATCCATGTATAACCTTTTCTGATGTGATCTGACCATGGCAGCTGCAGGACGGGAGCCGTCAGAAGAAAGCAACTTCTCCTGCTTGGAGAAGTTGGGGAAAGTTTCTCCAACAATATGATCCTGGCACCAGACCTCAGCGGGCATCTAGGCTGAAGACAGCAGAGGGGCATTCTAGGCAGAAGTTAAGAGTGAAAAGCAAATCTATGTGAAGGAGTTTGGGGTATTTTATGTGACAAGAGGCTAATGCACAAGTGATAGAGCATTCACAATGAAGCTGTTGAGTTAACTCAGGCCAAGTAAAATTGTTTTATTTTCCAGAATGTGGAATGGGAGCCCATTGAAATTTTTAAGCAGAGAAGGGACATAGAGTTCATTTTCATGTTTAAGTGTCTTCCCCATAGAAATGTGAGGTTTCTCTCACTCCACAGGCAGTGAAGGATATGGCAAATTCATTTCCCTCTTCCCTCATTCATACTAGACTGTGAATGACTAACAAAGCATGATATAATGCTTCACCAGGAGAATTTAGTTTACTAAGGGACAACTGAAATCTGAGGCATCATCCAGGGGTTGAAGGAAGACTTTTGAGATTCGGGGATGTCTCCCTATTCCCTTCTCTCATCTTTCCAGGTTAGGGTCTAGTAAGTTCATCACAAGAGGAGGTTTTCTTTATCAGTTAAACAATTGATTAACAACTTCTGATGAAACTGTTTTGGAATACCCAGGACTTCGTGAACATATGGGAGACTCTAGATTTCCCTTCTGGGACATTATGACCAACGCTTTTGCTAAGCCATCTGTACATGCAATAGTTTAGAGATGCAACACTCTGGGGAGTAGATCCATGGAAATGACAAAGCCCCTTGTCTCCCTTCTTAGTTTTTACCCCATCCCTCATCCAGTGGGACCTTTTCTTTTTCCTAACTGATCTTCTTTCCCATGCAAATAATTAATGGTCTGAAGTTTGCCATGATGACTGTGGTGACCACGTTGGGATAACTAAATTCAATCACAACTAACCTCAGAGAAGTATTTGAAATTTAAGACTTATCTCTTCTATCAACTTATAGCAACGAAAAACATCAGCCCATTTTAGAGAAGTATTAAACACCTGAAACAGGTAGGAATATGTGAAAGGTAAGGAGGATCAACCCCTCATAACCTGGGAATTACTCTGGATATCCTTCCAAGGTGACTTAAAAGATGACATTATTTAACCCTTTTAGGACACCCTCAGTAGTGGAGTTCACAAGGAATGGCATAATGGATGATCTCTGAGGTGCCCCCCCGCCCACCGCCAATAATCCCTACCTCCTGGTGTTCACACCTTTGTGGAATCCCCTCCCCTTGAGGGTGAGTGGGACCTAGGACCTGCTTCTAACCAATAAAAAAAAAAGGCAAAAATAATAAGACGTCACTCTCACGATTACATTACACTATATGGCTCCACTTCGCTAGCAGACTAGGTGTAGAGGTTCCCTGTGCTGGGGTGATAAAGTAAGTGGACAAGCTGGAAAAGCCCACATGGCAAGGAACTGTGGACAGCATCCATCAGACAGCCAGCAAGAAGCCAGAGCCCTGTGTCACACAGTGATAGCCCGACTCCAGCCCTGGCACCCTTAGCCATTATGCTGACCGCCTGAAGAGGATGAAACTGAAGGCTGGTGGAGGTAACCAAGGCCATGAACAGAGCACCTAGCCCAGCTGGCCTTCCATCTGCCCTTCTTGCTTCCCTTCCCTCTCTCAGTACCCACCCCCACCCCTGACACCCCAGCAATCTGCTCCTCCACCCAGAAATCCCAGGGAAACTGCTTGCATGCCTGCACATCACTCACATCGAAAATAAAGAAACACGAAGAGAAAAACTGCAAAATCTGATCTGGCTCGTTGAAACCAATTCTCATTACAGTGATTTACATGAATAGGAACTCAAATTTGCATACCATTAAGTGTTTAAGATTAACTTGTGCAAGTTTTTATTTGATTTCAGCCTTAAGTTCTCCATGGAAGCTGAGCCTCCATGGTTTTCTCTCCCAAGTGACAGAGCTTTAAAACAAAAATTAGAAGACCTGCCACGTCCAGTGGATTTCTTCAAATTCACTAACTTTGGGGAAGGGGGGGTGAGGATCAGTTACACTTGGGATGTTCCCTCCACAGTAAAATGGAAGCCAGTACGAGATCAATACCAGCATAGATGCTTCTTTGAATAAGAGATAGAATTTTAATGGCTAGCTCTGCCAAGCCCAGAATAAGACTTTGCATAATACCTCTAACCCCCTGCCAGGGCTGGCAGGACGGTGGCTTAGGAGTCTGTCATTTCCCACAGGCAGAAAAATTTAATGTGCACCTTAAGACGGAAAGAAAACCCACTTCTGAGATTAGGGCCACACCTGTCCACTGGGCATTGAGTGGGAAACCTGTGCGGGCGTGTTCCATCTGCTGGCCCTTATAAAATCTAATACCAGGACCTTAGGTGAGGACCAAGAGTGGCACAGAATATCCCCTCACCTTGGAAAATGATCGGGGGACAAAACAGGTTTTATGAGCTGTGCTAGCACACTGTGTCTTGATGTGATTAATCCATCTCAGGAAAATGACTCTAAGAGCCAGTTAAAGGCAACTTAGAGGGGCTATTTTGCATTGTCTCTTTATGCTCTTTCTGGCGACAATTGTACCTGTCAGGAAAGCTGTGAGAAACGATCCATTCCTGCAGCATGAATTTTCAGAAGAAAATAAGACCCGCTGCCCCGGGAGAGAGGGGCCGTCCCCTTTCAGAGGGCAAATCCCCACCGCCAAGATGGGGACCTCTGAGTCTGCGTGGCTGCCAGCTAGAGGTGATGCCTCCCCACCCCTCCAGCTGACCTTCCGCTCTGGAGCATGGGAACATGAAAGCTGCCACCCCGAAGTACAGAGGAAGGAAATGCATTCCATCCTGGGGGGGGAGGTGGGGAGGAGAAGGAGGAATGCCTCCCATAGAGCAAATACAACTATTTCCCTGCTTTGAAATGGCAAGCTCTTAGAGGCAAATGAGCAGAGTGGGGTCTGCTTAAAGGCAATGGCGTCACCTCCCTTCCATCTTCCGTTTTGTATCCGAGTAGGTGACAAAGCGTATTTGTTAGGGGAGCACCCCAACCCATTAACCCTCCCACTTAATGCCTCCCCCCCTCCCCAGAACACAGGGACCGCCCCAGTGTAAGTCACTGGAGGAAAAGAGCAGCTCCCAGGACCCAACCCTGAGGCCGGGCACACTGTCACCGAAGGCCCAGGCTGCCACCGGAAGAAAGTAAACACTCTGGAGCTTGGACCAGGGGGCCCCTCTGGTTTCTTAGGTTACCACTACTTAGCGGTGAGCCAATGGCTTGGACGTCACACCGAAGGGAAAGGGCTGGCTCAGCCTGCGGCTCAGGTTCTGTCACTTTGATCTGGATAGGGTTACAAGTTCGTTGCAATGCCCAATGACCTCTGGTCAGGACACACAACCATTCGTCGGCCTCTCCAAGAGCTCAAGGCGACGCGGGGCGGCCAGGGCCAGACACAAAGCGGGGAAGTCGAGCGAGCCCCTACCACGTCCTGCGGGGGGATGACAGGCAGTTCCCAAACTAGATATGGCTCCCCAGCCACTGTCCCATTCAGCATTCCAGGGACCCATGTAGCCCCACCTGGGCTAGCCAGGCTGATAAATTAATCTGTGCCCCTGCAGCCCCATTGTGCCCCTGGGAAAGATGCACAGTTTAATTGAGCCTTAAGAAGGTAACGGTCCTAACCACAGCCTGCTCTCCCTGCAAAGACTCTGGCCCCAGTAAAGCATGCCTGTGCTCATCCCCCAGTCCCTTGGCCCAAACCACATCACAAGTGCCCCCACACCGACTTGCACACACTCCTTCTCTCCTGCTTCTACAAAGTTCCATCCAGCAACCAGCCACAAATCTGACTCCTGCGTTAAGAATTCCCAGAGGCCTCCTGGGGACAGGAGGACGTTGCTTTATTTTGCTTCGCTTTATTGCACTTCACAGATATTTTGTTTATACAAATTGAAGGTTTGTGGCAACCCTGCATTAAGTAAGTCTGTCAACACCATTTTTCCAACAGCATTCGTTCACTCTGTGTCTCTGGGTCACATTTTGGTAGTTCTTGCAATATTTCAAGTTTTTCTTTATTATTTATTTGCTGCAGTGATCTGTGACCAGTGATTACCACTTGCTGAAAACTCAGATGATCATTAGCATTTTTTAGCAATAAAGTGTTTTTTAATGAAGGTATGTACGTTGTTTTTTTTTTCAGACATGCTATTGCACACTTAATAAACTACAATATAGTGCAACCATAACTTTTAGATGCACTGAGAAACCAAAAAATTCATTTGACTCGCTTTATTGTGGTATGGAACTGAACCCATGGTATCTTCGAGTTATGCCTACAGTTTATCACACTCTCCCATAGCAGACTGCATCACACTTAGCATCCTGGACCAGATCACACTCACGTATACATCTCCGGCCCCAACTCAGGAAATGGAAGAGAGATGCTCGGGAAATGTGTCTGGATGAAAGGCAGAAATAGAGGGAGGCGGGAGGACTTACTTTGACGTGAAGGTTAGAAGGCTGCCTTACGTTGCTAGAGATAGAAGAGACCAGCTTTATTAAGTGAATATATGTATCTGGCTTTATTCTAAACACTTTATTTTATTTCCCCCTCATTATATTTTATATACAAAAAACTGAGGCTCAGGGGCGCCTGGGTGGTTCAGTCATTAAGCATCTGCCTTCAGCTCAGGTCATGATCCCAGGGTCCTGGGATCGAGTCCTGCATCGGGCTCTCAGCTCTGCAGAAAGCCTGCTTCTCCCTCTCCCACTCCCCCTGCTTGTGTTCCCTCTCTCGCTGTGTCTCTCTCTGTCAAATAAATAAATAAAATCTTAAAAAAAAAAAAAAGAAAGAAAGAAAAACTGAGGCTCAGAGATGTTAAGTAACATTCCCAAGGGCACACAGCTAATTGGGCTCAGAGCTCTAATCCTGAATCCAGCCCATCTGACTGTGGTGTGTGCACTCTGTTTTCTTTTATAATATTGTCTTCTTAGGCTCATAAAATATTAGAATCAAAATGGACCTTAAAGATAATCTAGTCTGAACTGCTTGAGGCCCAGAGAGGTTAAGTCACTGGCCACAGGTCACCCAGCCAGCCCATGGTAGAGCCAAAAACCCATTTCTCCTAACTCCCATTCCAATGCTTTTAGCATCTCCCCCAGCCTCTCAGAAGAGCCATAACAGTGTGTGATATTACCTATCAAATCAAGTCAGTAAGAAACAGAGCAAAATATCCAGGAAACAAGGTCAGCACACTTTGTCTTCCCAGAGCAACTGCATAAATATGCTCAGGGACCACATGAAGGAGGTAGCCAGCTCCGTGGACTCTCAGATGCTCCTCACATCCCCTGGAGGAGCGGGAACCCTTGGGAGAGCTTCTGTTAAACCTGTCAAAACATGCTCTCCAGATGGAGGGATTAAATGATGCCCATAACGTGACTTTCATTGCCTTCCTTGTGAAATTATTCATCCAATGGCCCTGATGTGCGTGCCTTCACACCTCAGTAGCTTTACTGCCCATAAGGACACCCTGAGACATTAAGATGCTTGCTTAGTTAGCGACAATACTTTAATGGCCAGGCAGAGCCCATCATCACAGCCTCCAAGCTACCAGGCTTGACCAAGAGAGGGTTGCTCGGCTCCTACCTTTCTCCTGGATGGATTTTCCTTTTGTCTCCTCCTCACCTTTATCCTTGCTACTCCTTCCTCAGCTATGTACTCTCCCTGGCAAATATCCCTTGCCTATCAACTCCTTGTAACCAACAGCCCTCTCCAGCTTTCTCCCTTGCCCATGGTCCTCCTGAGAGACGGAGCTCAGTCGAGTGAGAAGAACATTCGACCCAGGCTTAGGAGAACCGGCGCCCCACACCAGCTCTGCTAGCCCTTTACTGTTGTATCTCCAGCGAGCAGCTTGGGTTCTCCGCACTTCTCTTTTCCCCTTGGGACCACGAGGATGCTATTCAAGGCCTCCTTCAACCATGACATTCCGTGATTTACTCCAAGCCACTCGGATTTGTCCACTTTCTGACCCCCAGCACTTTATAGCATTGCTGTGCAATTTAGTAATTCATTACACACAGTCCCCTTATCCCATAATCGCTTTCCACACGGTCTCATCTTCCTAAGAAATGTGTGACTGCTTCGAGGGGAGACCTGAGGCTAATATTTCTGATTTCTTCTGTGTAACACTTCACATAATGATGAAGAAGCATTTGGTGCTCAGAAGACATCTGTAGATTAATTGGTTGCTTCCAGAATGGTCTTTCCTCAACAGTACCCCACCACCACCTGGCAGGACAGAAGAACAAGGCATGCAGAAGAGAAGGGAAAAAAAAAAGAATCCAGTTAGTTCTCCCAGAATCTGCTCCGAAAAGAAACCAGGCTAGGCCCCACAAGGAAAGCACATACCCGGGTGTCCGGGGGGTGAGTGCTATGTCTGGCATGCAGACACATGGGACTCAGGGGACAGGCCAGCTGACACCCAGGATGTGATGCAGAAGGGCGGAGAAGGTTCACGGAGCAGGAGGAGGGGGAGTCAGAAGAGCAACTGAAGTCACCTCCAGGCCTGTGTCACACAGTTGAAAACCGGTTCAACGGTTAACTCTGAAAATATGGCCCGCCTGCTGGCAGCAAGTTCTTGGGGGGAGCTGGGGGGTCAGAGGCTTCCATGCCCCATGCCATGGGGGATCAAGGTTGTTTTCTTCCTTTCTCCATTCTACCAACTGTAGGACTCCAGCCCTCCTGGAATATTCTTCGGACGGTTTGCTGTCCCCCCTCTGTTCATTGGTTTCCTTAGAGGGTGGGCCCTGGAGCCAGACTATCTCAGTTCAATCCTGGTTCCCCGCTTACTGGCCCAACGAGCAGTGTAGCCTGGAGCCAGTTACTGCCCTTCTCTGAGACTTGGTTTTCTTGTCTGTATAACTACCCTGATGCCAATACCCACCCCCACGGTGTCATGAGGATTAGGGGAGCTAATATATTTGAAGTCCTTAGAATGCTTCCTTACAGGTTAGTATTATTGCTTCTCTTTTGTTCAGTTTTAGCAAAATATTCCCCCCCAAGTAGCGGAGCACCCCTCCTGTGAGGTGTCCCCGTGAAGAACAAACTCAGCTTCCTGTCTGCCAAGCAAGTATGTCCTAAGATACAACTGAGGGATTTACCTTTGGCGGATGTTTTTGGTAGTTATTTGTCTCTTAAAATTTGTCTCACCTTTGAGCCTGAGAGGGAGATATATTTTGCCTAAAATTATTTCATTCTAGGGGCACCTGGTGGCTCAGTCGGTTAAGCATCTGCCTTCGGCTCAGGTCATGATCTCAAGGTCCCAGCTCCACACTCAGCGGGGAGCCTGCTTGTCCTCTGCTCTTCCCCTCCCCTCACCTGCTCGTGTACATGCTCGTTCTCTCTCTCTCTCAAAAAAAAAAAAAAAAAAGTAAAATCTTAAAAAAATTTATTTTTTACAAATTATTTGGTTCTATAAATGATAATTGCACTGTGCCAGGCTTACATGGAGTCCTCAGGCTTGGCGCATTTGCAGTCTTGTGGGGATGCAGGCAAAGGGGTCTACCGTGTGCCAGGCCCTGGGGATAGAGCAGGGAAGCTGTCAGGACAAACTGCCTGCCCTCTTGGAGCTGATATTCTGGTGGGAGGAAATGGACGATAAACAAAATGCCTAGAAGGAGAGGAGGAGACCCAGCAGCGGGGAAGGAAGAAGGAGAGGAAGGAGGACCGCCACGTGATGACGTTTACACAGGATGGTGCTGGAAAGTCTCACCCAGCAGGTCCTATTTCAACGAGGTCTTGAAGGAGATGAGAGTAAGCCTTACTGATCCAGGGGGAAGGAGCACAGCAGGCAGAGGACTGGTGGGAGCGGAGGTCAGTGGCAGGGCCAGCCCGGCGTGGCCCAGAGCAGGGAGCAGGGGGAGAGCCCCAGGGGACGAGGTCGGAGGCCCGAGGCCCGGAGGCGAGAGCTCAGGGGGCCTCCAAAGACTTCAGTTTTTACTCCAGGGGGGAGTGAAACCCCACCGGAAGGGTGAAAGCAGGTTTCCTGTGAATTAGATGTGTCCACGTGAGAGAAAGGGAAGAGCCAAGGGGGCTCCAGACCCGCATATCCATCTGGCCCGACTCACTTCGAATCTCCTGCCGGTAGATCTCAAATAGGCAGCCCCCGCTTACGCGAATGAGGCAAGACTCCGGATTCTCACCCGAAGCCTCAGCTCTCCACAGTCTTTTTCAAAGACCTCTCTCTCTCATACACGTTTCATTCAAACCCACCGGCAAATCCGTCTTCTCCATCTGGAAAGACGCAGAATCTAACTCTCTCTCTCTCTCTCCCCCTCTCTCTCTCTCCCCATCTCCTGCTACAACCTTGGCCCAAACTGCAGTCCCCTCCTGAGGCCTCCCTGCTCCTCCCCCTTACAAGTCAGCCTCCATACAACAGCTCAAGCGATCCTTTTTTTTTTTTAATCAGATCCTTTCCTTTATTGGGATCTTCCATACAGAGATTCTTGTTTTTTTTTATTTAATTCTTTTAATTTAAATTCAATTAATTAACATATAATGCATTACTGGTTTCAGAGGTAGAGGTCAGTGATTCATCAGTCTTATCTAACACCCAGTGCTCATCACATCACATGCCCTCCTTAATGTCCATCGCCCAGGGACCCCATCCCCCCGTCCCCTCCCCTCCAGCAACTCTCCATTTGTTTCCTGAGATTAAGGGTCTCTTATGGTTTGTCTCCCTCTCTGGTTTCGTCTTGTTTTATTTTCCCCTCCCTTCCCCTAATGATCCTCTGTTTTGTTTCTTAAATTCCACATATGAGTGAGATCATATAATTGTCTTTCTGACTGACTGACTTTATCAAGTGATCCTTTTAAGCCAAAATCAGATGATGCTCTTTCGGTGGCTCCCCATCGTACTCCGAGTAAAAGCCGAAGCCCTTGCAATAGCCTCCCAGCAGCATGCTACTCCCCTGTCCGTCATCAGTTCCATCACCTTCCCTGCTGCCCACTCCACTCTAGCCCCAAACACCCTCTTGGCATTCAGTGAAAATACCACCAACCGTCCCACCTTGAGGTTTTTGCACTTGCTGTTCCAGCTGCCTGGAACACCGTCCCCCGCCCAGATATCTCCATCATTTGCTCCCTTATTTTATTCAGGTCCCTGCTCAAATATCCTGCTAGGGAGGCCTCCCCTGACCACTCTCTAAAAAACAGCACCTGTTCCAAGACTGGTTATCACCCTTACTTAGCTTAAATCTTCTCCATAGCATTTATCAACACCTGACAAGGTCATATATGGACTGCCTACCCCATTAGAATGTAAGATCATCCATGAAGACAAAAATAGACCACTTGCATTTGTTCTATGACTGATGCCTGCGACAGGGCCTGGCCTAGAGTAAACACTTGGTACATATTTGTTCAAGGGATAGATGGACAGATGGATGGGTGGGTGGGTGCTAGAACTGAGAATCTGAAAGCTCTCAGGAACCAAGACAATTGCTCTCTTTGTCGGTACACCTACTCTTGCTCCCCAACTTTGTCTCTCTCAAAGGAGCAAATCGTATTAACCTCGATGTTCATTTTCGGTGCAGGTAGCCATGCCTTTCTTGGGAACAAAATCATACTGTGTGCAGATTCTTTGGGTAGAGGATGTGCTAGGGAGAAAATGGGAAGTCTTCCTGGCATAAAAGCAACACATAAAGAACTTGGCAAAGAATTCAATAGAAGAGATTAACAGAGAGAATTCTGAAGAAACTAGGGAACTCTAGAAAGTGCAGAGGGAGGGGTCTGGAGAAAAAGAACCATTATGTATTTATAACACTAACCTAGGGTGTAGGGTGTAGGGTGTAGGGTGATACTTTGGATAAGGAAGCTGGAACAAGTAGGTAAGCTAAGGCCAGATCACAAAGGCCAGAAGAAGAAGTCTGAACTTCATTCTGTAGACCTCAAGTTGCCATTGTGGTCAAAGGGGTGGATAACGGTGGAGTGTTTGGTCACGCTCCTTGAAACACACTGCCTACTCACAGACTTCCACAACCATACTACAAAGCTGGACATTCGTATCATTTGGAGCCAGAGAGCTGTACTCCACTTCCCAGACTCACCCATGCCATCTCTTGGCTCTGCCAACACCAACACTGTCATTAGAGAGTATGCAACAGAGCTCCTCCCCAAATCCAATTAAACATCAGCCAACAAATAGAAATTAAGAATCCCTCATGTGCAGGAAAAGTGAACACCTGGCTCCAGTCTCTGAGTTGTCTTATTGGCATCGTAAGGTATACAAAGATGGAATAATTAACTACTGATTCACAAGAGGACACGATCAGGAGGTGGACTGTGTAATTCAGACCCTTCTAATTCAGCAGTCTTCAAACTTGGCTGCATATTTGAATCACCTGGATGATGGCTGGGTCCCATGCATAGAAATTCTGATTGAGTTAGTTGTGCATGGGACCCTGGCAGGGGAGTTTTTTTTTAAGATTTTATTTTATTTATTTAAGAGAGAGCAGAAGTGGGGAGTGGGGCAGAGGCACAAGCAGACTGACTCCCCACTGAGCAGGGAGCCCTACTCGGGACTCGATCCCAGGACCCTGAGATCATGACCTGAGCTGAAATCCAGAGTCGGCCACTTAACTGACTGAGCAACCCAGACACCCCTCATGGGAATTTTTAAAATTTCAACACAAGAGTACAGAGTTGAGAATCACTGCAGCAATAGGATACCTGAAAAGTAAGGGAATGTAATGGGCAGGAGGGATAGAGCAGGTGTGTGAAGAACAAGTACAGAGGTTGAGGTCCTATTTGGTGAGAAAACCATGTGGGTAGAGTCCTGGGAGCAGCCAAGCGCATGGCTTGACCGGGTATATTAAATGCTGGGCTAAGACTGGCAAGGCTCTTGTCTTATGACCAAAGCAAGACAAGATGTCTTATCCAGGTACCCGGACCAGGTGGTCCAGTCCACTCTGGATTAGGTGTTGAAGGCTTAGGACTAGGTCCCAGTTCCCCCAGTTGATAACTTGGTAATTTGGGATAGTCACTTAATTTGTTGTCATCCAGGGCAATATCTAAATTTTACTGGTATAATAGACTGGACCACCACAGAAGGATATTCAGATCCTACATAAGGATTTTTTTACTGATGGAGGGCCTGGGGACTGAAACCCTGCCTGGGACTCACTCATCAAACCTTGCACACAGTACATCCCAGAAAAAAAGGTATCTTATGGGCTAGCCATTGCCACGGGTGGACAGTCTAATAATCATTTACCGAACTAACTGATGTTCTCTACTTCTCCTGCTAAACACCCAGACTGAGCCCACAGTCCCACTGACTCACATAGACAGTATGTTCCCACACTGTTGTTTTCACCAAATGCCAGCCACATTTGTTCACAAACCTGGTTTGCCAATTAGTGCAGCTTTGTAATTTTATTAAATATTATCTGAACCAATGAAATATGAGTACAAAAAGATTTTATTTCTATGGAAGCTAAGTTGAATACCTAGGAAAATCACAGCAAAGGCAATAAGCCCTAAAAATT
>NC_138377.1:118738682-118748717 GCF_054177405.1 Leptonychotes weddellii | reverse complement strand
GCAATTAAGAATTCCTCGTATCAGTGAGATCATATGATACATGTCTTTCTCTGTTTGACTTATTTCACTCAACATAATACCCTCCAGTTCTATCCACGTCGTTGCAAATGGCAAGATCTCATTCCTTTTGATGGCTGCATAATATTCCATTGTATATATATACCACCTCTTCTTTACCCATTCATCTGTCCATAGACATCTTGGCTCTTTCCACAGTTTGGCTATTGTGGACATTGCTGCTATAAACATCGGAGTGCACATACCCTTTCGGATCCCTACTTTTGTATCTTTGGGGTAAATACCCAGTAGTGCAATTGCTGGATCATAGGGTAGCTCTATTTTCAACTTTTTGAGGAACCTCCATACTGTTTTCCAGAGTGGCTGCACCAGCTTGCATTCCCACCAACAGGGGATGTTCTTAACTAGCATCTTCCCAGCCTCTAAGATGGTTCCCTCGGCTGCTCCCAGCCCTCTATTAGCAAAATTAAAATGATACTCTATAGCTCATGGGTCGTCATGGGGCCATATACAGTGATTTAATTCATAAGGCGGAGCACCTGACCTTCCAGAGCTTTCTATCCGAGGCAGCATGGATCCTGAAGCACAGGACACAGGTGTAAGGCTGCACAAAAACACTCGATCAATAAACCTTTCTGCCACATTCAGGAGAAGGGAACCGGATGGCGCTTATTCTGGAAATAAGATCCTGATGCTGGCATTCACACAGCCCTTTATATCGGGGGAGGATAACATGACAAGACAAACATTTTTCTTTTTCTTTTTTTTAAGATTTTATTTACTTATTTGACAGAGAGACACAGCGAGAGAGGGAACACAAGCAGGGGGAGTGGGAGAGGGAGAAGCAGGCTTCCCGCTGAGCAGGGAGCCCGACATGGGGCTCGATCCCAGGACCCTGGGAGCATGACCTGAGCTGAAGGCAGATGCTTAACGACTGAGCCACCCAGGCACCCCAACAAAAACATTTCTTAGAGAGCACATATTTAATTCCCTTTGCAAACTGGCTTTCAACCTGGATTATTTTTCCACATGCCCCATGTCCAGTGTCTACTCCTACTTGTTCTCTTATTCCCAATTTTTCTATAATAATTGCGTCCAGATTTGTAAGCCCCAAGCCAGCTTTCAGTGAGTGACACGGTGGCCTCTGATACGTCTCACCCTTCTCCCGTGGGTCAGCTTTATGGTTTGCACTGCATGTCCTCCTGTCTTGCATGGACACCACCTCTGTCCCTCCCTCCCTCCCTCCATCTTCCTTGCACTATGCCTTTTCTGACCTTAGTGGGAAAATGAGCTGGGGGGACGTTGGTGTTGTTCTGTAAGCAAGTGGGAGCCATCGAAGATGTGAGGGCATGAGGCTCTCTATCAGTGGGGAACCAGAGCACCCGGGGGTGGTGGGATGGGGTGGCGGACAGTGAGGGACCGAGTAGGGGGACATCATTCACAGCACTGTTGTGACACTCGAGGAAAGGAGAGTGAGCGCCCAATGCTGGGGCTGGGGGTGGAAAGCAGAGCAAAGTTACAGAGCTCCTCTCCTTCTGGGATCCCTACATCCCCAGATATTAGAGGGGACACCTGGCTTTACAGGAAGGACAGCTAGATTTCAGCTTTTGTATATAGCTGTCAGCTGCCTTGGAAATGTCCCACAGATGAGAGGTGCTTCATGCCGGGCTGTGCTGTGGGGAATGGTTAACCTTGTACAACACAAAAGTCCCAGGAAGGAGATTTCGGTCTCAGATGCAGGAAGGAGAGAAAATAACCTGAATTATTATAAATGGAAAAAGAGATCTCAGAGATAGATTAAGAAAATGGGACAAGGAGGCATGATCAAGAGTCTTCAAAGGATGGCGTGGACAGGGGGAGCGTACTGCATGCTCCAGTGGAGCAGAACTCTACCCGATTTCTCTGAGTTGACACTGGAGTTCCCATGAGGAAAGAAAATATATATATATTTAAAAGATTTTCTTTATTTGACAGAGAGAGAGACAGCTAGAGAGGGAACACAAGCAGGGGGAGTGGGAGAGGGAGAAGCAGGCTTCCCACGAAGCAGGGAGCCTGATGCGGGGCTTGATCCCAGGATCCTGGGATCATGACCTGAGCCAAAGGCAGACGCTTAACGACTGAGCCACCCAGGTGCCCCAAGAAAATATTTTACTTGGAAAAATATCCTGCTTGGTATAGAAGATGAGGTGTGGAGGGCAGTGAGTGAGAGTCAAGAAAACAAGCTTCTCTGCATTATAAAGAAGCAGCAGGTGGGTGAGAAGGAGGGTGGGGGGGTGGGGCCAGAAAGGAAGATGGGAGGGAGGTGAGAAGGGGAGGAGAGTGTCAGAGCAGGGTAGGTTCTGGGGCTTTTAAGAAGTGGGTGATGTTACTCAATTAGAAATGATTTACATTTCTGTGACGTAGTCCCTTTCCCCAGTACCTCTGGAAAGCCTGCTACCTCCAAAATCCAATGGCAGGTTTTCTTTTCTTTTCTTTTCTTTTCCTCTCCCCTCCCCTCCCTTCTTCTTTTCCTTTCTTTTCTTTTCTTTTTAACATGAAACCACCACTGTGCTGGATCCCTCACCCACATTGATGTTATGGGGCAGCAGGACTGCATGCAACGGTGAGTGAGGTTATCCATCTGCTGACCTGATTGACCTACAGGAACCTGAACCTGGAAGAAATCCTAAGATGGTAAACTTTGTAGGAACACCCAGAAATCTTGGGGGAGGATCCTGGGATTTTCACAGGTCAGGGAATGAAGTTCTAGCTGGTTAGGACTGCTCCTTAAGGGCGGAGAGACCCCAGCTGCAGGATGGATTCTATATCTTGGCTTTTCTGTTTTCATCTGGGGTCTAGCTTACTTGATAGGGTACACTAATTTGAGATGATCATTACTAAACGCACTGACCCCTGATCAGCTCAGATCTGAAGCTTGGGAATCCCAGGGCCGGGATTCTGGAATGGGTCGCTGTGGATAACTGTGCCGGGTAAGTATGCCGGGAGGCTGGAACGGAGACAGATACTGCTGGCTAGAGCCAACCTTCTGGGTCCTCCTTCCAAGCTGTAATCAGAACGCCTTTTCTGAGATCCCTCCAAACTACCTCCTTCCAAAATGCGCAAGCTGTATCCTAAATCAGTGCAGCTCAAACTTCACTGTGCCTCAGAACCACCTGGATGCCTCCTTAAAACGGTTTGCCAAGGCCCATCCCCAGAGGTCCGGGAAGGGGCCCGCCAATGTGCATGTCTAACAAATTCTCAGGGGCTGCTGCTGGTGTGGGACCCACACTTCGAGAACTGTTACCTTGACCAGTGTTTCTCAAACTTTAATGTGCACGGAGTCATCTGCCAATCTTGTTAAAATGCAGCTTCTGATTCAGGGGGCCTGGGGTGGGGCCCGAGAATTTGCATATTGGATGACGCTGAAGCTTCGTATGAGGACCACCCTGTGGCTGGGGTTGCCCTATACCATGTTGCCTTTAGCCTTTGATGGGCTGAAGGTCCAGTGTTTCTGACCTGCTGGGAATAAGTACTGTAAGCGCCACCATCCCAGGCTGCTAGCCTCGACGCTTTGCATGGGTCTGGTTGTCTCCTCTTCCTTGCGCTTCTGCAGTCCCCAGCTCCGTGTGCCCCACCCCATGTCCCCGCTAGGAACTGAGCTGCCTAGTCAGCTGTGGGAACACCTGTCGGTCCCAACCACAGCGCTGTGGGGACAGTTAAGCCTTGTCAGGCTCCGGCTCTCGCTGGAGATCAGGGCCTGCTTTGCCCTCACCCGGCTGGCGGTGGCCTTGTGAAGGGTCAGCTGTTCCTTTGCCCTTGAGACCAGCTCCACTCGGCTCTCCCCTGGCCTCCCCGCTGTCCCTGGCTGCTCCTGAATGACTCCATCCTCCAATACGGACCTGCTGCAACCTGCTCAGGCCGTGGCTCTGGGCAAAAGGGCAGGAGGATCTGGGAGGTGGTTCAAGATGAGGAGGCATTGAAAAGATGGGCATCTGGGGAGAAGGAACGAGGGACGGCAGTTAATATTTGCAGGATTGCAATAAAAAAAAAGCACGCCGACTTAATCTGCAACATGATGGATTTAGGGAGGGTTTCTTGTAGGATGGGAGAGTGGGAAGAGAAAAATGGTCTGGGATTCAGGATACCCGGAGATCTAGTCCTTATTCTGACGCGTCAAGAACCATCCCCCCACCCCGGACCTCAGTGTTCTCATTTATAAAAAGAGAGTGTTGGATTAAACTCCCTTTGTGGTACCGCATGTCTCAAAGAGTTACTTATTACTAGATTGATTATAAGGGAGGCCGGGAAAAACCTTAGGCTTTGCAACAGGAAAGACCTGACTTTAACTCCTCGCTTCTCCTCCTCCTCCTCCACAACTGGGAGGCATTGGACACATGTCAGCCACCCTGAGTTATTTCTTCACCAGTGAGGATTACTTGATACAACAAATTAAAATAACCTGAAATAGCTGCAGGTTCATAGTGAGCAGACACTCAGGAAACAGATGCTAATGTTATGACAATCATTAAAAACCAGGACCTTTTCACCGTACTCCATTTATTTGGGCTAGACACAAATGCTCAAAAGCGTATTATTATCATTATTTTTTTTAACTAGAAATCACTTCGATTCTGTGCCTCCCACATCAGCCCCTGAGTTAGTCTGTGTCCGCTCCACTCAGCCTCCAAGAAAACATGTTCCAAAACCCTGGAACAACAAGGTAACAACAATCAAGACAGCACGTTGCCATACTTAGTTTTAGAGAATTATTTAATACTAAATTGCAACAAAACGGACTGAAACATAACCTGTGCCAACAGCCCCCATGGGCGCTATAAGCCCAAGGAAATGTTTGAGAGCAGGATAGACAGCACGGGACGAAATGATTTTCTGTTCTCTTTCTTTGAAAATGGATGTCTCGGGATGCTGTACTGATGGGTGCTCACTATATGGTCCTTGATGGAAAGAAGGCTGTTCTAGACGCTTCACTGTCCCACCCCCTTGAAGACGGTAGTACATCTGGAATGTGACCGGCATGTCTCTTGATAGCCTGGGGGTTTGCTCACGTGGTTCCTCTTCGGGGCCTCTAGGAGGCAGGTGTCTGGTTGCAAGCAACAGCAACAGAGCCCAGTTCATTTGCACCTGGAGCTTACAGGTGCAAGCGGAAGGCTGAAGGGTCGGAGCTAGCAGGCAGTGGCAATTCAGGCGCTTCTGCCTGGGTGAATCAGTTCGGAGGAACCCACGTGCTTCGGATTTCCTATCTCTTAAGGAAACAGGCCTGGCACTTCCAGTGTCCTGCTCTCAGGCCCAGCCCCCAAATACCACATCATCCCCCTCCCCTTCCCACCTCTCCCACCCAGGGACTCTGAGGTCAGCAGCTGGAAAGAGGCGCAGTGGCGCATCCGAGGGCCAGCCCCTAGGTGACTCCCATGCCCAACAGTTACTTTAAGCAGTTGTCACTGATAGAAGGACATCCGTGTGAGTCCTATGTTTAATATTCAGCTCGGTGGACGATGTTGCTTTCAGTATCAATCTTTGGCGATTGGGTAGTTAATTTCCTATTACACCTGGTGTTACTGTTCAGTCATTCCACGCTCAGTATGTTTGGTTTGTACGAATACGTGGTTATTAGCACAGTGTGTCTACAAATAATCCCCTCGATGCTGTATGATTAGCCGGGGGTCTGCATCAGCCAAACAATTACGTCTACTTGCGAATCACTTCCACGGTGGGCTACACATTTCCGAATGCAACTAGGGAAAGAGAGCACCGCTGTGTCCTGTGCCTTCCTTCCCAGTTATACGCTGAAATGGGCATAATAGCAGCTACACGGTGAGTTTGCTGCATTCAGTCGTATAATACATACATGGTGCCTGACATGTAGGAAAGTCTAAAAGGCAAGGATTATAACTAGTTTTTCTTCATGTCTTTCCCCACTCCCATATGCTAATCAGCGACTAAGCCTTTGTTGGTTCATATCAAAAGTTTATTTTTTTTTAAAGATTTTGTTTATTTGACAGAGAGAGACACAGCGAGAGAGGGAACACAAGCAGGGGGAGTAGGAGAGGGAGAAGCAGGCTTCCCGCTGAGCAGGGAGCCCGATGTGGGACTCGATCCCAGGACCCTGGGATCATGACCTGAGCCGAAGGCAGACACTTAACGACTGAGCCACCCAGGCGCCCCTCATGTCAAAAGTTTAAAGGCAGGAAGAGGGTGGAAGAAGGGACGGGGCAGCCGTGGGCGTCCCTTAGCCCTTTCCATGGTGAGGAACTGAGTTACAGTAAGCACCCCCCATCTCCTCCCTCCACAGCGTGGCTGTCCTCATGCTCCTAATTCTGATTCAGGACTGATGTGGGATTATTATTTTTTTTATGATTATGCATTATTTTGTGTGAAAATAATAAAGTATATGTTATTTATAACACAGCTCTAATAATTTATTTCTTTCCATGTATCACTGCTCAAGACACAGAGTCCCAGAAGAGAGTGGGAGGGAGAGAGAGAGAGAGTTTAATTTGTCTGGCTTTGATGATGTGCCTCACCCTTCAGCTGGGGGAGAGGCTGTCGCTCTGGTTTACAGTTCTACTAAGCAAATTAGGACAAGTTGATTTTCATAAAAGGAAATTGGGTCACAGTTGCCAGAAGTACAGAGTAGATGCAGTGGGGTGGTGCAAAGCCCTGATCTCCATTGCAGGGTTCCGAGCAACTACTCCTATAAAAAATGTAAAGCCCAATAAACAAACCACTTCATAGTAGCAGCTATTCAATTTGAACAAAAAAGGTAAGAAATGGTATAATTTAATCATTTTGTCATATATACACATACACACACACACACACGGACATATAACTAGGTATAGAGTATTTTATATGGACGCGGTTCCTTAAAGTTGCCCATTATTGATGGACATCCATCTATGCACATACTTTGTTTGAGACTCTCACACTCCTGCCCCCTCCCACCTGCTCACTGTCTGAGTCACCCAAGTCTGTCTTCTACTGTATTAGGAAAGAGGTCTTGTGCTACATTGTGACACCAAGAAGACACAAAGGGATAAGTCTGAGTGACCCTTGTCCTCAGGGAATCCCAAATCAAGGAAGAGGGACCGACACGTGAGTGGGTCAGTTCCAGATGGCCCGTGGCCTGGAGGCCACCAGACTTGGATTTGCAGGTGCAGCCTGAGCCAGAACACCAGGGGCTCTGGCTCCAGGGTTTGTGCCTGGGGCACTGACCACACTCAGCTCTACAGGATTCCTGGGGCTTTTCTCATGCCCCCTACTCATGTCTTCCCTTAGGAATCCTGTGTCTCACTTGCATGAACCTGGTGTCAATGGGCTGGGACCCATTCAGTGTCCTGAGGCTGCTGTGGGCGGTGGCGAAGTGGGCACCTGGGCACCTGTCCGCTGGTCAGCTCCTTCCCACCATGGAGCTGGGTTTGCCAGAAGCAAGGCAATGCATTCGTCAGTCCCATTCCCTCTCTCCTCCTCCAAGTCCCTCTTGCAAGAGGACTCCAGAAGGCCAGCTTCCTGCCCCAGCCTCCCCAGAAAGCTCAGGGATGGTCACTGAGCACTCCTTGATGTGCTCATCAGTTGATCCGAGACCCACATAGGAAGTTCCAAAGGGGCAGCTTGATCACCATTCAGTGTCAAAGGGCAAGCATTAACCATGCCCACCTCTTTCCATCTGCCCTTTTTGGAGAGAGGCCAGCCGGGGAATGTGGAAGGGATTTTATTTAATTTCATTTTTATTCGTTTTCAAGTGTCCCAGGAAGTGGAATTGACTTTTCTGCTCTTGGATTAGGTGCAGCAAGATGATTTAAATCTGAAAATATTGGGGAAGTATCTTCTAGAACTCTGCCTTGATCTTGTCACCCTCCTAGTCAATAACACTTGCTCTTGCCCTCTGCCCTAGGGGACAATCCAAACCCTTTCTCCGGCATTCCAGGCCCTAGGCGGGAAGTGGGCCACCTCGCCAGTCACACCTCCTGCTGTCCCATCCCCTGCCGCCTTCTGTTTTCACCACCCTGGGTTACCCTCCGTTCTCCCAGACACTCCTCTGCTTTGCCCATGTTGGGCGCTCGCTCAGAATGCCTGGCTCCCCTGTTTTCATCTCTTCAAATCGTCCTCAGTTCCGACATCACTTCTGTCAGGAAGCCTTCCCTGTTTCTCCAGGTGGGAGTTAACCGCTCCTCCCGTCCCACTCTCAGAGTGCTTGTGTGTGGCTGTCTCTTTCTCTTTCCGTTCTAACATGCATTCTGGATAACTTGCATGTTTCCTCACCACATCCCAGTTTTTATTTCAGTTCCCAGTCACTTAAGACAAAAAAAAAAAATCTAGGGGACATTGAGAATTCCCCTCTGCATTACTGCATGCATCTCACCCAACAGCAATGCTGCTCATTTTCCCTGCTAAATATTTCTTGAACCCATCTCTCCTTCTCTCCAGCAGTTATCAGCTCAGTGGTTGGGCCCCTGTCACTGGTCTCAGAGGTCACTGCAACAGCCTTCCTGCTGGGTTCCTTGCTGGGGTCTGCTGGGCAAAAATCCATCCTCCTCATGGGGCTGGCAGATTTGTCTCTCTCCCCATTAGTCTGGCAACTTCTCAGTAGCAATCACATCATGATTACTAGGGCCTGGTGCAAATTGAGGCTTAATAAACATGGAGTGAATGAGGGATGAATAAGTGATGTCATGGGGGGGGGCACCAAATCACCTTGGTTGGGAGGACGTTACATAATCACGGGCCCTTGACTCACATAAAATTCTGTCTTCCCTCTCCAAACCCACTTTACTCATCTTAAAATGACAGTGATGCGTTTATTTCTAAGGTCCAATCCATCCAACTTCCCTGCCAATTCACTTACATTTGTCTCATAATTGAGCAAACACCTTAAATTGTAGTGATTGGGCTGGGCACTTTGCAAGAGATAACTCTTCCCTTATTAAAAAATGTTTTTCTGTTTATTTCAGCTTGCTCCCCAGGCCAGCCAAACATTCATTTTCTTTTGAAATAGACACGGGCTTTTGCCAACTGGGCAGAATGCAACCAGAAAGCTTTCTAATCTGGTGTGTGACTCTCTCCTTCGGCACCTGCTTGGGTCTCTCAGACTCCTTGATTCAGAATCAAGTTAAAGATTGTCTGGAAAATCTGCTTTGACATAAAAATCAATAAAAGAAAAGGAAGCAGGAATGATTTCAAGCTACAAATTACACGATTCAGGAGGTGAGCACACATGGCTTCCTCCTTTAAAGATGATGGAAGGTGGGGTCTGAAGTGTTAATTCAATGAAATCACAATAATGATTGTGCCAGGAAATTTCTGCTTTGGGAAAATGTGCTCAGACAACAGATGAAGTAGCCATAAACTTCTCCCCCTCCCAAACTATTCCTAAATTCAAATATTCTCTTCTCTTGCTTCCAGAATTATATTCAGGCCGGCGAGTTCAATTAAGATAATGTGGTTAGTGCCTCATCAACAGGTCTTGGAAAACTTTGGTAAATATATACCAGGTTTCTTTTGTCTATTGGAATAAAGTAAATATAACATTAATAAAATATATACCAGGTTTCTCTTGTCTATTGGAATAAAGTAAATATAACATTAATAATAGTGGGGACTTCTCAAATGCCTCCTGCTTGTGTAGTCCCAATTTCCTTATGGAAAATCTCTACTCGAAGGCCATCAAATTCCAAGTCACAAAGTCACAATTTTCCTGGAGAACCGAACCTCATACATGGGATCCCATTTCATTCCGTGGCGCTTCTCAATGAGACAGTACCCGGGTCAGGGGTAAGAAGCACTGTGGTGAGCAGAATGGTCTGTTGATTAGGGTAAAGCCTTAGGAAAGTAGTTTAGGGGTGTTTGGACAAAAGGAGTTGAGCTTTGTGAGCTGTGTGAGCACAGCTGCGTGGAAGAGAATAACATGGCGGACCAGGGGTCAGATGGTAAGTTGTTCCTAGGAAACGCATGAGTGTGATATGTGGGGATGTCCCTCAAGAAGGTGAAATGTCGAGGTGTGTATCCTTTTTTTTTTTTTTT
>NC_138377.1:118731861-118738582 GCF_054177405.1 Leptonychotes weddellii | reverse complement strand
TCAAAAGGGGGGAAATCAGAAATTGATTGAGGTCAAGGTGGTGTCCAGGTTTGGAAAGTGCCTGAGCATCTGGCCCCTAGTGGTCAGGAGGTCAGAGTGTGCCCAGGGAATTAAGGATCCCCACAGAAACAAGTGGGGTTGCCTATCCAGAGACAACGGTGTCTGAGTGGGGTTCTCACCAGCATATCATTAAAACAATAGCAAAAGAATTAAGCCAGTGGCTCCATCTGCCACTCAACCCATCTTTCTCAACTGTCCCTGGCATCCCAGTGCCTGCTGTGCTGGAAAACTTGAGCAGAACACAGGAAGGGAGATCACGCACCAGGCACATACCTGGTTTCTTACCCCCTCTGGGTTCCTGAAGCTAACTAGTTTGATGTCTCCGTTTCCTCCTCGGTAACAGGAAATGACGCCATTAGCAGCCGTTAGCAGAGCGTGAGGAACTCTGCTTCCTCTGCCTCAAACTCCCCAGCTATGCCCCACCCACAATTCTAATACAATACTGATTGCTATCTATGACACACATTTATGTGTTCATGGGAGAAATTTTGGAAATGCAGATAGCACAGGGCAAAAAATGGAAAGCCACTGCAGGTAGGAAGGAAACCTGCTTTAGAAAGAGGATGGGAGGGCGCCTGGGTGGCTCAGTTGGTTAAACGACTGCCTTCCTTCTCCCTCTGACTCTCCTCCCTCTCATGCTCTCTGTCTCTCATTCTCTCTCTCGCAAATAAATAAAATAAAATCTTAAAAAAAAAAAAGAGGATGGGATAGCACCTGTTTGTGCGTCTGTCCCTGCTTCTACCTTTAACTTTTGAGTTAGCTCAGCCTCTGTCCCCTTTGGCCTGCCTCTTTCTGTGCCCCATGGAGGCTGGTGGCACAGCGGGAGGCTGAGTAATATGCTGGGGTTGGAAAAACTGGCTTTGGAATCAGACCAGCTGACGCATAATTTCAGGGTGGCCTACCTGAACCTTGACAACGGTATTTCTTTCCCTTTCTTTCTCTTTCTTTCTTTCTTTCTTTCTTTCTTTCTTTCTTTCTTTCTTTCTTTTTCTTTCTTTTTCTTTTTCTTTCTTTTCTTTCTTTCTTCTTCCTTTTTCTTTTTTTTAAGATTTTATTTATTTATTTGAGAGAAAGAGAGAGAGCACGCAGAGGGAGAGAGAGAAGCAGACTCCTGCTGAGCGGGGAGCCTGATGTGGGGCTCAATCCCAGGACGCTGGGATCATGACCTGAGCCAAAGGCAGATGCTTAACTGACAGCCATCTAGGCGCCCCAACCATGATGTTTCTAAGTGTCTTTTACTCATTTGTAGAATGGAGATGAGAGGACCTTCCTCGAAGCCTGGTGGGGAATTCATTGTATGCCCTGGCACACAGTAATAACCAAATAGATGTTTGCTCTGCATAAGGTCCAGCTCAAGCCTTCTCTTCTTGTGGGTGGGGGATGGGGTAACTGGGTGATGGGCAGAAGGAGGGCACGTGATGTGATGAACACTGGGTGTTATATGCAACTGATGAATCACTGAACTCTACCTCTGAAACTAATGATGTACTACTATATGTTGGGTAATTGTATTTAAAAAAAAAAGCCTTCTTTTCTTTAGGTAGCTTTTTCTAATCTGGTCCACACTGACCTCCCAATGACCTCATGGAATTGTTACATGATTTATATTTGGCTTTTTACCTAATCCTGTCTCCTTTCTCCTGGCCAGCCCAAGGGGAATGAACTCCCTCAGCTGTGGACCCTGCTTCGGTTTCTTCTGTTTTCTCCAGGGCAACCACACAAAATGCTTGCCAACAACATTTTTGGAACAATACAGCATTAACACTGATTAGATGTTATGGAATTTGTCCTAGAGCTAATCAGAACTTGGTGAAATCGCCCTTCGCAGGCGATACCCTTATGCTGGCCACGATGCAGACACTTTGGGGACACCCAGGGACTCCTGAGGTCTGGGATTTGGTGACCACTCAGATCCGCTGCCTGTACGGCTCAGGCGCCCAGGGCTCTCTCGCTCCCAGCCAGGTGATGTCTGCTTCCTTCCGACGCATGGTGAGTTTGGGAATGGCCGTCTGGGCGCTCAGGAGTGGAGATGTTGAGCTCGGAGAGGCCCGGAGGGGGAAGGGACTTTGGAGTGAAGTCTGTGTGTTTGTTTGCTGTCCATCACTCCCCATGGCCGTGGGAGGGAATGACGGTGGGTGCTTTCCTTCACTATCCCCAGCCTTCTGATAATAGTGGTACACAGGCTGGGGGCATCTTTCCCCATGAGCTTTTGTCTTTGGAGCATCACCTCAAGAACACACGTCAGGGGAGAAAGTTCCATTTATTATCCTTGCCATGATAAAAATTCTGCCATTTGTACGGGGAGGGTCTCTTTTGAGACTGACGCAGGAAGACAGCACCCTCTTGCCCCTCCTGGAGCGTGGGGGGAGCAGGGAAGAAGACAGCACCCTCTTGCCCCTCCTGGAGCATGGGGGGAGCAGGAAGAGGCCACGGCAGGAGCAACCACAGAGCTCCTTTGTCATGGACTCTACCAGCCATCGCTTCCATCCCGAAGTGAGGTTGGCAAGGTGAGTGGTCAGGTGTCGGGGCTGCAGGTGAGGGGAGGCTCTGCACCTGCATTCTGCAGCCCTGGTCTGTGCCCCGTGTTCACTCTGTATCCAGTAAGCCTCCCATTAGCCACCTGCTTAAGGATCAAAATCTCACTGTGGACTTCCTCCATGTGGTGTGTATTTGGGTGTCTGGGCAGAAGTTGACCCCAAGCTTGTCCAAGCAGAAGGTTGCCTCCCTCTCTGATCTTGTTCTCTGACAGTTTGGTTGTGTCCCTCTCCCCCACCCCCCCAGGAGGCCAGGGTGTGCCATATGATTGTTGGCATCTCATTCCTGCTCATCAGATGGGCTCTGTCTGCAGGGTCCATCCATCGCTCCCTGTTGCTGCGTTGAACCTGGAGTTCTCCAAATGCCTGCCATGCGGCTGTCACCAAAGTATTTTCAACCCTGCTCAGTGTGTACCCAAAATCCAGGGAGGGAATCTACACAGAAACATTTGGAGGAACCAGAATGCAAGTGGAATTATTAACATTTGAGGTGGGGGTGGCGATATCTTGGCTCGGGATCTGAGCTTCACAGAACCCCGGGACACGAATGGATTATTTGGTCTCTTAGAGACCCCTCCAGTTTTGTGATATTCTAAGTTGGATTCAGAATGAGAATGGGAAGGGGCAGGCCAAGCGGGTAGAAATTTGCTCCTGTTTATTATAAGGAAATTCAGAGTTATGGGAGTAAAAGGAGTGTTCTCGGATCACAGTGGCCTGGCTCCCTCAGGCATGCCTGGGAAGGGGGATGATGAAGCCGGAAGGCTGTATAGGGCCAGGGGTTATAGGCGCAGAGGGTGGCCTGTGGGTGGGCAGACCAGAGCAGACTAACAGAGGTGGGCTCTGAGGCCCTGACACTAATTCTAGACCTGTCCTCTGGCAGGTCTGAGACCACCTACCTACATATGTACTGTTAGGGCTTGGCTCGGAAGGCTGAATTTTCCAGGGACCTTATTAGCGGTGGCTCCTGGTGACTGTATTCGCTCAAGGCTGTGGGACAGGTGCCATTCATCTTCATACAACGTTCTATTCATACTTTACAACGCTTCAGTTCTCCTAGGTGCCACTTCCAAGGTTTTAATGATCCCATTAGATAAGACAGTCGTTTCTTTCTCCCTTCACTTTTATCTGGATCACTGGGTTTCCTTGTCCATGGAGAATGGTCATGGTGTGAATCTTTGTGCCTGTTGCTGGAAGGCACTGCTTGGTGAGGGATGGGAGGGGTGGATTTTGTTCCTTCGATCTTTTGCAGGAGCTATGTTAGTGTTCCAGAGCAAAGGAAATCCTGGAGAAGTGCTCTCAAGAGGAGCTTAGGAAAAGACACCCGCGAGGATTCTGACATGTCCTGCTGAGCAAGGCGGTCTCCTCACTGAGTTACAGAGCTGTGGTGAGCCACTGTCCCTGGAGGATGAGCTAAAGAAGACAGCTGGGAAATATTGTTTAGCCACCTCTGGGGTTAGTGGGGGCTAAGGTCATCTATGCATCACTCCAGGTGCCTCGAGGATATCTTGTCACTGTGTCCACACCTCACTATGTTTTTAGAGGTTCGAGAGTGAATGGGCTCTAGCACCCAATTGAACATGAAAGCCCAGGAGAGGATTTCTGTCAGGATATACTTTTGCTCCAAGAAGAGTAGCAAGTCTTGAACCCAGGTCACAGGTGTCTTGAGGTGTCAGTTTCTGCCTCTCAAGTTATTAAACATTTTCCACCACTTGTCTTGTACATTTCTTTGCATAATCCCTATAATATAGGGGCAGGTATAATTTTGTATATTCTCTATAAAATGTGTGAAGATACAATTAGCCTTACTTCCTATATGGGGAGACAGACTCAGAGCAGAAAAGTTACTCTTTCAAGTCACACATTTCATCGCTGGTGGAGTGTGGGGCATGAGTTCCTATCTCCTGATTCCCAGGTACATGCTGTTTTTGTTAGACTCAAAGTATTAAAGAACCCAGACTCTTTGGAAGTAATGAGGGATTCCAGAAAAAGCCTTAGCAGTGCTTAACAATTTGAAAGACCAAAGGAACTGAGGCCAAAGAAGATTGAGATAGGTGAGCTATTTCATTGTATAAATTTCCATTAACTTGGTTAATAATAATTGATGCCCCATTTGTACATTTCTATATATTAATTAAAAACACTTGAGATTTGATACAGGGTCAAAAATGACAGATTGATTTGTCTCTCAAATTGTGCTAATCCCCAAATGGGAATCCCATTGTGACCATGATTTTGTAGAATTGATTAGATGAAGAGAAATGTACTCAAGTGTCAAAGGCTACATTAGGAATGGTTGCTAATGAGCTAGACCTCTCAGAGCTGCCTGGCTGGGTGCATAGTAGGTGCTCAATGAGTGCTGATGGTTGGCTGGATTGATCAAGTTTTCAGTTAGCCTTCCATCCCACAGAGCATGGTGCTTTCATGTGTCAGCTAAAATGATATTCCAAGCATATACCAGCCTATAAACTTTAAGACGTGTTTGGAAAATTTTCAAACCTACAAAAGGAAATGAGAATAGTATAATAAACTCTTAAGGTACTGTTTTCCAGATTCAGTGCTTATCGATATTCTATTTTTGTTTATTGATTCCCCTTACACACACACACACACACACGCATGTACACGGAGGTTGGGGGGAGACAGAGAAAGAGAGAGAGAGAGTTTCTTTTTGGCTGGGATACTCTAGAAGAAATTCCAAACACCGTATCATTCACCAGTGAATACACCTGTATGTATCTCCAAGAGACAACAATTTAAAAAAATATATAACCATAATATCATCATCACAACAAAGTCACATTCATTCCTTCATATCATAGAATACCTCTTTCATGTTTAATGTTCCATGATTGTCTCAAAATGTTGTTCTTTTTGTTACATTCTTCAAATTAGATTTCACACGACATGCACACTGCATTGAGTTGATCCAGCTTTTTTGGTATTTTCTTCCATCTATGATAGTGTCCCCTCCCCTCTAAAGAAAAAAGTTAGGTCAAGAGACTTAACCAGATTCAGGTACTTTCTTTTTCATTTTTGAAAAATACTTCATAGATAAAATCATGCACTTTCTTTAACCTACAACATTTGGAAAGAATTCTATGTTTCTTGGGTATGCATTTATTCCAGGTCCTGATCCTTGGACAAAACCGATCATGTGAGCAATGTTTGGGGTAAATGACATGGAACCATGGTCCTTCACCACGCATCAGAAGTTGGACTCCTACAAATCACAGCCACCCAAGACACTGCCACTGGGTAATGATATAGGTTTCCGGATGCCGGACATAACTGTCACAAACTCCCTCAGGAAGGATTTTAGGGCAGAGCAAACCTCCAATTCAGGACCTATTCTCTCTTGCTTTACACAACTCTAAAAAGCTTCATTTTATTTTGGCAACTCACAGGAAGTAGGAAATAAAATTAGGAGGAACAGGTGGTCTGGAAACACAGTAAGAGATGGACGACAATTGGCATGAAGGAGGGCACGTGATATGATGAGCACTGGGTGTTATACACAACTGATGAGTCATTGAATACTGCATCTGAAACTAATTATATACTCTAGGTTGGCTAATTGAATTTACATTAAAAAAAGAGAGAGATGGATGACAACCATGTGATCCAGAAGAAACGTGAAAAGCAAAAACAAGAACAAGAGAAGGGACAGAGTCCAGTATAAACTGATAGAGAGCCCAAGAAACTTCCTCTTCCTCTTAGAGATACATCATGCTAGCCTATTTACTTGCACTATCTAATTTATTATCACATCAACCTTAGGACAGAGGTACTGTTATATCCTTTTTTTTAAAAAAAGATTTATTTATTTATTTTAGAGAGAGAGAGTGCGCGTGCGCACACCTGAGCGGAGGAGGGGCAGAGGGACAGAGAGACAGAAAGAATCCTAAAGTCAACTCCCCATTGGGCTCAGACCCCCAACGCAGGGCTTGATCCCGGGACCCTGAGATCATGACCTGAGTCAAAACCAAGAGTCAGACACTCAACTGACTGAGCCACCCAGGTGTGCTGGTACTATTATATTCTGTATTTTACAGATAAAAAGCAACATTAAGAAATGTTGCTAACAATGTCCACAATAGCCAAACTGTGGAAAGAGCCAAGATGTCCAT
>NC_138377.1:118705017-118731361 GCF_054177405.1 Leptonychotes weddellii | reverse complement strand
GTGGATCACCACATCAAAAACCAATGATGTATGGTGACTAACATAACATAATAAAATTAAAAACTCTAAAAAAAAAAAAAGAGGATAATGAACTTGCCCTCTAAGGGAAGTTGGCAGGCAGCTGGTGAATGTTCCCATGCAGACTTAGCATCAGCTTCAGTGCCCCTGGCAGCTGGTCGGTTCCTGCTGGCGAGGAAAGAGCCTCACACCAAGGAAGGGATATCCATCTCCCTGCAGCCCTGAACCCTGGGAGTCATTATGGCCATCCGGTGAGCTTCCCAGGCTATTTTCAATCAAGTATTTATACGAAACAGGTGCTTTTTGCTTATGAACTCTTTCTCTCAAAAGGATATTAAAATGGATCTTGGCACCTCAATTGGTGTTCTAAGACAACCCAGGCCAGCTCTTCCCATATTGCAAAGTCAGATGCTGCAGGCCTTACGAAAGAGATGGTTGAAGACTGGTTTTGGAACCTTAAACCCTTACCCACTGGGAGGGGGGTGGTGGTCTGAAAAGGGGTATAAAGACAGGACATAAAAACTTGGAAAGGAGGAGAGGGGTGATTAGAATTTCTTTGGAGACAGTTGTGCATTGACTTTTTACCCTTGATGGCAGAGACCAAGGGAGACTTTCTTTCTGATCCCAAACCTATTGAGAGGGATGTTAATGGGAATTCTCAAAGATCCAGGCAAGCATCTGCTGGTGCTTGAGAGACACGGGGGTCTAATATCTATCTCAAATTGGGGAATCTACAGAGCAAAAGCCTGTGGCTGAAGTTGTCCGCAGGTGACTCAGTGAACAGAAGGATGCCTTTGGAAAGTCATGCCACCCCCACCGACTGAGGTCAAATGGGAGTATTTCCTGGGGACTGGAGAAAGAGAGAAAACCCGGTAAAAGGTTGTTACCCTGAAGGGGAAGAGGATAGCTCAGAAGCAAAAGGCTGAAGCTGTACCATGGCATGCCCACGAGTCAACAGAAAAATTATAAGTGGATCAGCCAGGAGGGATGCATTTGCTCACATCAAGGGCCCTGAAGCAATGGTAAGCAGGACCTGTATTTATAATAATAATTCAGACTTGGCTAGAGCTCATCAAAGGCCAAGTGTTCAAGCACTCATTTAGCCCTCAACCACTCTATGAAACAGATACAATTATCATCTCCATTTTACAGATGAAGAAACGGAGGCCCAGAGAGGTCAAGTGACTTGCCCAAGGTTGCACAGGTAGAAAGTGCCAGAGCTGGAATTCAAATCCAGGCAGTCTGGCTCAGGTGCTCACCCTTGTAATCAAAGCACTGATGCTGAATCTTCCAGGAGCAATGAAGCTGTTACACAGTTCTGTAGGGGAACGTGTTCAGTTCCTCTCCTGGAACTCTGTGGAGAAGGCTGGGATCCTGGGTAAACTGATCCAGGCTCCGCTTGTCTCTCAGAGGCAGTGCATGGAGTCCCTGACTTGTCTCCACTTGCCAACGCCCTCCCATATTCTCTCAATGTGTTTTCCTCAAGGCCTGCTCCAGGGACACTGTCATCCCTCCTCCCAGCCAGCTCTAAACTCAGGTGTCAGCAGAACTGACACCAGCCCCAGAAGCTTCTCGTAGCCACCCGCCCGCCCCGCCCCGCCCCCGACTGGCTACAGGAGCATCTCTGCAAGTCCAGTCTCAGAGAGATCCTCCGGGAAGTCTCTAGTTTCCTAAGGGAGAAGCTACAGGTTCAAGTGTAATGCTTTTTGTTGCCAAAGTCAGCTGGGGAGGCTCTTTTTTATAAATCCTTTCTCCTCCTTTACTGGCGGGCATCCTGAGCTCTGGACCTGGGAGAATAAGCTGCTCAAGTTCAGACAGAAATGTCGCCCTGCCTCCCCCTCCAAGTGATGCCCGCTAGAGGTCCTTTGATGAAGGAAGTCCTAATGAAAATATTTTTAAGAAGATATAAAAATTTAAAAAAGTGTAGATACTTTTTACACTCACATATATACATATATGCACAAATATTTGCATTTATATAAAATTTATATTTATTTGTATATATGTATATACATGTATATGTGTATGTGTATATACATATGTATGTATGTATTTATGTATGTATGTATCATCTATCTATCTACCTTAGACTTTGCAAGATGCCTAGCAGAGAAACAGAGAATTTAAAGTTACCGGTGACTCTATAGATTGTAATCCAACCTCCTGATTAATAAGGTAGAGAACTGAGACCCAGAGATGCCAAGTGATTTGCCCAACATCACACAGCCAGGCACCAGAACTGGGGCTGGTCCAGTCTCCTGCCTCCTTAAAGTGCACTGCTCCTCCCCACTCAGCTCACATCCTGTTTTGCTGATACCACATATCTGCTTGGGGAGGTCCTTAGCACTTTGGTGTTGCCTCCAGCAGCCTCCGTTTTAAGGGTAGGAGACTGAGGGGCAGAATGGTTAAGGGACCGGGACATACCAGGGGAACTTTCAGGTCTTCCTAACTCCAGGGTCAGAGCTCTTCCCAGGACACACAAGCCTCCGCCTGGCGTGCCAGCCCCCATTGTCTGCTAGCGGCTGCATGGGGGGTTTGGGGTCTCGGCTGACTCGAAGGCGGGCTTCAGTCTTGTGACCCTGGCCTGTATCCTGTTCACCCACCTCCCAGTGGGGAGCCCTTTAGAGTTCTCAACGGAGAGTCCGTACCCTTTTCTGGAGCCTTTGCTGCTTGGTGGACTCTGGATGCCAACTTTATTCCTTTGAAGCTCTTAAGACACCTAAATTGTGTTCAGCTTTTTGGCCACCAGTCCTTATATTGGAAATGGCAAATGTCACAAGGGGAGAATCTGTGTCACATGATGGTTCACCCCTGTCTCCTCTTCACTCTGCACTCTTGTATCAAGTCCTTGCTTCCTTGGTAGCTCTCTGATGCCTTCCTGCAGGTATTTTAAGTATCTTTTGTTTTTCTAGTTGCTTCAGCAGGAGGGGCAGTCTGCCACACAAGAAGCCACCCTTCCTTGAAGAAGAACCTCACTATGGTAGGATAGAAAGAAACCAAACCTGGATGTTCAATGCTAATTGCGTTATTTGAGAAATTGGCCTCCTCCCAGAGGCTCTTCCCTGAACTAGGCTATACCTCTGAAGCTTCTCCACCCTCCAGCTAAGCCATACTGGCTTTTCGGTGATGGAGCTCGGGACAGATCTGCCTGGCTAAGAGAGTAATTCCCTCTCCTATCATGACTCTGTAGATCCTTGGCTCATAGCAATGTGCTCAATGGCCACAGGGAGGCTCAAATAAAGCCTGTTAGGTCACACTTGGGTACAGGTTGATCAGGCGGGCTGGACGCTGAGCAGAGCTGAGGATGATAAATATCTGCCCCCGTCTTTCCTCCGTCACCCTGCCAAATCTTCCGAGAATAATCTAAGAGGGGCTACTGCTAGCCGTGGGCTGCGCTCCCATTTCTCAAACAGTTTGGTCTAAATGGTCAGAATAGGTAATGATGTATAAGAGGAATGAAATGCTGACAAAAACGGACCCGTTTGCAAAGTGCTTATATAGTATTTATGACCCAGATACATCGTTTAGCACTGTATTTGGAAACTGATGGATGCTTTAACAATACCCAGTGCGTCCCCTTGTAGGAGCTGGTGACAGGTAGGGAAGGCACAGCCTTGCACTCGGGAGGGGCAGGGTATCTCCTCTCAGAGTGGCTGTAGCCCTCACTTGTCCTTCTTGTGACCTTGTGTTTTCATCATTCTGCAGCTTCTCCTTCCTTTCAGCTCTGGGCAGCAAAACATCGGAGGAAGGCAAGCCGTCAGGTATCACGTGGGCGTAGTGGAGTTTGCCGGGGTACCGATCCCAGCTCAGGGAACAGGCAGCAGGAGGAAGGCCATGGTCACAGTTAAAGTCAGACCTCCCTGGGTGGAAGCCCAGCTCTGTGCAACTCTCCTGTCCTTGGCCTCCATGTAACCTCTGAGTCTCTCCATCATCTGTGAAAGGTGAATAATCATGCTGACCCAGCAGCTTTGCTTCGAGAAGGAAATAAGGCACTGCCCGTGAAGGGTAACACATTCACAAGCTGGCTTCTCTGTTTCTCCACCTTCTCATCGTTAAAGAACTTGCCCAAGATCTCACAGCTGGTGTGTGAGGGCAATGGGAGTCAAACCAGGCAGCCAGTTTGGGGCCGGGGCTTAGCCCCACTGTGAGGCCACCGCCATCCTGCATAATAAACCCCATGGTGCAGCACAGGGCATTTCGACCTTCAAGGCATCCCACCCCAACATGGCTCCTTTGTAGAAAAGCTTAGGCTGCTTCCCTGGCAAAAACCCGTCTTCTGTGTTCACTCACTGTCTGGTCTCTTGCTACCAGGCTTCTGGTTTACAGCCTCCCCTTTCACCCCCACCAACAATTCTGGGTCCAGCAGCCCTGGGACATAGATGAGATCTTCCTAGCATCTCCATTAGGCTGGGAGAGTTTCATTTACTTGCTCATGCCCAGTCAATGAGAAATAGAACAAGGATTTGATCCCAGAACTTCTGCTCGAAATACTCCATTCCCTGTTGCCACGTCATCATGGTCACTTCTGCCTGGATTCTGCAGCAGGAAGGTCCCATAGGCTTCCTCAAGTGTGATGCTGGCAGATTTTTAGCAGTTTTTTGGAGCTCTGTGTTGAGAAGGGCTCTGAGGCGTATTTAGACCCAACTGGAGTGAGCATCCTGATTAATTAGGGATGTGTCCTAAGTGGGGAGGGAGGGGCATGCATTGGCTGCTTCTGAATTTCTAAATCATCTGTTAGGAAACATGATGTGGAAGCATCTAGTACAGCGTCTGGGATGTAGTAGAAGCTCAGAAAATGTTTATGAAATATTAGTGGATGCACAGGATTTTTTCTAGGGAGAAGAGCCATGAAACACACCGATTCCCTTAGAATACCCACCTCCTCTCTTGAATTAGATGGAATTCAGAGCTGATTTTAGAAATAGAAACACTAGACTTGGGCAGGGGCAGGGGGTTGTGTCATGTAAAGAATTGAGACTTCGGAGCCAGCATCTCTGGGTTTGAAATCCCTCTTTGTCACATGGTAACTGTGTGACCAAAAGCAAGTTGCTCAATTGTTAGAAACCTCAATTTTGGCATCTGTAAAGTGGAGGTAGTAATGGTACTTATCAAATAGGGTTGTCAAGTGGATTAAATGAGATAATGTATATAAAAGTGACCTAGAGAAAGTGTTTCATAGATTTATGGTCATCTAGAAAGCTTTCTTGACATACAGAAACATGTGCCATAGATGTTAACTATTAATAACATGCTGCAAGGAACCAGGCAAGGCATTTTTCCTCTCCTGCCCCAGATCCTCTGTCTGCAAAGTGGAATCTGTTGGCATTGTGTTCGGGTCTGTGGGAGGGGGATGCCATGGAGTCATCTGTAAAGCTTGCAGTTGCCCAGATGACAAAGGCAAAGAAAAGATCTGTTCTCTTCTCAAGCCACAACCTTCCTCTTCCAGTGAAAATGCACTTGCAGGTGGTGCCCACGATGGGGGCAGCGAGAGGCTGTGCCTTTGCCCTGGGGCTTATCTGAAACGCCAGTGTCCACTGCGCTGTTGCTAAGACCTCTTGGTCTCGCCCGGCATTCTCACCTTTTGCTGATCAACTTGTAGGCAGCACGGGATTGTGCTTTGGGCAGAACGGAAAGTCTAGGAGAGGTGGACGGGGCATCAAGAAAGGTGACTAATTTGCTGGATGCGGAGTCTTTCAGGAAATATCTGGAGAGTTTGAAAATTTTAAAGACTAATGAAACTAAAAAAATACCCAGAAGACTGGAGAGCATCGTCTTGTTAGCCTTCCCTACTTGAAGGGGCTCATACTTGTTTTATTTCCCTGTGATTCTTTTAGACCTTTGTTTTTTGGGTTCTTATTTGGAACTAGATTTGTTTTGAGAAGCATGTGGGTTCTTATTGGAAAACACGGGTTTATTTATCCATTTCGACCTGGGTTCGAATCCTGATGCTCTTACTTGCCATTTGACCTTGGGCCAATTAGTTAATCCTTCCCTGTTTAATCTGTAAAGTGGGACAACAATCCTTCCCTTAGAGCTTATTAGTAAGATGAGAATAAAAGGATGAATGGAAAGCATGTCTCACAGAGCACAGTCCAGAGCAGGAGAGGGGCTGTGATTGATGTTACTGCCCAAGCAGAGTTTCCAGGCAGAGAGGGAAGAGGTCTCATTTAGGACTCAGAAGGTAAGATCTCTTTCAGGCTGAATGAGCTCAGAAGTCACCAACCTGTCATTGCCTTGTTTCCTATAAAGGTAATACCTTTATAATATATAAATATAATATAATAATACCACTTTGCCAATTTGTTGTGAAATCAACAAAGTAATGGGTGAGGAAGTGCAAGGTTAACTATAAAGCATAATCCAATTGGAAGATGATTTTTTGGGGTGCCTGGGTGGCTCAGTTGGTTGAGCGTCTGCTTTTGGCTTTGGTTGTGATCTCAGGGTCCTGGGATAGAGCCCTGTGTTGGGCTTTCGGCTCAGTGAGGGGTCTGCTCCTCCCTCAGCTCCTCCTCTCTGCTTGTGCTTTCTGTCTCTCAAATAAATAAAATAAAATAAATTAAAGAAAAAAGGAATATGATTTTTTTCGGGGCGTCAGGTGTATTAAGGAGTAATTAACATGTAATAAAGTTCACCTTTTTAAAGTGTATACCTAGATAAGTTTTGATAAATACCTTCACTGGTGTAACCATGACCATTGTCAAGATATAAAACAATTCCATCCATTGCTCCAAAAAAATTCCTTTGTGCCCCTTTGTAGTAAATCCTCACCCCCACCCCCCACCAGCCCCTGGCAGCTTACTGATTGGCTCTCTGGCCCTATAGTTTTTTGTAGGGGTGTGTGTATCAGTAGCTTGTTCTTTTTTTTGTTATTGAGTGGTTTCCCAATATGCACTGTAGGAAACAGAATCGTGTTCCCCCCAAATTCATATTTTGAAGCTCTAAGCCCCCGTGGGATAGTATGTGGGGATGGGGTCATTGGAAGATAATCAGGTTCACATGAGGTCATGAGGATGGGGCCCGCATAATGGGATTAGTGCCCTTATCAGAAGGGACCCCAGAGAGGGCTTTCTCTCTGCCTCCGTATGTGTGGACATAGCGAGAAGGCAGCCGTCTGCAAGGCAGGAAGTGGGCTCTCACCAGAACCCGAGCATGCCGGCACCCTGATCTTGGATTTCCAGCCCCCAGAACTGTGAGAAAACAAATTTCTGTTGTTTAAGCCATCTGATCTGTGGTATTTTGCTCCAGCAGCCTGAGCTGACTAAGACATATGGGTAGACATTTTTAAAAAATAAATTATGGTATATTTCAAATATTTACATTTCTCATTAATTCCTTTAACACATACCAAAATATTCCATTATAAATGTGCTGTTCACAAGATAATCACAACATGTAAAAAGAGGGATTCGGAGCTCTGTGTGGCAAGACATAACATTTCAAGTGCTGCTGGCGCCTTGACATCTGAGAGCCTCACAGGGCCCCAAAGCCCTCACCAGATATGTCCTTCGGACAGCTGCGAAAGGGTCCCCCCTAGTCCCTGCCCCTACCAGCCTGGTCAGCTGCTCCCTGCAGCATCCCCAGCCCGATGGTCTCACGTTCCTGCCAACCCAAGGAGCTGTTCAAACAAAGCATTCACATCCTCCCACAAGAACCAATGGTCACCTCACCCTCTTGTCACTGCAGAGCTTGCTGCTCACAGTGTGTGGTCATTCACTCTGTTCCTGAATGTCTCCCCCATGTGGCCCCAGAACGGGGCAGAACCCTCCTCCCCTGGGCTGTGAGTATGTGTGACTCAGAAGGTTCTGCAAACCTCGTGTCAGGTGTTGTGTGTTTGGCCATCTTATATTAATGGAGTGCTGGGGATCCCTCTTTTACCAGCAAGGTGAATAAGAGTACATCGCAGATTCTGTGATTTGGCGACAGGATTGGAAGGGTAACATCCTTGCTGGTCACCTTTCTTCAATCTTTTTCTGTGGCTCTGTTATGCTGTGCGTGGTCCCACCTGCAGGGAAGGTTAAAGGGGCTTACTTTGTGGACTTCTGGAATAGGGGACCCATAGAAAATGATCCCAAGAGGGGTTGTTTTGAACCATTTTGTATCCCTGCCTTTTCCTGAGATCCACAAAACCTCTGGCTCAGGATTAGCCAGAGGCTGGGAAGATCTGTCCTGGAGGAAGAGGAGAAATGTCTTCATGGTGAAAGGAACATCACAGGTGGAGAGAAATGGGTCCAGTCTCCACTCAATACCAGGATGTGATTCCAACCCGGCTTTGCTTTTTCCAGTCCAGTGGTCTCCTTAGCAAATCAAGGTCCTTGTGAATCCAGAGAGTGCATCCCATGAATAAGGGAGTGTTTACTCTAACCACCTGCTTGAAATTTTCCTCATCTCTCTGTCCCTCACTTCTAGCTCTGGATTGGCCTCCATGAGCAACTTGGTTCCTGTATTAGTCAGGGTTTTCCAGAGAAATATAAGCAATAGCAAGCATATATATAAAGAGAGAGAGAGAGTGACAGAGAGAGGGAGAGATTGAGAGAGAGATTTTAAGGAACTTGTTGCCGTGATGATGGAGGCTGTCAGCTCCACAGTCTACAAGCTATACCATCACACTGGAGACCTGTGGAAGAGACAATGTTGCAGTTCATTCCAAAGTCAATCTGCTGCAGAATTCCTTCTTGCTCAGAGGACATCAGGCTTTGTTCTGCTCAGGCTTTCAGCTGATTGGATCAGGCCCACCCACGTTATGGAGGACAATTTGCTTTACTCAAAGGCCACTGATTTAAATGTTAATCTCATACCAAAAAAAAAAAAACCTTCATAGAAACATCCAGAATAATATTTGACCAAATATCTGGGCACCATGGCCCAGCCAGGGTGATTCATATAATTACCCATCATCATCCCCACACTGAGCTGTTGGACATGGCCAGAGGAGGTCACACGACAGTGCTGCCTGGATTCACGTTAACTAATTAATTAACTAATTAATTAATTAAGGATTCACTTTAAATACAAAATCTTCAAATGGCTTCTCTATGTCTTCAGAGGAATGCAGACTCTCTTCTTGGGCTGGAAAAAGCAAAGCTGGATTGGATGCTACAGATATTCTCAGACACCTTATCGATGGGATCTGTGTGTCCCCAGCACAGTCACCTGTCTCCCCACTGTGTGTGCAGAGAACCCTTTCTTACTATTGTAATAAATTACCAAGATGATCTTTGGGATCTCCTGGGACCAGCAGAAGCCACAAAGATTAGTGGTCGTCTACATTATCCCTGGGGGTATTCAGTAGGAAACCCTTCCCAGGATTCGGGGCCTCAAATCCAAGTGGGCCAGGCTGCTCATATTTGTTACAACACCCCTCTTAAATCATCATTAATCACAAGGCACATAAAGCTGATGGAAAGTTTTAGGGACAAGAGACAGGAAAAGCTGGAAAGACAGCAAATGATACCGTTGCTTAGAGAAATGGAAGGATAATCTTTAGAAGTCTCTATGACCGAGAATTAAGAATCAGGGAGAAAAGAATTCTGAATGTGAGAGCAAATGATTTTAATTGAACCCTTTCCTTTAGATATTCTTATTTCTGCTAGAGCTTATCATGCTCAGGCAAGTTGTTAAGCACGTTCTTTAAAGTTTATATAAGAGCTAAGCTTCCTTTTCAATTTTTCTTGGGGGTGCCATGCAGGATGAATGGGGTTAAGGAGAGGAGGGGTTGAAAGAGTGGGGGAGAGAGGTGTGCTTGCTGGAAAAAAATGGGGTCACGTATCAGCCACAAACATTTTGCCAGAGAACTTCAGCCTGGAGTTAAAAGTGGGGGCACAATGATGTTATATAACAGGATTCCCCTAACTCTGCCTTCCTCTGCTAGATGGGAGATCCGGTCCTTCTCAGATTCTGGTCAAGGGGTCATAGGAGTACCTGTGTGCCCCAGAAGTTTTTTGCTCGACTCCTGTCCTGTGCATGCACTCTGGAGGGAGCGACCTTGTCACCTCTCACACCAAAAGAGACCTCTCTGCTGCAGATTCTCACAGAGGTAGAAAAGAAATCGTCCCCCTTGCATGCTGGGACTCAGACCTCCATGAAGGGGCTGGGCCCCGGGACCTCGGGAGTGGCCACATCCCGGGAATATTTCCCATCTGTTCTCTTTCTTTGCCCCTTTCTTGGCCACGTGCTAGCTGACTCTCTTCCCTAAGAGGTTCTCCAGCCCCTGATGTAGGTCTGGAGTTGCTTCTTCCATTGCTGCCAAGACCAGCCAGCTTCTCTTTGAAGCCCCAGCAATCGCAGCTTCAGGTCAAGCTCTGCCCACCCCCCAGTCACGCTTGTTTGTCTATCCCATCCTTGCTCAGCCTCTCAAAGATCTGCAGTATCTGGCTCACCTCACCCCCTCCAGGATTCTTCTCTGGACACCCACTACACTCACGGTATCTGCAAATGTGTCCTGAGCAACCCCCCCAACCCACTCCGCCACCTGGGTTCCCTTTATAATTACCCTGTTGCACTTCCTTCATGGAAGGCATGCCTTTCTCCCACTCCTGTCAAAATCCCACTCATTCCACGGGCCATCCAACTTCAGAGCTTCTGCCATCAAAACGTGCCTCTGCACAGCCAAAAAGTAGTGTCTCCTGCGTCTGTGTCTTCCCATAGCAACCCGTCCTCTCGCCAGGGAAATTGTTTCCCATATGTCATAGTTATTAGTTAATGTGTCCTCTTATCTTCTATTTGTAAAGTCCTTGAGAGTAACTATTGATCTTACTCAGCTTCTTGCAGAATACCTTGTACATTGTTCTGCTCATAGTAGGCACTTAACACATGCCTATTTGGTTGAATAGTTTGCCCTGGACCATGCAGCTACACTGAATAATGAACAGGCAGTTTGGACCACGCAGCGCCCCTGAATGTGCATCATCTTAAGTGATGCCCAATTAGGGTGGAGACTCCGATTCTGGGAGCAATTCAGACAGCGTCACGAAATGAGTCTGTTTTGTCACAGTCACACAGAGTTAAGCTTTGATCCAATCCTTAAAAAAAAAAAAAATAGAATACAGAGAGGGAGGTAAAAGAAACTTTTGAGAAATGTTTCAATCATCAATAAGAGTATCTGGGTGGTGAACGCTGAAGTCCCAAATGGGATCGAATGCGCATCGTTCATTCATCCATAAGGATGCACTGGACAAATTTTGGTGAGCACCTACTATGCACTGTGCCTTCCACATGAGGTATGCAGGGTGACTGAGGTAGGCATAGACCCTGACCCCTCACCTCACAGGGCATGCTTAGCAGCATTTAGGATGCACTAGGTAGTTGCTGCCTTTGGGTACGTGAGGATGGTCAAAGCAAGTTCCAGCCCCCTTGGGCCCTTACCACCGGGTGGGGGTGGGGGCTGCAGGGGGACAGAGAGACGAGTAAACCTATGATTTCACCACCTGTGATAAGGCTGGGAGAAGAGTAAGCCCAGTTCAAAAAAGGGTGCCAAGGAGCAGAAGTGTGCCCAGACCATACAGGGTCAGGGAGCTGCTCCTAGACCTTGAGGGATTGGCGGGCATTCCTGGGGGTTGACATCAAGCAAGCCTGCAGCCTGAGGAAAGGGGCAAAGAAACACAGATGCAGCTTACCAGTCAGATAGGCCTGGGTCCGAATCCCAGCTCTGTGGCTACCGTTAGCCATGGTTATTATTTTGATCAACCACAGCACACTTGGGAGTAGGAGTCAGTAGGGTGCATCTGGGGGTTTCAGCTCAGGGTGGTCAGCGTGAAGTGTCTGAAGGGTTGGAACTGGAAGTTTTGATGGAGAAATTTAGAGCAGGCAGCGTAACATTCTGATTTTCTAACATTTCATGGCATCGGATCAGTATTTTTGGCCACATTGTTTTCTGTAGCATTAGCAGCAATGACAGACAAGGCAGATGTACCCCCTTAAGGACCCAGATCCGAGACCGCCTTGAGCCCCTGAGCTCCCAGTAGCCGAGACCTCCCGGGCCCTGGTGGAGGCATCCGTGAAAACCCACCTCACATCCTTCCCCTTTGTTCTGGGTCATGGGAGGCAGAAAGGATCCGCCCTTGGTATGTCATTATTACCTTTCAGATCCTGGCTGTGAACGCCACACTCGGTGGGGGGTGGGGGTGGGGGTTCGCCCTGAGGACACTGCATTGCTCTTCAGCTGTTTTTGTCTCCTGGCTTTTTATTGAGGGGGCCGGGCTGGTATCGCTGCAGCCAACCCACAACTCACAGGGCTCTCCACTCTCCTGCACATCTGAAATCTCGTGGGGCTGTTTGTGCCCTGGGGAGTGGCATGGTGGCATTGGGGCGTCACTGCCAGCCCAGGAATAGTCAAACCCCAAATGAGGGTTAGTTTGGGCTAAGATGAGAGCTTTGAGAATTCAGGGAGGGGTGGGGGATGGAGAAGGCAGGGGGCTATTTGGCCCTGGTAATGTCAGAAAGAAATTTCACATTTATGACTTTGGATGATTTCTTTGTGATTAAAGCATAGTGAATGTGTTGGCCTATTGTTTATTATTATTTATTTTTGTAGGCTCCCTCTGCCCCTTCTCCCCTCCAGATGGAAGTGGCCCAAAACTCGCCAATCGGCGCATGGTTCTTTAAGGCTGACAGGTGCACCTGCTGGGTCTAGGGCATGGCCAGGTGAGCGATCACATCAGTACACAGACGGAACACCTGGAGGAACCTCAAGTCAGGGTTGAAAAGTCATTGAAGAGCAACGAGGCCGGATGAGGAATGAGGAGGAAATTGCTCAGGCCAATCTTTTCTGCTTGTTTCTGTCTGAAGATGCCCAAGCCGTCCATCATGGCTGTCTGCCTCTGCTGTTCCTGAAGGGCAATTCTTGGGGTATCTGGGCTTGGAGGAGATCTGCTCAAGCCTAACAGAGCATTTGGCCATTCACTAGATGTTGGGAGTGGATATCAGTGCATCTCCGGACCATGCACATTGCCGTGGTTCAGCCTTGACCATTTATATTTAAAGCTGAATATTTGAAATGGGTGCAAGGGTAGCCCCTCAACCAGCACCAGAAAGAAAAAGCAGTCTTGTCTTACTTTGACGAACCCAGCATTCAAGTCACTGATTTTAAAGCCATCAATCTTGGTACCCAGAAAGCTAAGGGAAATTTTGGCCTTCTCACTTGCCTATTTGTGGGGGCTGCAGCTGGGAATGAGGACCAAGGAGCCCAGTCCTGGTGAGAGGCCTCTCACAGTTGGCCAGGACCAACGCCCAGCTGAGGAAGGGGCAGAATGAGTAACTGCCCCAGTTTGCCTGGGCCTGAGGGGGTTCATGGTAGATAAGACCCTCAGGGCTAACACCAGGTTAGTCCCAGGCAAACTGGGATAAGGTGGTCACCCTGAGGGACTGATCTGGCCTCGTCAGCTCCGGGGTGATGGGACACATCATGCGGCCTAACCAGGAGGCCTCCCTCTGAGGGTGTGGGGAGCGCTTTACCACAGACTATGGTGGACTCAACTCAGTTTTCCAGAGTAAGTTGTTTATATCTCATCATTAAAATAGTTTTGGTTTGTTTATGGCATCTAATGTTCTGGAATGCATCTATGGGCCTCCTTTGTGATTTCTTCCTCCGGTAGTATTTTCTACGGACAAGATGTATACTGGGCACTTCTAAACAAGATTCCTCATCATTTTCCCCATTTGAACAGATAGTGGCCTGCCATGCCCTGCTCTCTGTAAGCCAGGATGTTCCTCACTTTATTGCCACTGACCTCCAGGCCTCCACAGAGAAGTACGTCTATTTAAGTCTTAAAGATAAAAGGATTTCCTTAATTTAGTTTCCTTGCCTTCCAGAGGGGAAAGGGGATGTAGAGAGGAAAACAACTGGGGGAGGGGGTGAGGGAGAAAGCGAGACCAAGGTCTTCTGAGGAGTGTACCCACCAGCAGGCAGGAAGCACACACATGGGATCAATAAGCTTTTGGGAGACAGAGTCCAAATGCACATCATAAGGCTGTTTTGACATCCTTTCTTTGCCCTAATTCCCTTCCTTCCTTCCTTCCTTCCTTCCTTCCTTCCTTCCTTCCTTCCTTCCTTCCAAAGCCTTTAACTTTAACATACTTCCTCTGTCTTCTTTTCCTTCCATTTGTCAGTTGTGAGTATTTTGGTTTTACTCAAGAGAAACAGACAGCTGGTGCGGCCTGCATTGCTTCGGTAACACCAGGGTGTTTATGCTCACACTTTCCAACTGATGAGTGGAGTGGGTGTGCAGGAAAGCAGCTCGGTGTTCTGAGCCTTTGCGGGTGGGTGGGGGATGGACCGTGGCAGCAATGGCCAGGTTCAACTTCAGGGTCGTATTGGCGAGCCCTAGGGAGGTGCGAGTGGTGAACGGGGTGTATAAAAGAGGAGAGGGCATGGAAATCATTCGCTATCTGGCATTATGCCAGGTGGCTACTTTGTAGGGAGCCCGGCCGCCATGATTTTGTAGGCGGTAGTGGGTTAACAGGGAGAGTGATGATTTTGGGGGGAACTTCCAACAAGGATGAAGTGAATGATGAAATTCACCCACCTCAGCAGCAAATTGAGACCTGGCTTCCCCCTCTCACTATTCTGAGGACTTCTTATGACGCCAGAGCAGTATTTTCAGTCTTGGCTGCACATTGGGACTGCTTGGGAGCTCTAACAACTCCTGATACCCGGACACCTGCCCACCCCTGGAGATTTTTATTTATTTGGTAGGGGCTGAGGCCCATGCATCAGGATATTTACAAGACCAGTGCTCTAACCACTGAGCTATGGAGCCGCATCAGGATATTTAAAAGCTCCCCAGGTGACTGCAATGTGCAGCAAAATTTGAGAACTTCTGTCTCAAAGTGTGGCCAGGGAGCCAGCACCTAGCATCGCCTGGAAACTTGTCGGGAACACAGAAGCTCAGGCCCCACCCCAGACAAATCAGAATCTGCATTTTATTAAGATCCCCACGTGGCTCATGAGCTCGGTAAAGACTGGGAAGCTTGTGTCAGATACTGTGTCCCAAGGCAGGCGGGGCAGGCCAGCGGCTTAGCTGAGCTCTTTTACTAGTTATAGAACAGTTTTGCTGAGCTGTTGTATTAGTTAGAAGCCATGGAGTGGTTGAAAGCATGGTTTTTAAGGTTAGCCACACCTGAATTCAAACCCTTGCTCTTCTGCTGATTAGTTGTGAGGAATCGGGCAAGGCAGTACTTGCTTGGGACTTTGGTGTTCTCATCTGTAAAATGGGGACAATATGCATACCTGTCTCGCAGGATGGCTGTGAAGGAAACTCCCTGTGACGTGTTCTCCACGGTGCCTGGTGCGCAGCAAGGACCGTGGGTTAGCTGCTGCCACTACTGAGAAGATGTGCTGATTTCATCGTTAGGACTGAAGGATTTTTATCAAACTTCAGCTCCTTATACAGCGAGGTGGATGGGAGAGGACGTCGACTTGAGTTAAACTATAACAATATTTTGTTTTGATTTTCAAATCAACCCTCCTAAAGAATTTCTAGCAAGCATTATCCAAGACCAGCAGTTACTAAAAATGCGACCCTTTTTTCTTCCTGATAGTTTCAGAGATGGATTCTGGGAACTGGGTGTTGGGACATCAGAGACAAATCACCTCCTTTAAGCTGTCCAGGTTACAGCCCCTTGTTGAACCCATTCCCCCATCCCCAGGGCCAGCCAGTCTGCTTCTGGGAAGTTGCAGACATGCTTCACTATATGGGAGCAGGCCCGGAGCCAGCCTGGAGGTTCTTGGCCCAATAAAAAAATGCAATCCTCAGCAGAGCCTGGCCTCAATGACTCACTGCTCTAAAGAATATAATTCATATATCTAGATGAGAGGCTCATATATTTGCTGGATACTATTGCAATGGTGGAGTGTTACTGACAGCCAATCAGGACCATTAGTCAAAAGCATGACCTCAATTCCACCCAATCAGGCTATTCCCAGAAGAGCTGGACCTTCCACAGATTTCCTGTTATTTGTAACTCACTCGGAAGCCACGGGTCAGGGAGTCAGAACAACCTGCTGGGGACTCTAGTTTGCTTTGTAAACTTAGGTACATAAATGTTTGGAGAAGGGTTTTTGCAAAGTGGGGCCAGGAGCTACTACTGGAGAAAAAAAAAAAAGAGGTTTTGTGGTTACATAAGTTGAGGATGGTTGCCTCTGCCATCCTTCTCTTGGAGACCCAGCACGCAATTAGCATGTTAAAAACTTGGAGCCGATGCACTACCATGAAAACTCTGCTACTTTGTTTTACTCAAGTTTCTATAAGGACATGTGCTATGGATTCATATTTTTAAATAATGTCTATGGAGCATCTGGCTACGCTAATGTTTCACAGAACAAATTTTGGGACCTGCTTAAGAGAATTCTGTTTCTGCAGCAGCTTTCTCCTCTTTATATTGCTTTCAGTCAATCAAGCCGATCATTTAATTTAACTCTGGGTTCTGGGGCTACTTTGCAGGGCATCGGTAAGGAGGGCTTCTCGGAGGTTACATTTAAGAGAACCTTGAAGGGCGAGAAGAAGCCAGCCTTCTGAGGAGCTGGGGAGGGAGCACTGCAGCTGGAGGGAGGGAGTGAGCAAGACGAAGGCAGGTATGTAGAGCTAGAATATGCAGGCCCTTCCGGGCTGTGGTAAAATGCCTGGCTTTTCCCCCCAGTGTAATGAGAAGCCACTGAAGCATTTCCAGTAAGGATGTGACAGAACCTGGTTAATTTTAGAAATGTGTAACTTTACCTACTGAATGGAAAATGGTCCATAGAGCAACAAAACTAAAAGGGAGCGGGACAGATTATATTCTCCAAATATGGCTGCCAACAGTAACTCCCTTCCCCTATGTTCTTCTAGAACTTTCAAAGATTCCATCAAGAGAAGAAGTCTGAAAAACAAATGAGAGAGAAGACGTCTGACTGCACTCCTCTGGAAACTGAGCAGGTTGTGACTGGCTCATAATTAATAGAATGCAGTGGAAGAAGTCGGACTCCCTTCCCCCCCAAGGCTGCCATGCTATGGGGAAGCCAAAACACGTGGAGAGGCTCCATGGAGGTGCTCCGGTCGGCAACCTCAGTGTCTGAGTTCTCCCAGCTCATGTGCCAGACATGGGAATGAACAAGCTTCTAGATGCTTCTAGCTTCCAGCCATCAAGACACCCTTAGCCTTTGCATCTTCCCAGCAGAGGCTCAGACATCAGGGAACAGAGACAGGTGTCCCTGCTGTGCCCTTTCCAAATTCCTGATCAACAGAATCATGAGCAAGTTAAAGGAGGTGTTTTAAGTGGCTGGGTGTTGGGATAATTTGTTATGCAGCAGAATAGGGAACATAGGTAGGGGGAACATAGGTAGTGGTTTGGGCAAGAGAAGGTAATGTCTTGAATTTAGGATGGTCAGATCCCATCATCTGTAGATCACACAAGGAACACAGCTGTACTACAAAAAAGTTAGATTTATTACTTGCTGCAGCAAGGGGGCCCGCACACCATGGGGAATCACGAGTACTCAAAAGTACCCCCTAGGGAAGGGGTGATAAGGAAAATCTGTGTCCTAAGATGGCCGACCGGGCCAGCGAGAGAGTCCCAGTCCTTGCCCTGGGGCTCTTCCAGGTTCTTCTCCCTGCTCTGCTTCCCGCGTGCACCAATCCAGGTCCTTCTCCCTGCCTCGCTTCACGAACGTCCCAAAAGTTCCAAATATGTGGAAGTAGAAGTGTATAAATTGCCCCCTTTATTTGTGCTTGGGGCTCATACCTTTGGAGACCACTCTCCTCTGAACTCCCAGCATTAAATAAACTTCTGATCCTCCAGGATCTCCGAGTGCTGCTTGGTTCTTCCGTGGGGTGACCCAGTCCAGGTTCCATAACAGGGGTACTTAGAAAGTCTGGGGGTCTAGAGTTAATCATAGATGCCCTTAACAGGAATTGACAAGAATTTTGTTATTTTGGAAGATCCCGCCACAGCGAGAGATCTTATCTTTATTTTTTTTTAATTTTAAATTTTTTTTAAGTAAACGCTATACCCAACACAGGGCTTGAACTCACAACCCTAAGATCAAGAGTCCTATACTCTACTGACGGAGCCAGCTAGGCACCCTAAGAGGTCTTATCTTTAGAACTCATGAATCTGTGTGCAGATTAGTTTGTCTCCAAGATCAGTGTACCTGGTCTTGCCTGGAAGATAGGAGACTGAAAGAACTGGTGTTGAAAGGGTTTGTGCTCTAGATAGTCTAGGACACACACCGTGGTGTAGCACAGAGTATCTGTTGGTGAGTCAGGGTATATTTTGCAAGTTGCGGCTTCTGTTTTAATTCTAAATTTTCCTCGACAGCTTTGTTGCCAGCTATTCATTTGAAGAGTGAGATTGTGATTCTGTTAAAAAAAAAAAAAAGACTCCTGATATTTAAGAGATCCAAATGGAAATATTGACGGTACAAATCAACAGTTTCTCAAATGTTTTGGTCTCAGAACATGGATCTACTTAAAAATTATTGAAGACCCCAAAGGACATTTTCTTTTCTTTTTTTTTTTAAGATTTTATTTATTTATTTGACAGAGAGGGACATAGTGAGAGAGAGAACACAAGCAGGGGGAGTGGGAGAGGGAGAAGCAGGCTTCCCGCTGAGCAGGGAGCCTGATACGGGGCTCGATCCCAGGATTCTGGGATCATGACCTGAGCCAAAGGCAGATGCTTAATGACTGAGCCACCCAGGCGCCCCCAAAGGACATTTTCAATGTGAGTTTAGCCATTGATGTTTACTATGTTGGAAATTAAACCCTAAAAAAAGTAAAATAATTAATAACATTTGTTTATATGTATTTATTTGTAACACAAGTGACATTTTTGTGAAAAATAACTATATTTCAAAAGTTAGCAAGTGGAGTGCTATTGTTTTACGTTTTTGCAAATCTCTGATATTCTGGCTTAACCGAAGATGGTTGGGTTCTCTCATTTCTACTTCTGAATTTAGTCTGTTGCAATATGTTGTTTTGGTTGGAGCATATGAAAAAAATTTGACCTCACACAAGTACATAGTTGATAAAGGGAAGAGTATTTTAAAGATTTATTTATTTATTAGAGAGAGAGAGAGAGCGAGCACAGTGGGGGGAGGGGCAGGGGGTGAGAATCTTTGAGCAGACTTCCCGCTGAGCATGGAGCAGGATGCAGAGCTTGATCTCATGACTCTGAGATCATGACCTGAGTCGAAACCAAGAGTTGGTCACTTAACCAACTGTGCCACCCAGGTGCCCCAAGGCAGGAGTATTTTAATAGACTTTCTCATATCATTGTGAATATTCCTTGATATTATATCAAAAGTGCTAGCTTCTATTTGTAATAGTCTCCATGAACTTTTTGTACTCTGCTATATTACAATCCACCGGTCTGTCTTACACTTTAAAATAGGTTTTTTGCCTATGTGGGATTTTATATTATTGTTCATTGGTCATTTGCAAATACCAGGTTACCGGATATGCATATCTTCCAAATGTTGGCACATATCACTGCATGATATTTTAAAAATCACACGTATTAATATCACCACCGATCTGGAAGCTGTCAAACTCAGGGTGCCAGATATAATTTTTCCAAAATTCTAATGTTTGTATTAAAGGTTGAATTTTATCATTGACAACAAGGGCTGTCAATTGCTTTCCTTGAAATGACAAGCTCCCTTTATTCACTTTTGAGGAAAATTTGTGTCAAATACCCACGTCTATCTAACCAGAGTTTGTATATTAGTCACACTTTGGAGTGGAAATGGTGTTCCATGAACAAAAGTGGCTAGTTTAGCTGGTCATGGGAACATCTGTGCAAGTGTTTCTCCTTGAGGCAACTATTACACTTTGGTGTGTAGAAGAAGCACTATATGGGTACATACTTGCATTTTGTAGCACACCACAGGAAACAGATGTAAACTCAAAAGTTGAGGTTTAATAAAATGATGACTTCTTTATATCACTACTTTTTCAAGGGCTTCTTAAGCACAACTGGTGTTCATTTTAATGCAAGTGAATGGTTGTCAAGAAAGCAATGCCGCCATGCTACCTGGATTCACGTTTGGGCACCAGCCCAAATGGTTTCACCATTAGCGCAAGTGTCAACACAGTGAAAAAGGTAAATAATGTGTTAGCATGATGATGTTGAAGTTTCTCTAAAATGGTTTTAGAGACTCCCAGGAGTCCATGGACCACAAAGACCATGGACCACAAAGATGAAAACGTTGAAAGGGAGGAAGGGGACAGGACTATCAATGAAATGAGTGGCCATGAGTTGGTAATCGTTGAAAGTTGGGCCATGGGTACAAGGGGGTTCATTATACTATTCTGTTCACTTTTATGTATTTGAACTTTTTCATAATGAGAAGTTGAATTGGAAAGATTGAATCCTAGGATTCTAGCTTTAGTATCTGGGTGAACAGGAGTGTTGTTCCTGATGGGGAAGGCTGAGGGAGCAGGGACAGGTTTGGACGGGGAAATGTCATAATTCTGTTGAGGACACATTACATTTGAGATGCCAGTGGTGGGACATCCACTTCAGACATGTGTGTCTGGAGCCTAGAATCTCCAGCATGTAGCCGGTATTTTAAGCCATGGAACCAGCTCTTAGGGTGAGAGTGTGAAGAGAAGGGAAGCCCTAGTTGGGCAACCTCTTTCATGTTTTGACTTTGCCCATTGGGCTTTGGCTGATTGCATCCAACTCTGAGGGTCTGCGTTGGACTTCCTCAGCCCTCAGAACTTGGCACTGCCCCTTGGAATTCAACCTCATCCTCTGGTGTTCTGATTATCTCTGGGATTAGGGGGCATTAGGAGAGTGGAGGAGAAGGCAGCTTTTGGATTTCCTTGGAAAACTCCAAGCAGATCTTATCCCCTCCTCATCTATTATGATGGGAGTTAATGGGAGGGGTGAGATCCCAAGAGAGTCATTTCATAGAGACTCTTTCAATCTAATTTGGACTAATGTCTGTAAACTCCACCCACCAGAATATTTGCTGGAGCTGTTGAAAGTTTAGATATTGTCATATATGAGGCTAGTCTGATGGTGAAGAATTTAACCTCTGGAATTCAATCAACCTGGATTCAAGTCCCTGCTCCTCCCCCTTCCTGGTCGTATGAACTGGGGTGAATTGCTAAAGTCCTCCAAGTCCTAATTCCCTCAAGTCTACAATGGAGTGTGAAAACAGCACTTCTTCATTGGTTTGGAGGGAGGAATAATGAGGCGATGAATTCAAAGGGTTTCGCACTCAGCAAGTTTTCAGCTAACATGGGTTTGTTTTCCCACCTTTACTCTAGCCTTGCTCCTCCCTTGGGTAGACTTGATGTCAAGCCACCGCTTACATCTTGCTGTCAGAGGGAATGAAGTGACTCTGCAGGTGACCAGATGGCTTTAGGTGTGGTTGTTTTTATTGGTCTTGGATCTTCCTTTCCATTCTTTCAGCCAAGAGTTCCCAGATCCAGCTCTCAATGACTTATCAAAGACGAAAACCAGATCCATCTGGAGCCAGCTGAGGTCCTTCTATCTAGAACATTCGGGAAGCCCTAGTGCCCTGAAGAGCCTCACTACTGTCCAGGGACAGGATGAATGAGGCGAGGCAGTGCCTTGCTGCTCCCCACTTTGCCCCACCTGATTGCAGCCCTGCAATGTCCCAGCTTCCACACCATGTTGGAACCGACTTTACAGGGGCTGTCTCAGGCTCCACGTGTACTCCTCATCGTTTGGTCACTACCATTAAAAATTTGCCCTTGAGGACAACTAGACATTTGTTTGGTAGCTCTCAGAGACACCAGTCCCAATTTGTGCCTCAGTGGTCTCTTGTCCTGGCATCTTGCTGTGCATGGTGGGCTTTGTCTGATGCAAAGTCCATTACTCCACATCTCCTGCTAATTGCTGCTCAGCAACAAGGATATCCTCAAGGCTTATTTTCCAGGCATAAGTCCTGGGGTAGGCCTGATCCCAGGCAGCACAGCAGTGGGTGGCCTGATAATCAAGGAAGGCATCAAAGAAATAACTGTCTGGTAGCTGTATTTGGTCAGACAGGGGAAGGGGTCAAGGTAACTGCTGTTCAAGCTCACCTGGGGTCACTTTCCCCTAATTGAACCTAGATCCCCTAAGCAGTCTCCAAGTTATACTTTTAATTCGTTCGATTTCACTGACACTTAGTGTATATCTTCCCATGTCTGTATTTCTATTTGCTAAGAATCTACTTAATGATAGACGCTGACATAAACACCAAGAATACAAAGATAAATTAAGGAAATCTTTTTATCTTTTTTAAAAAAAGATTTTATTTACTTATTTGAGAGAGAGAGCATGAGCTGGGGTGGGGGGCAGAGGGAGAGGGAGAAGCAGATGCCCTGCTGAGCAGGGAGCCTGATGCGGGGCTCGATCCCAGGACCCCAAGATCAATGACCTGAGCCGAAGGCAGACGCTTAACCAACTGAGTCACCCAGGTGCCCCCAAGGAGGGGTTCCTTAGAGATGGTGTCTGCAGGGATGAGAGGGCAGGAACAAAACCATCAAAATGCAAGTTGGCCCTGCTTCCCAGAGCCCTTTGAGTACCGAGGCTGAGGCCGGCATGACGGGGCAACTCCAAGTAGTGAAACTAAGTAGTGTGTGAAGAGCAGGAATGCTGGTGGGCAGGACTCCAGCTGGGCACCCTGAGGGAGCTATATTTACATCAGCACTCACAAGGCAGCCCTGCAGCGTCATGGGACAAGATGACAGCAGGTCCCTTGGGGAGTGTCTGAGGTCGCTGGTCCTTGGCTGGGTTCGCATGCAGGAGCATTTGCTCACCCAACCATCTGCAGGAAAGGTGGCCTCAGAGCATGTGCCCAGCCTCCAGGCCCCAGGATGGAAGTGAGTGCATTTGCCAGGACTCTGTGTCTGGAAAGACTGATGAAGCTGCTGGAATTTTCCCGAACACCATGCTGTGTTAATTTCAGGCCGCCTGTGGCTTAGAATTGCACAGCCCAGGGCTGAGGGAGGAGATCAAACTTGTCTCCTCTCATTGCCTACAAGCAGGCAATGAGGATGGGGTAGAGGCTATCCATGGCCTCCCGAAGTCCGCAGGTGTGGTCAGGCATGCTGGAGTGGAGGACACTAGGGACTGCCCCTCTGACTGGTCAGCAGGGTTGGTGAGGATGATCCATTCAACAAATGGAGTGTTAGTTCAACACCAACCAGCAGGCAAGATCCTGGCATTGATTCTCATCTCTATTACAACTGACTGGGGCCTAATCCCAGAGGCTCAATTACTCCCAGCCTTGTCTGCCTCAGTGCAGAAAAGCATCTGCAAGCTGTCTTTCATTCCTGTGGTGCTGAGCACGATGTTTGATACATAGTGCATATGCAACATTCAAAAATAAATGAACACTATTCAGCGCTTACCATGCACCAGGACCTGTGGTTGGCACATGGCATCCTTTGTGTCATTTAACTGACAGCTGTCCTGGGAAGTAACTGTTACTACCCCATTCTACAGAGGAGGAAGCAGAGGCTCCCAGAGATTAAATACGTTTTCACCGTTGGGACAATGTTGAATTTTACTGGAGCCCTGGAGCCCTGTGATCCTGGAAAATAGTGAGGATTCAAGAAATACCCTCCCCCCCCCCACCTTGTCTCTAATTTACTGTCAGATCCAGACACCTCTACCCATTCCTCCTGTTCATCCTATTTCCCCATGCCTGGTTTTTCCTAGCCTGGTTCATTCTATCTTTTTTTTTTTTTTAAGATTTTATTTATTCATTTGAGAGCGAGAGCATGAGCAGAGTGCAGGGGGGGCGGTACAGAGACAGAGGGAGAAGCAGGCTCCCCACTGAGCAGGGAGCCCGACAAGGGGCTTGATCCCAGGACCCTGAGATCATGACCTGAGCCGAAGGCAGATGCTTCACTGACTGAGCCACCCAGGAGCCCCTCATTCCATCCAATAAAAGAAAAGCTTCTTTTCTACCCGACCCTTGGGATATTTGTAGACCTCATGGTTGGAATGTTCTCTCAATTGAATAGTCTCTTTTCTGTCTTACAATAATCCTTTCAAATAAAATCTCCCCTTACCTAAGTCCAGAGTTGTTTTTCATTTGGCAGTAACATTTATTGAGTGCCTATTTAGGACCAGTCCTGTCCTAAACACTTAATAGGTCATATCTCATTTATTTCTTAAAATAAAGCTATGTGTTAGTCTCTTATTGCACATTAGAGACAAAGGCTAGATAGAGCCCATGGTGCTTCATCAGGGATTTTAGGGCCAAAGCAGTCTAGCTTTTCAATTCTACTCATCATGCCTAATGATCACCCACAGTGCATTCTTGATCTGAAGAGCAAATGATGGTAATGATCTTAACTCTCTGATTTTGATAATTATATCATGGCTATGTGGTATCCTTTTGCATAGGAAACTCAACACAAAAGAATTTGGAGATGATGGGGCTTCCAATCAAATGGTTCAGGAAAAAACTATACTTGTAACTTTTCTGTAAGTTTGTGGTTGTTTCTAAATAAAAATTATTTAAAAGACGTGGAAGAAAACATGAGATCCTGTACGTAGGGCATCTCGCACAGGGTTGGGAGTGAGAACGTAGGACTCACTTTGATTTTACCTTCCTTTATCTCTCTCACAAAGAGCTCTTCCTCACGCACCGTGTTCATCATTTCCCCTCCTTGCTTAGACTCCCACCATGGCTCCATGCAAACGAACCAAGCCCAAATTCCCTGGGTTGCTTTTGAAGCTGCTTCATCATCATTCCTTAATCTGTCCTGCTAGTCTTCTCTCACCTATGTGCCTTGGATATCCTTGCTCATCTCCATCTTGCTACTTTTGCTTTTTTTCAATCTTGACGATCCTTGGTGGTCTAGTGGTGAGGATTAGGTGCTCTCAATTTGCCTTCCTGGCAAGCCCTCTCTATTCATCCTCTTTAGCCAAAAGTTTCTATCCTCTAAGACTCTGTTCCACTTCCACTGTCTTCCAGAAGTCTTCCACACCTGGGTGATCACACCATGGATGGGTGCTAATGCTTTTACCGCCTGAACCTTTGGGCAGACATTTAATCATATGCTCTGGTCTCTGGGGATTTCATCCTTCATATTAATTACTATCCTTTCCATGACCCGATCTACAAGACTATGGAGCTGAGGGCCCAGAGCTACTAGAATATACACTCTATAAAGGCTGGGATTTTTGTTTGTCTTGCTCACTGATGAAACTCAGAGCCTAGAATCCTGGCATCTCTTAGTTGTTCAATGAATGTGTACGAATTTTGCATGAACGTCATATACCTCATTGTATATCCCGCAGTGTGGAGCATAGTGATCTGCAGATGGGTGCTCAGGAAATGCATGTTGAACAAATTAATGGATGGATTAGATTGGCCAGTATGAGCATCACCAGCTCTCACAGATGGTTTACTGTCTCTGCTGCAGGAAAGGGGGATGAATGATCAGTAACCACATTTGTTTGGTAGCACTAGGATATTGACTGTAAAATTCTTACAGGAGGGGCAGTAGAGTCTGTGGCTGAGGACGACAGCCCTCACTGCAGTATTTATGGGTCTCTCACATACCCACCCTGGCAGGGCTCTTTCCAAGTCATTTGTACATGATTAATTTCCTCTCCTTGGATAAGGCGTCATCTAGCCTTTAGTGGTGGCCAGCCTGATGAGACATCTATCCGACAGGGCTATAGGAGGTGAATGGATGTGCAGGCAAACCTTGCAGTTCTGTCAGTTTCCCCCAGGGCCAAGGTCAAGACAAAAGGACTTTAATACTAGAATCTGACACGGAGCCCTGATAAGTTGTCAGAAAGGCATCTTTGTGGAAAATGGCAGACATTCAATGCAGGTGGATTAAAAGGATAGGAATTTGTATTTTTGAGCACCTACTAGATCAAGATCTATGATAGACTCTTCACTAATATTCTCTCATAAACATTATGAACTAACAATGAGTTTTGGGTCCTGTGTCCCTTGAAGCCAGGCATTGTGTCCATGCTTGCTGTCCCCACCTCCCCATTTCCAAGTATCTCATCTATTCACTCCAATCAGGCCTTTCCCCATCGCTCCCTTAAATAGTTTTTTATCAAGGTCACTAATGATGTAACTTGCCCAGGTGAATTCTCCTCCCACATGTGACTCTCTTTCTCAGTGGCAGTGGACCAGCTGACAACTGCCTCCTTGAAACCCTTCTTCCGGTGCGTCTTTGAGAGTCATGTGCTTCTCTCTCTACCTCACTGGGCATTCCTTCTCAGTCTGTGTAGAATCCTCCTTTTCTTTCCACCCAAAGTCTAAATGTGGGAATCCCTCTGGCCCTCTTCTCTAGCTACATTCTCTCCTCAGGGGACCTTACCAGGTCTCATTTGTTTATTGATGACTCCTAAATTT
>NC_138377.1:118685948-118704517 GCF_054177405.1 Leptonychotes weddellii | reverse complement strand
CTTCTTCCGGTGCGTCTTTGAGAGTCATGTGCTTCTCTCTCTACCTCACTGGGCATTCCTTCTCAGTCTGTGTAGAATCCTCCTTTTCTTTCCACCCAAAGTCTAAATGTGGGAATCCCTCTGGCCCTCTTCTCTAGCTACATTCTCTCCTCAGGGGACCTTACCAGGTCTCATTTGTTTATTGATGACTCCTAAATTTATTTCTTCTACCCAGACATATGCCTTGGGTGCTGGACTTACATATCAACCACCTACTGGATATTTCTACGTGGGTGTTGAATTGATGTCTAACACTCAACTTGGCCAAAATGGAAGTATCAATTTCCACCTTGTATCTGATACCCCACTAGTAGAGAGTTAAGAGTGTTTGATCAGCTTTTACGGGGGAAATCGGAGGGGTGGACCAACCATGAGAGACGATGGACTCTGAAAAACAGGCTGGGGGTTCTAGAGGGGAGGGGGTGGGAGGATGGGTTGGCCTGGTGGTGGGTATTGAGGAGGGCACGTTCTGCATGGAGCACGGGGTGTTATGCACAAACAATGAATCATGGAACACTTCATCTAGAACTAATGATGTAATGTATGGGGATTAACATAAGAATAAAAAAAAAAATAAAAAGTGTTTGATCAGCTTTTACCCACTTCTCTCCTTCCCTTCTTTTCACTCAATTCAGTGCAACGCATGTTAGACTTCAGAATCCTGAACTTAGAAGTGGTTTGGAGATTTGTTACTCAGATGGGGGCACCGATGGGGTCAAAGTCTTACAGTTAATTAACCACAGGGCTGAGATGGTTTCCTGACTAGTGTTCATTTTATTGAGACTTTTCACTTTCTCCTTTGAGTATCTGAATTTGAGAAAACAATGTCCTTGGCTGCTTACTTTGTTAGTTGGTCTTCCAGCCTCATGCACTGGCTTCTCTCTGGCCCTGACAATTGCTAAGCCTGACTTTATTTTGTAGAATCCCACAGTCTAGATCACAGATGGTAAACACTTGGCCCATGTGTAGTCACTCCTGAGTTAGTGTCCATGGCAGACATCATTAATCGATTATGATACTTTATCCTGCTGAGCCCTCAGACAACCTCAGAAGGCTTCACAACGTAGTGCTCCAGGCAACTATGATCAATTGATCAGAGCTGACCTTCAGGATAAGATTTACTTGTTACTGATGGCCTGAATCTTTTCCTCTGTACAACTTCAAATTCTATCCATTCTTGTTTGGTCTCATTTTTTCCCCTGAATCTGTCTTTGGAGGTGAGGTAATTTGATCTAGGGTGTTAGAGAATGCTAGTGAGATATTACATTTTAGCAGTAATACCTGGAAGCGATGCTGACCCAAAGATATAATGTTTTAATGGTAATAACACAAGGACCTCAGGCCAGCAGTCTGTATCTCTCCAGTTACACCAGGAGGACAAATGGCTTCTGTTTCCAAGGTCGGCTCCAAGCAACTTACCAGCAGTGTGACTTTGGACGAGTTGCTTAATCTCTCTGAGCCTTTCTTTCTTTACTGAATGTAAGTAACAGCTGACATAAACTATTGTGGTTGCATAATTGCTCTGCATAAATTGCTTAGACCCCAAAGCAATCTATCCCAAGAAAGCCATTACCTTCCCCAAGTTCTCCTTAGTTTCGGGGTGGTTTGAGGCTGTATGTGGCCAAGAGGTTGTGGTCCCTTAGAAAGAGGACAGCTTTGGAGTCACACAGACCTGTTTGGTCTTGCATCTGCCATCAACTGCTTGTGTAATGATCTTGGGCAAATCACTCAGTCTCTCTGAGATTCCATCAGATCTCAGTGTCCTTAAAAGTTTTTAGTGCATGGTGGCTGGCATGTAGTGGATGCATACCAGTGAATGAATGAGTAAAAATAAATAAATCCAACTAATATTTACTGAGCATCTACTATGTGCCTGGGCTGGTGTTGGTGATAAGGCAATAAACACAGCAAGTAGAGAGAGATCCTGTCTTCATGGAACTTAGGAGCCAGCTCAGGCTGATAACGATGATTTAATGACTCTTTTCCCAGGCTGACACAGAACTCTTGCCTTACTCAGGACTTCAAGCTCTTCCAGTGCATGGCATCCCTGGGTAGGTACTGCACCAGGAGAGAAAGAGCATGATGTCTAGCACACCTCTACAGCATGGTTCTGGAAAAGGACGGAGGAATTTGCCCAGATGTTTTTGTGCTGGACTGGAGTTGGGCTATAGAGGTGCTGCCCTGGGCTGGCAAAGGACGCATGCCCCGGAGGCTATATCTGTGCCCAGCTTTGGCCATATCCTGGCTCTCTCGGAGGCACATGGCCCTGGGAATTTCTGCCAACTTGAAAGCCATCCAAGCAAAAAGCAGAACTTCCCAGGAATGGCTGTAATTTCTTGATGGGGAGCTTAATTCTGTGGAACGAATATCATGTCAATGCTATTTAATAATATGGTAACCACTGACCATTTAATTACATGGTAATTGTCACTTAGTGGCTAGAAAATTGCATAGTAAGTACCATCTAATTTCAGGGTAAAGGGTAAATACATGATTATTTCAGGCTCCTTAGGCACAGTATAGGTCACCCAGGAATTAGGTTTGGATTGACTAAGTATAAATTACCTAGAAATCTGTTTTCGGGTGATTACTCCTGTCATCCTTCCCCGACAAATCCCCTAATGATTACCATACAATTAAAGAGAGATTTCAAGGTTTGGAGCCTCAGGAACTTAAAGGGACACGGCTTCATTTATAGTCAATCATTGCCTACTGTGCAAGAGATGTTGCTTGGTTTGGGAGACATGGAGAGCGGAGCTTACTGTTCTCTGTCCTTTTCCAACTGGCAGCAGACTTTTCCTCATTTGATGTGGGCGATTCAACACTTGGTGCCAAAAGTTGGGATAAGTGATGCCACAAGATGTGACTCTAACATCTGTCTCCATTGTCTCTTGTCGTGAGCCCTGGGCTGGAAAGAGGGATATCTCTACGGTGGGCTAAACGGTTAACTCTCCCCAAAGATATGTGCACATCTGAATTCCCTGCATGTGATCTTACTTGGAAAAAGAGTCTTGTAGATGTCATTAAATTAAGGGTCTGAAGACAAGATCGTCCTGGATTATCCAGGTGGGGCCTAAATCCAATGACAAGTGTCCTTCGAAGAGACACACAGAGGAGAGATAGAGACGAGAGGAGGCAGAGGAAGACGCCGGGCGGGGGGGGGTGATGTGACATTGGTACCACCAGGGGCTGGAAGAGGCGAAGGATGGAATGTCCCCTAGAGCCTCTGGAGGGAGCAGGGCCCTGCTGACGCCTTGATTTCGGAAAGGATCAATTTCTGTTGTTTTTCAGCCACCTGGTTTGTGTTAATTTCTTAGGGCAGGGAATGAATATAGTCCCTAAGGGATTGTGGGGCAGCAGGAGCTGCTGGCCTTGTTTCCCTCTGGTGCTAGTCTGGCTGGAGCTGGCAAGCAGCCCAAGAGGGATGAAGAGACATCTGAACGACTCAAGTCTCATCTCTTGTGGTGGATAAGCAGCCCACCTCATGCGGACCACAGAGTGGGGACGCTTCGGCTCTCAGCCCGCGGCCCCAGGCAGGACTCAGGGTCTGCCTCGAGGTCCATCAGAGGCCTCCTGTTTGCTGGGATGTCCTGTGGGAAGGGACTTTACCAAACCAGGGTTAATGTTCTTCATTAGGAAAGAAATGTACGATCCTTCTGGACAAATACAAAATACCTTTTAAAAATGCCCAAACTCCCCGAAAGCAGATGCAATCCCAGTGACCTATTTCCTTCCATCCTTTTGTTTTGGCCATCACGGGCTGCTCCCATTGTGGCAAAAAAGAAAATGCGGGCTTTGGAGTCAGACGGGTTGGGCTCTAAACCCTGGTTCTATGCTTAGTCTTTGGACCAGTGACTTAGCTTCTCTGAATCTTGGTTTCTCCACCTTCCCGGCTGGAATAATAATAAAACCTGGGGTGTAGGGTGTTGGTTTAATGAGATTTATATATATAAAATAAGGAGCGGGGGAGTTTGTGCTCAGTCAGGTGGAGGTATTATTTCTGTACTGAGTGTGTACAGTGGTGTGAAATAAGCGTTTCCCATGTTATTGTGAGCTCTCCGCGGACGTTTGTAAATGGCTGCATCACACACACCATCACATAGACAAAAATGATGATGGTGGTCACATTGCCTCCCCAGAGACCCTTAATGAGCTTCCTGCTAATTGCTCAGTCCACCACCCCACCTTCGGGCTTCCCTGGCTGCCCCTCCTCTCTCCCTCCACTACCTTCTCTTCCCGCACCCCCACCAGAAGCTCCTGGGTTTGGGGAGGCATAGAAATCCACTACCCTGCATACACACGTTAGGTACCTTGGGCACTCAGGTTTAGACAAACAAGTGCTTGGAGGCGGAGAATAAGGCCCCCAAATAGCCCGTCCGAGATTGCACCTAGCTTTATGATCCTACAAGAAGGAGCTATCCAGCCAATAGGAGGATTAACCAATAAAGGATTTAAAAGACCCTCACTAAATAAAAATAACATGAACCATTCTCCAGGAGGCCTCCCGAGTCCTCATTGCGTTTAAGTACTGCAAGCAAAGTCGGGTTTATTTTTATAGGTTTTGAGTCATTTGCTCCCGTGTCTGTCCTCATTCTTGTGAGACTATGCTCTGCTCTGTTACACGTGGCATTTTGCATACTTGCCCCTCCATCTCCCCAGTGGGCCGTGGGAAAGACACCATTACCAAGGGCTGGTGGTAGCCAGGGGGGCACACACTGTGATCCAGCACTTCAGTGTTTACCTTGCAATCAGGGAGGGTGCCTTGGGGTGTAGTCACAGAAAAAGGGTATTTCCTAAAAGAAAATTAAGCAACAGAAATTTCCTTTATTGGATTTTTCTACCGCACATGCACTTTGCTAAGACTTTCACATATCCCATCTTATTTAATCATTATAACACATTTATGTGACTTGGGTCTTGTCATCCCCATCTCTCTAGGCCATGTGAGGCCTAGAGAGGTCCCCTGACCCAACTAAAGGCCACGTGGATAATAAATGGAGGGTTTGGGATGCAAACCAAGCCCTGAGCCCCACTGGGCATGTGGAGGGGTAGGTGAGAAGTCACTCCAGCCCCAGGACTCAACCATTTTGGTTGATGCTTATCTACATTGACACACTGAGGAAACCCATAATTGGCTGGGTTGGGGGGGTGTCTCAACTTGACTTCTCTTTTGTCCAAGAGTTATCAAAGTCAGGACAGAGAGAAATATGCCTATATATCAGGAGGCTTGCTTGAGGCTATGCACTTGATCATCCTCCAGATGACCTGACTGGACACCAGAATTGTCCAATGAATCAGATTCCCAGGGACAGGGCCCAGACATATGTATCTTTTTAAAGGTGATTCCCCAGGTGATCTTGATGCATCTAGTATGTAGGCTAGTGTTTGGGAACTACAGCCTAAAATATTATAAATTTTGTCTCTGGATTAAGCCTCATTGTTAGAGAGCTATAAACCAGTTTCAATCCTTTTAGCTTTGAAAATCACAGCTTTTGCCAGGCTGCATGGTCATTGGCTAAAAATGAAGGATATTATAAGATATAGCCCTGTATGAGTCAGAACTAAAGAGTGTGTTTATGGGATGAAGGATATTGCTGAGGATATAATTCAGTAATCAGACAAGTCTCTTAATTAACTTTCTCTTAGGCTTCAGTACCAGAAATAGCTTTGCTTCTCCTGATAACTGTTCTTTCTTCCTCCATTTGGAAATTGTGTTATGTAACTGATTTGGTTTCTTTCTTTCTTTCTTTCTTTCTTTCTTTCTTTCTTTCTTTCTTTCTTTCTTTCTTTCTTTCTTTCCTTTCTTTCCTTTCTTTCCTTTCTTTCCTTTCTTTCTTTCTCTCTCTCTCTCCCTCTCTCCCTCCCTCCATTCCTTCCTTCCTTCCTTCCTTCCTTCCTTCCTTCCAGAAAGGCAGGCCACCACATGCAGCACCTCATTTGGATGTGTCTGGAGTCTTGGAAGCTTGGCTACCCTACATTCCCTTACAAATGGACCTTGAGAGCTTGTTTGGAGGTTCCAGCAGGGAAGCACATCTACCCTTGACTGAAGAACGGTCTTCCTGTATCAGGGAAGATTGTTCACTTCTACTGAGTACACAGCTTCAGGAGGGACTCATATGGAGCAGTGAGGGAGGAACGGGACACCTGCCTAACCAGCTGGATCAGCCAAATCAACACTGGCAATCAATGGGGTGACAGAGGTCACAGCCAGAAGGCTCTACACTTTTGGTTTCTTTCTTTAAATTGGTCACTAGGAAGCCCAGAACAAAATTTATATCCCTGTAGTAAACCATGAAGAATCTTAGATATTCTGTTTCCAACTTTACTTCTGGATTTTTTTTTTCTTCTGTCTTTCCTTCTGTTCTTAATGTTCCCACAGTTGCCTTACCAAACATACTACTAAAAAAAAAAATCCGTATGATGTGGTTATTCTAATGATGTGCCTTCATTAGATGTAGATTTCTTTCACACTTAATTTTTTCAGAAATTAGGATAAGACCTATAATTCATGTATGTGTCAGATATAATAGTGTGTTAGTTTCCCAGGGCTGCCAGTAAGAAGGAGCCCAAGCTGGATGGCTTAAAACAACAGAAATTTATTGTCTCATAGTTTTGGAGCCTAGAAGTCTGAAATTGAAGTGTTGGTAGGGCCATTCTCTCTCTGATGGCTCTGGAGAGAATCCTTCCTTGTCTCTAATGTTTGACCATTTGCTGGAAATCCTCAGCATTTCTTGGCTTGTAGGTAGATGCATCCCTCCAGTCACATGGCTCTCTTCTCCCTGTGTCTTCACATTGTCTTCCTTCTGCATGTATCTGTCTTTGTCTTTAAATTTCTGTTTTTTTAGAAGTACACCAGTCATATTGGATTAAGACCCACCCTGATGACCTCAATTTGATTATTGTTGTAAAAACCCCTTTCCCCCCCCAATCAGGTCACATTCTGAAGTACTGAGGAATAGGACTTCAACATGTCTTCTTTGAAGGGACACAATTTATCCCATGACAGTATTGCTTTTCGTCTTCATTTTTTCCCTTGATCTTTTGTTGAATATTTCCTAAGGGTCACTTGATAGGGAGAGACTGCTGAATGTCAGTATCATTTTTTAAAAAATGAGTCTAATTGCCCTGACTCTTCCTGGTCCCAATAGCCTGAATAATTAGTTAATAATTGATTGTACGTAATATTCTTTTTAACTCTGCCATTAATATCAGATCAATTCATGAATCTTAGCACACCCTAAGGGCAAGAACCATCCCTTTTCTGTCTCCCTTTTATCTATAGGGGTCATTTTTATTTCCAGAAGAGAGGATTGAATCACTATAGTAGGACTCTGTTTCTGTGTCATCTCTGGTCCATATTCTGCCCACAAACCTATGCCCCTTCCACGGTTCCCTAGAGCAATGGAGACTATGGCAAGAAAACTTATTTGAAAGAGCAAGTTCCTACCACCCAGTGTCTCAAGGATTTTAGAGTAATGGGGGAAGAGCTTCCAGGTAACAATAATATTCAAGACTTCTTTTCCCCACTAACACCAGGGAAGTCCAAACTACCCACCCACCATAGCTAGAGATGGTATCTGTCGGACTCTTCTATAGGCTTTTCTGGAGGGTGTTGGCAAGAGCCTCCACCTTTGGTTGCTTCAGCATTTGCATGGGACAAGACAGAGCAAAGCCCTACTGTTACTTAGATGTTGGGAGCAATATAGAAACAGAACCCTCAGTAAATGCTGGTCTGACTCTGGTATGAGCAAGTGGCTGGTCCATCACAGATTGTCATGGGTCAGCAATGATCTCAGACTGGCATGAGGCATAGAGATGGAGTAGGGATGATGAAGCCAAGAGGCTACAAAGCAGTAGTAAAACCAGACCAGAGGGTCAGCAAGGAGAAGCTCCTCAAGCTACTGCTGGTAGAATTTCATCAATACCTGAGAGAGGGGCAGGAGCAGTTAACGCCAAACCCACACCCATAACATAACACTCATTTTTATATAAATCAATGTCTAAGTTACCAGTTTAATAAATGGTATACTATGAATACTATTAATCCTAAAGAGATGAGCATTATAGCACAAGAAGCACCCTTTGGAATACTGCTAAGAGGAGGTACTTAAAGTGAGGGATCTTTCATATGTAATAGCAGCCTGGGTCTCTGGGGTGTGCAGAGCAGGGGAGCATCCATCTGCACACTGATAACTCTTCATTCCTCTGGACACCTCATGCGGGCTTCCATCTCTGTCACTCCACCAAAACAGTGATCACCGAGGTCACTTGAGTGCTCCCTGATGTTGGAAATCATCCTGTCCACTTTCCCTGTGGTCCTTCTCTTTCATTACCTCTTAGCAGCAATGGATGTTCTTGAAACCTTTACCTTCCATGACACTCTTGTCTTCTACCCTTCTCTCCTCCATGTCTGTTGCAGGCTCATCCTCCTTTACTGGGTTGTTAAGTGTTGGGATAATTCAAAAACCAGGCACTATTTTCTGCAGCTGCTATTTATGTGCCAGTCATCATGTGGTGAGTTGCTGGGTACACTGTATTTAAAGAGCTGGGGATGGGGGAGCCTGAGATATTTCTGAGTTTTCAGAGGAAGTCATCAGTGATTGCTGATAGTGCTCTGATTCTGGGATGCCCTCCTGAGACTTCAACTCTTGTCAACTACCATCTTGCCTGTTCTTGGAGGAAGAAGGATCCTGAGATCGATGTTTAACCAGAATGCAATAGCAAAAGGAGAGACAGTGCATCCATTTCAGAGATTGGAAAGAAATCGAGTGGGTCGAGTGCTTGGAGATCATCCAGAAAGGAAGATGCAACAAAAACACCAATTATTCTTGCTGCTCTTCTAGTTATTATCTGTGTTAGTCTGCTTGTGCTGATAGAACCAAATACCAAAGACTGGGCAGCTTCAATATTTATTTTCTCACAGTCCTGGAGGCTGGGACATTCACAGTCAAGGTGTTAGCAGATTCGGTTCTGGAGAGGGCTTGTAGACAGCCACTTTCTTACTGTGTGCTACGATGGCCTTTCCTTGGTGTGTAGGTGCAGAGGGAGAAATCTCTCTTCCTCTTCTTATAAGAACACTAATCCCATTATGAGGGTCCGATCCTCATGACCTCATCTGATCCTAATCACCTCCCAAAGGCCCCACCTCCAAATACCATCACTTTGGGGGTTAGGGCTTCAAAATAAGAATTTTGGGGGACACAGACATTCATTCCATAACATTATGCTTCTGGTGTTGTTTGCTTGGTGACCTCGTCAAATCATCACTGTAAAGCACCAATTATTACTCGGACCATTTTTACAATGGATGGGTATGTCCTTTGGTTTTTTTCCTAGGCTGAAGAGCCAGGCAAGAAATTGAGTTGCTTGAAATTTTAAGCTCCCCATCCTGCATGTTTTATGATTGCTAAATAAAAGTTGCCTTCATTGCTTGCTGCAGTATATAAACAAGTGTCAGCCATCTTAGCGAAGAGGCGTCATTTGATTTAATTGCAAATTAAAAAACATAAACCACCTTAAACATGGAGCTAATGCCGCATCAAATCAATACAATAATTGCACCAGGGCAATTGAGAGGTGCACGGGGTTTACGCACCTTGAATACTAAAAGAAGCCAGTCATTAGGGGAGTTGGTAAGTCCTAGTGAATGGTGGGTGATCGTGGTAAATTGCCCTGACCGGCTTTATCTTTGAGGGTGGACTAGACAGGCTGAGTTCTTCATTATCTGTGGCAACACAAAGGAAGAGGCTTTGTCTTTGAAAAGTAATTAATAGTTCTTTCAGTGGGTTGAGTTGGACAAGTTCTCATAGTTGCACAGTGGGGGAAAGAAAGGGATGTTCTCGGGCCCTTGTAATGCTTTGTGCTGAGGCATTGATTGTCTCGGGATCCAGCAATTATTTCTTTATAGACCTGACATATTGTGGCAGCTAAATTATGCCAGTGGAATATGTCTGAGTGACAGACCCCAAATCCATTGTGTTTTGTGAGCCACTCAGGTGACAGAGTGTCCAGGGAGCTTTGTTTCGCCCTGGAGCAGACAGCAGGCCCTGGCAAGCTCCACTCTAAGTGACTTTTGTCTCCTGAAAGTGGTCCCCAGTCTTATTCCAGGGATGATCCGGGATGAAAGGTGGGTGCATCGGGTCATCCCCCTTTATCATGGGGCTTGAAGGGTACAAGAGAAGGCCTCCTGTCCCAAATAACTCTCTTCTATCATCCTGCCACAGTCTTGAAATAACTTCCCATAGACCCACATTCCTCTGAGTGTCTGAAGTGCCAGTTAAACTGCAATTGCCCCTGGGAAGGATGAACAAATTAGACAATTGACAGCTATTAATACTGCAATGTCAAGGTGATTCAAGAGGAAACATCCTCTGTGCCCCCATGAGGTATTCATGAAATAATGCCTGATAATGTGTCTCGATTAGTCTACCAAATTAGCCAGTCACCTAGCAAGAAGTTGAGGGAATGAGACATTGCATGAGCACAGATGGTCATCCACTCCCTGGCCTTCCGATCTTGCTGGCCTTGTTGGGGGACATGCGCTCTCTCCAGCAGGTGCTAAGGTATATGGGCTTGTGGAGGCTGGCTGGGCCTCTGTGCCCCAGAGCCTTAACCATGTTCCTCAGGTCCCCACTACTCCCATGTGACCCCCATGCAAGCTAGGCCTGCAGTCCTCTATGTCTTCCCTGTTCCTTCCTGGAGCCTCACTTCTGCTCTCAGCACACATGGCGACACCAACAGCTACCTAAATAGCTTTTATCATTCCTTTTTTAGGGCCAGCTTCTGCTTCCGTGTTCCCAGCTGTAGTTAGCATCTGAGCCCCAAATGAAGAGATCTCTGCCTGGCTACACACCATCAGCTCCGGACACACTTCCTTCTCTGCACCAGATGGGAACCTTCTCTCGAGCTCCTCATTAGTCTAAGTGGAGCTAAACCAGTCACAAACCTTTGAATCTTATTACTATTATTTAACATTTTGATGTGTTTTTTTGTAATTTGTTTATATGGTACATAATTCAAAAGGCACAGAGAGATAAACCGTGGAAAGTATGTCTCCTTTTGTCTTCTGCCCCAGTGGCCCAATTTCTGTTTTTGAGGCAACCACTGTTACTACTTTTTCATATATCCTTCTGGAAATATTACACGTATACATATATGCGTGTACGTGTGTGCATACACATATATATGTGTGTATGCTGTTTCTCTCCTTCCCACCATGAGAGTTATAAAGGAACATTATTCTGATCTTGCTTTTTCTAGACTCATTTATTTATTCATTTATTCATTTTTAAATAGACTTTATGTTTCAGAGTAGTTTTAGGTTCACAACAAAATTGAAAGGAAGGTACAGAGATTTCCATTTATACTCCCTGCACCTACCCCCCCCACATACACAGCCTCCCCCAAGACCAACACCTACCACTAGAGGGGTATATTTGATTTTTTAAAAGCTTTTATTTATTTAATTATTTGAGGTGGGGAGGGGCTGAGGAAGAGGGAGAGGAAGAGGGGAAAGAATCCCTAGCAGACTCTGTGCTGAGTGGAAAGCCTGATGTATTGCTCGATCTCATGACCCTGAGATCATGATCTGAGCCAAAACCAAGAGTCGGACACTTATCTGACTGAGCCACTCACGTGCCCCAAGGGGTACATTTGTTATGATTGATGAGCCTACAATGACATGTCATAAACACCCAAGTCTGCAGTTCATATGGTTCACTCTTAGTGTTGTACATTCTGTGGGTTCAGACAAATGTGTGATGACATGGATCCATTGTTATAGGATCACACAGAGTGTTTTCATTGCCTAACAATCCTCTGTGCCCCACTTGTTCATTCTTCCTTTCCTGACCATTGTTTTTTCACTTAAAATTGTATCTGGGAGATCATTCCATATCAGCATACAAAGAGCTGCCTCATTATTTTTAATGACTGCATAGTATTTCATTGCATGGATGTGCCATGAAGTGTAGGCTGTTTCAATCTGTTGCTTTAGTAAACAATGCTGGAATGAATATCCTCTTCATGCATCATTTGGCACATAGACCAGATGTTTAGGATAAACATCTAGAAGTAGAATTACCATCCAAAGAACATAGACATTTTTAACTTGTAATTGAAATATTGCCAAATTGTCCTCTGAACCTTATGGTTTTTAATGCTGTGCACACCAAACCCATCGGGATATTCCCAGGCAAGTTTCACATCCCTGACCCATTCCCTGCCTCTTTTCCATTTGGGCTCTGATTGTATTATGCCTGTGGCTAGATCCGTGATTCAGCAGGCAGACAATTTGTATCTGAATAGGGGCAAAACTTTCCCCAAAGCCGGAAAGAGGTCAAGGGGGAAGGCAGGAAGTCATGGAGAGAGAAGAGGTGACTAGTGTGCACTGAACATTCCCTGGGGATCTCGCCCGAGCTTCACATCAGGTCACAGCCCTATTTCCTTCAGCTGAGGCTCAGAGAGGCTGATGAGTTTGCCAAACTACTGTTAGGGGTTGAATCGTGTCTCCTCGAAAACATCCATTGAGGCCCTAACCTCCCTCTCTCCAGTGTCCCAGCATGTGACCCTATTTAAAAATAGGGTTGCTGCAGATATAATTAGTTAAGATGAGGTCATCCTGGAGTGAAGTGGGCCATAAGTCCAGCAGGACTGGTGTCGTTATGAGAAGAGAGAGACTTGGACACAGGCCCAGACACGGAGGGAAGACAGCAGTGTGGAGGAGGAGTCAGAGATGGGGGTTGGGCTGCTCCCCGCCGTGGGAATCCTGGGGCTACCAGCAGCTTTGAGGAGGCATGGGAAGATCCTCCCCTAGAGTCTTTGGAGGGAGCACGGCTCTGCCAACAACTTGATTTCAGCATTCCAGCCCACGAAGCTTCAGTGGGCTCTGAGGTCAAGGACTTCCTTACAACAGTGCCCGTCTGTCCCCCATGACTCACATGTGGGAGAAGTGATTGGAAGCCAAGGTCCCATTCTGGCCATGTGGTGGCTCCTCAGCTTCATGGCAGGCGTATTTCATGGGAGCTCCAGAATAGTGGGAAGCTACTCTGTTTCAAATTCCTTTCTGGTCAGGACAGGACTCCCAATAAACAAATCCACCTGCTATAGGATGGCGTCAGGATTATCAAACTTAATCCAGGCATTGCTAATGTGATATGAGAGGAACAAATAGGCCCCCATTCCTACCGCCTGTCCATCAAGGGTAGGCTATGCCCTTTAGAGATGGGGCCTCGGGACTGGCAAGTCTGTTTTGTTACTGTTTATATCGTTGCCACTGGAGGAAAACAATCCCTGACTTCCACGTTTCCACGGCAACGGGAGGATGTGGTCTGACTTCTGCCAGCACGCCTCTGTCCCCTGGCCTCGGGAACAGTGTGGGGCCTTTGCAGGGCCGAGGTGGGACTCAACCCAAGAGGGGGCCCCAGAATAGGGAATGGCAGGACCAGACAGAGAAGGTCAGAGACACCGACTTCCAAAGTCCCGGCTCCTGATTTCAACTGGCATGGAGTTCATTGGCATATCAGAGATCGCCCCCAGCTTTTGAAGGAAGGGAACATGGCGAGTCTCAGAGGGCAGGATCTGGGTTGGAGGCATCTGGATCAGTGTTTGTAAGACAGTCCATTGGAGTGCAAGCAGAAAATAATAGAATTTTGAATTGGATTTCTCTTACCTCTTTAAAATTTTTACTTTTTGTATTTGCTTTATAAAGTTCATAATATATTAATAAATTCAGACATGCAGAAAATAAACAAGTGATGTATTGGAGGGCATACTCAAGTTTTGAAAACTGAGAAAGGTATAGGATCAGAGAAATTTGGCGACCTCATTTTAGAAGATCATGTCTGACAGGTCCCATCCCTCCTCTTTGGCACCAGTCCAAGTTCTCTTCTCCACTGACACTGAAACTTAGCCTTTGGGTTTTGATTCATGGGTCGTCCATCTCCCTCAGTGTTGTACACATACGTGTATAATACAAAGCCTGGCTTTGGTTGCAGAGATTTAAAAGTGCACATCTTGCCTTCTCTGCGTACTAGCTGTGGGACTTACGGAAAGTTCCCTATTCATATCTTTGAGCCTCAGTTTTCTCCGCTGAAAAATGGGAATAACAATTTTTACCTTTGTAATGTTGGTAGGAGGCCTGAAAGACACAATGTGTATGAAGTGCTTGGTGCTGTCGAGTAGGGGCTCAAAAAGTACTATTATTATTAGCATCATGATTATTTATCTGATTATTTAATGGTGCAGATTCTACTTGATCTTCAAAGATGCTTGAAGGATCTTCAAGGATATTCTGAGATACTCTCCTGCCTTGTGTTCTCTCTGTTCTAAACCCCCTTCTCCCCAGTTGGAAAGCATTTGTCTGATTGAACAAACTCAGCACTTACTTGTTTATTGTTTTATGTTATTGACCAGTTTGAATTTGTTGACAGCCTTGTCTGCTATTCCAGGGACTGGGCCCTATCTCATGTCTGGTCTAGGGGATTGTTGATGGTTCTCAGGTGCAGAGGCTTGAGTTAATCCTATTCCCCAGTTAGCAGTCTGTTATTGCCATGGGCCCTTACAACGTCCTTTGCGTGTATTCCTTTACTTTCCCCACTTACCCCTATTCCCAACTCCTATCATCTCCCACAGATGCTCACTTTCATGGGTTTGAAATATGCTTAAACATGCTTTTATCCTTGCAAAATATGTAGTGGTGCTTTGTTAATTTACATAATTTTGTTCATATTGCTGATTCACATAAAATAATATTATGCCAAAATGTCTTATTTTCTTTCTCAAATTTTTCCCTCACTGTTTTTAAGCTCTATCCATGTTGCTACATATACATCTAGTTTGGGTGTTTCTAAATGCTCCAGGCAATTCCTTAATATGCATTTGCCACATTTCATGTGTTGAATCCCCTGGTGATAGACACAGACTTTGCTTTTACCTCCTTGCTTCTGCAATGCCATGATGAGCTTCCTTATCTCAATGGACAAGGATCTGTGAGAATCTTAAGGATGGGACATGTCTCTTAGGGTCTGTGTGATTCTTTCTCTGAGATATAGACCCAGGAATGGGATTGCTGGGTTATAGGGTAGGGACAAACTCAGCAGAGCTGGGACAAGGGTGGGTTGACCAAGGGCACACAATTTAAGGTGGCAATCACTCTGTGGGACATGCATGTTCACAGGTGTATGAAACTCTCCTCGTCTGTTTTCCAGAATGGCTGATCGCATCATCAGTGCATGAGAGTCACTCAGTCACCACACCTTTGCCAGCACTAGGTGTTATCCACCTTTCTAATTTTTGTCAGTATGATGGGAATACAGTGGCATTTCATCATTGTTTCACCTCCTGCTTTTTATTCTTTTATAGGGTCTCTGCTGGTTTGGGCAGAGTGTGGGCACCTGCTAAGTGAGTGCAGGATGGCTTTGATGGAATATTCAAGGTGGTTCTGACTGATCTATGATGCAATTGCAGCCAACACAAGGCAGAATTGAGTGCCAAAAGGTCTTTTGACATTCGGTGTTCTTCTCACTAGACTGTGAGTGTGTGTTTCCATTTGCACTGATGATTTTATTATGGTGTACACTCTGAACTGCACAGAAATGCATGTTTCAGAATGTCAGCTCATCATCATGATGACGAAAGCCATTGTGTATTTGCTTTCAAATAGTAGTGATGACAACAACAAAACCAAAACCACCACCAACTAACCCTTCCACAGAATTTTTTTTTTTTTAACGAGCAGGGCTCTGTTAGTATTTTAGCAGGGCACTGAAAGTATTTTAGCTTTTTTAATGCTTGCGACAATTTTATGGGGCTATGTTCTACTATTATACTCATTCTATAGACAGTGAAACCAAGGCACAGAGAATTTAAAACTTCTTTAATATCATACAGCTTGTAAATGGTAGAGTCAGGAAAAATTCAGTCACTTGTTTGGGTGCTCAGGTGACAAATATCTGGATCAGAACACGTTGGAATTTTGGCTTTATGAAGACAGGTGTAGGGAGTGAGTTATCCAGATCTGTGAAGGCCACAAGTAATTCCCTTGTAGCAAAGTGAGATCCAACTGAAGTGCAGCAGATACAACCCAATCCCGCTGCTCACACTACACCTAAGGTTGCCATCCCAAAGTGCTGTCTTACCTAGCAGCCTTATCAAATTCCAAATATTTTTGGCTGAGAAAGCAATGTGTGTTTTGGGATCAAAAGTTATCATATCAATCATTTGAAATGGAGGTATGTGAGACATCAGAAGCAGAGTTCATACGTGGTATTGCTCCAGTGTTTCTCCTTCCCATCAGTTTAAAATGGCCTTTCTGGGGCACCTGGGTGGCTCAGTTGGTTAAATGTGTACTTTCGACTCAGGTAATGATCCCAGGGTCTTGGGATCAAGTCCCGCATCTGGCTCCTTGCTCAGCAGGGAGCCTGCTTCTCCCTCTGCCTCTGCCACTCCCCCTGCTTGTACTCTCTCTCTCTGACAAATAAAAAAAAAATCTTTAAAATGACCTTTCCTCTTGGGAGTGTTCCTATCTCTGCAGCAGTGACCGGGGTCTTTGCTGATGAATTTAGGACCTCAATCCTCTCTAAAATCACTTTTTCCAGTTGAACTTTTTGATGATGGTGCCATAAAAGAGAAGTTTGATGTTAAACAGTTGGGTCAGGGATAAAGTCTGATCCTTAGATTTATTTTGTTTGACCTGAATAGTGTTTTCTTCTATTAGAAATTTCACATTAAGATCCAGATTTCCAGATTCCTTTGAAAAATTACAAGGGTTGGCAATTTGGGTCTGCATTCCTGAATGAATCCATCCCTCTGAAGATGAATGGAAGCAATTCTGTTAGGTGGGACCTGTAGCCTCTACTTTCTCAAGTCCCCACCAAACCCCCTTATTTTTAATTTTTTTAGAGAGAGAGGGTAGGAGGAGGGAGAAAGGGCAGAGGAGAGAGAGAGAGAGAGAATCTTAAGTATGCTCCACGCCCAGGATGGAGCCCAACTTGGGGCTTGATCTCACAACTCTGAGATCATGACCCGAGTGGAACGAAATCAAGAGTTGGATGCTTAACCCACTGAGCCACCCAGGTGTCCTGCATTTGCATTTCTAACTGATGTGGTTTTGGAGTATCGGTGAGGTGAGGTCCGGAGCCGACGACCCAAGAAGGAATTCTTGAGATGTCTTTGGTACAAATAGGTGGTTTATTAAAGACGGGGACAGGACCCGTGGACAGAAAGAGCTGCTGCCCCGGGGTTGGGAGGGGTGGCTGATTATATACTACGGGATTGGGGGAGGTAAGGAAAAAGGGAGGTTTCTAGAAAGATCTTTCATATGTTAAAGAAGATTCACAGGTTACCGGAGGCCTTGCCATTGTCAAGTTAAGGTTGTTTTCCCTCTAGCAAGGCATTAACATGAAGATAGTTGGGAACTTCCTGGAGGAACATTGCACTCTGCCCCGCTTCCAGTATCTGTCAATGGGTTATAAGGACATTTAATTGTATCTACATTTCCTTCTGGAAGCTAGGCCACTGATAGAAATGCTTTGTTCTTGTAAATTGCTAAGACATTTGTAAACTGAGTCTTGCAGGATTGTGATCTCTCTAAGTTAACTATTTGCTTTTCCTTTAGGACAGCCAGGAGTGCATGAGGAATGTCACATATATCCCATGGTTGGGGCAGGGAGTTGTGGGGTGTCAGCTTCTGCTTTGTCCTCAGCTTGCCTTCTGTTCCCTCATCATAACCTCTGTTTTAAGGGATATTTTGAAGATGGGAATTAGGAAATTGTTTGGAAGTTAATGAGCCCCTCATCCCTCAAATAAGGTTGGATATGGACTGTGGGGCTATCTTCCTCAGGTTGGGCTGCTATAACAAAAATAACAGAGACTGAGGGGCTTATAAACAGTGGGAATTTATTTCTCACGGTGCTGGAGATTGGGAGTTTAAGACCAGGATGCCAGCACGGTTGGGTTCTGGTGAAGGCCCTCTTCTGAGTTGTAAACTGCTGACTTCTGGTTATATCCTTACAGGACAGAGAGCAGACCTGGGAAGCAAGCACTCTCACTCATCTTGTTCAGGAGGGCTCCACATTCATGACTTGATCCCAAAGGCCCCACCTCCTCACACCATCATGCTGGGGATAAGGGTTTCAGTATAAGAATTTGGAGGTGACACAACGGGGAGCATGGGAACGATGGAGAAGGTGTGGGGTAGTTGAAGCAGGACGGGGTGGGGCATTCTTTAAAGTGAAGCTCCTTGCAACTTACCCTGCTTTCTATCAAGGAGGGGGATTTTGCCGGAGCTGTCTTCTGATGGGAGTGGTGAATGAGAAGGCTGACCCCTGAGGGCAGATTTGAACTGGAGACATTCTGGGCTAGAGGTGGGGAGTCTGGTTAGGAGGAGATGATGTGGACTTCCCATTTTGGAGAGAAAGATGATTTAATTTTTTAATTTTTTAATTAACATATAATGTATTATTTGTTTCAGGGGTATAGGTCTGTGATTCATCAGTCTTACAGAATTCACAGCGCTCACCATAGCACAGACC
>NC_138377.1:118654792-118685448 GCF_054177405.1 Leptonychotes weddellii | reverse complement strand
AGTGTAGGAGGGTTCCCCTTTCTCCGCATCCCCGCCAACATCTGTCATTTCCTGACTTGTTAATTTTAGCCATTCTGACTGGTGTGAGGTGGTATCTCATTGAGGTTTTGATTTGTATTTCCCTGATGCCAAGTGATGTTGAGCACTTTTTCATGTGTCTGTTGGCCATTTGGATGTCTTCTTTGCAGAAATGTCTGTTCATGTCTTCTGCTTATTGAGAAAGATGATTCTGCTCTTGGATGTTGCAAAGGGCCCAGTGAGGGACCCCTCCACCACCCCCCTCCCCAGGACTCGGTGCCACCTCTCTTCAGCGAGTTGAAAGAGAGGAGCTGCCTCTTCTGACTGGCCTCCTTGGAGCCATGAGCCCTTGATTTGGAGGTTTACTCTCCTGCACACTGGAATAAGCAACATTCCTGGCTGTGGTGTTCATGAAGGTTCTGCTCTAAGTTTTATTGTGCTGCATCAGACTCCCAAAGGTGATTATGTACTGAGAGCCCCGAGACATCTTTGGAGATGTCACAGGTGGAGGTAAGTATCAGGTTTTCTTCCACTCAGGACTGTTCCCTGACCAGTGAGTCACAGCAGTGCGCACACATCAAGAGTCATATTTGATGTGGGAAATTTAGGATTAGGGTTCGTAGCTGACAGCCAAGAAAGAATTCTTGAGACATCTTTGGTGCGAAAAGGTGATTTTATTAAAGCACGGGGACAGGACCCGTGGGCAGAATGAGCTCCAATAGGGTCATGAGGAGTGGCCCATTATATACTTCCAAGTTGGGAGGGGTTGGGGAGAGCGTAAGTCTCTAAGGAATTTTGGAAGCAAGGTTTCCAGGACCTTGAGAGGGCTAGCTATTTTTGGGAAAAGGTCATTTATTACCGTCTAATAAAACCTTAGTCATGAGAACCTTCAGATGTATATCGGTGGGCCATATGCTTGCGGGATGATTGCCAACAATCTTGGAGGGTTTAGAGATAAAGAAAATTTCCAAAGGAATTCTTATACGTTAAAGTAGACTTACAGGATTGTGGGGGCAGGGGTCAGACTAGAATTGCCTTTTGCCCTTAGCAAAGTATTAACATCGAAGCAGTTGAGGCCCTAGAGGAATGTCACTATGCCTGTTTCAAGGACTTGTCAGTGGGCTCTAGGCAGTAAGGAAATTCAATAATTTTTCTTCTGCCTTTGTTTTCCCACATCAATATTTACTATTATAGCCAGGGACTCCTTCATAAAACTTATAGGGCTCCACCTTAGAAGCTAGTGTCCAATGTAACCATAATAACAGAATAAGCAATGGTCTATCTTATTTTAGACATTAGACGAAGTCTTTTCAAAGAGGGTTTTGCTGGTAGAAAATTCTATCTTGGCTCAGGCCAGTGGTCCTTTTGGAACCTGACCGAATCAGGCTACCATCCAGCTTCACGTCACATCCCTTTATTAGTACATTTTTCATGACTCCTTGCTATAGAACCTTTGTGTTTCAATGGCAGTTTGTAATTTGTGGGTGAAATGGTGGTTTCTGGCATCATATTACAGCTGCAAGGTCTTTTGCTTAAAGCCACAGGAGTGGGACATTCATTACCCTGAAAAGTGTAAGGGAGAACTTGTACCACCCTGGCTTCTGCGTCTCTGAGCAAGCAATGTCATTCACTCTGCCTACAGTTTCCTCCTCCGTTCTGCATCAGGATGACTTTTATTTGTCCTTCAAAAATCCACCTTGGTGTCCCCTGGTCTACAAACCTTCCTGACCCTCCAGTGCTCCCCTGCTCCATTCCCGTGTTCCTCTAGAACCAAGCGCTTCTTTCTAATTTTGCATTGATTAATCTAGTTGTCTAAGTGCCTCCCCAACCCACCTGTAAGCCCCTGAGGGTGGGTGGGACTCCATCTTGTCCTTTCATGAAGGATTTTCCTGACCAGATCATCCCCCCCCCAACCCTTTCCCCCCTACCTCTGCCTGGGTCAGGTGCCTCTTCTCATCTTCCCTCAATTCTACTGACCCTGATCAGAATCATCTGTTTAAGTGTTTCCATCCAGACACACCTCTCTTGTTCCTCTTTGTATCTGAGCACCTCGTGGGGTGTCCTAATCCTTGACACATTGAAGGTAGGTGACCAGCTCATCTTGGTTTGCCTGAGCGTTTCTAGGTTTTAAAATGGAAAGCCTCACAATGGTGTCCCTGGATATATACCTGAAAAAAATCAAAAGCTTATACTCAAACAAGTGGCATTATTCACAATAGTGAATTTATAATAACAACTTATTCACAACAGTCAAAAATTGGAAACAGCCCAAGCGTCCATCAACTGATGGATGGCTGAACAAAATGTGGTAGAGCCATTGGATGGACTATGATTCAGCCATAAAAAGGAACAAAGTACTGATACATGCTATGGTGTGGATGAAACTCAAAAAAGTTATGCTAAGATCCAGGAAGCCATATATAGAATGTCACATTTTATATGATTGCATTTATATGAAATGTCCAGAGCCGGCAAATCCAGAGTCGGAACACAGGTGGGGGGCTGGGAGGAGGGGGGAGAATGGACAGTTAACAGCTTAATGGGTACAGAGTTTCCTTTGGAGGTGGTGAGAATATTTTGTAACTGGATGGAGGTGGTGGTTGCACAACATTGTGACTTTAGTAGAGGCCCCCGAAGTGTTCCCTTTAAAATGGTTAATTTTATGTTATGTGAATTTCATCTCAGAAAACAAACACACAAAAAGTCTTGCAAACTGGGATGGTTCTGTGCCTGTCTCTTGAAAAAGAAATTAAGAGGAGAAGGGAATGGTGCTTCCGTTATGAAGTCAAACCCAAATTTTCAAAGGTTTTAAAGTAGAATCTGCTGGCGGGGGTGGAAGGTCAGGCCACCCTGGCTTCCCCTTTGGGGTACACTCCCTGACAGTCACTGTAACCTGCATCCTGGATCCTGAGGGGCCTCGAGCCTCCTTTCACACGTGGGCCCAGCATGGACAAAGTTCCCTCTGGTTTCCCACAGCCCAGCCTAGGAGCTTGGATCTTTAAAGATAGGCTTTAGAGGACAATGAAAGGGAAACATACTCCATGAGTACAAGAGCACTTTAGAGAGCACAGACTTCTGCTCTTGTCATAGTTACCTTCCTGGGGCAGGTTTGAAGGCTCATGTTGGCTCCATGTTATCCCAGAGAAATAAGCATATGCCCCAGAAATTCCTAACACTTAATCCTATCATATCAGAATAAGTGCGTTAGAAAGGTTTCCTTTTTCTGTTTTCAGACTGGATGTCCCCCACCTCTGGGAAGCAAGACCCTGATGAAGACCCTCAAGGCATGTGTGTGGGGAGGTAGATGGAGGCTAATGGCTCTTCTGACCTCTTTGGGACCCCCAGATTCCCTTGTGGAGATTTTTCTTTATAGGATTTTACTTTCCAGGTTGGTGGATTGACTGGGAATGGCAGGTGAGGACCCTGGAATGAGAACCACATGAGTGTGGCAGATTCTGGAGGGAAGCTGGTGTGTGGGGTCTGGGGCCCTGGGGAGTGGGAGGACTCCCGCCTGTGTGGAGGACCAGCTGGGCTGCCCGCTCCTGGTAAGGTTGCAGGAATGGAGGCTTCTCTGCCCTTGAGACTGAGTGACTCTGTCTGCCTCGTGTCTGCCTCGTCAAACACCTGCCAGCCCAGCCGTGCACACCGGAGGGTGGGCCATGTCTTTGTCACTCACAGCAGCTCCGACTTAGCCCCTGTGAGCAGAGGAGGGGAAGCCAACAGCGTGTGCCAAGGAGGACTTTGTAAAACATCCAGAAGTGGTGCCTGAAATACACAGGCTGGAAAAGATTTCAGCAAGAATTATGACCATGTATCATAGTTTTTGGTGGCCGAAGTAACAAGTCACCAAAAAGTTGGTGGCTTAAAACAACAGACATTTATTCTCTCATGGGTCTGGAGGCCAGAAGTGCAAAAGCAAGATGTCGGCAGGGCCGTGCTCTCTCTCTGAAGGATCTAGGGGAGAATCCACTTCTGCGTCTTCAGCTTCTGGTGGCTCCTGGGACTCTGGTGTTCCCTGGCTTGTGGATGGGTAATTCCAATCTCTTCCCCCATTGTCACATGGACTTCTTCTCTGTGTGTCCTTTCTTTTTTTCTATTTTTTTTTTCTTTAAATGAGGACACCAGTCTTTGGATTAGGGCCCATCCTCATCCAGTATGACCTCATCTAAATTAATTATATCTGCAGACACTCTATTTTCAAACCAGGTCACATTCCAAGGTTCTGGGTGGGCATAAATTCTGGAGAGAGGCTACTCAACCCATTATCTCATGAAAGGAGATTTAGGCATAACAGAAGAATACTTTCTGGTACTAAAAAAATGTAGCTTGCCAGCTAAGAAATTCAACAGATAAATGGAACAGGAAGATGCAGACCTGAATTAATGGCCGGGAGACCAAGAGGAAGAAATCACTGGAACGGAGCAAAAAATTCAGAGAAGGAATTCTCATGGGACAAGATAAGCAGCTCGAAGGATGGATCCAGGGGCCCAACGTCAGTTCCACAAGGCAAAAAAGGAACAAAAGGAGGTGAGTTAGAAATGAAGCAAATAACAGAAAAAGAAAACATTTCTTAAGCGGAAGCAAATTCTTTGAATCTTCAAATAGAGAGATTATGCCAAACTCCAGCTGAGATTATGTGGAATTGAGACAGATTCATGCATAATCTGGGAAAATCCTGGTAAACTTCAAGGATAAAGAAAATCCCACCAGCTAACAGACATAAGCATTCAGCCCGAGGACTCTTTTCCCATACGTTTTCAATTTCTCTATTGATTGGTTTGCTAAGCCATTTGTTGTTATTTAACTTTCCGTGTTTCCCTGACATGTTTGCAAGTTCTTGATAGTCGGGATGATGTTTTATTCATATTTCTATCTGTTTTAACATCTGGCCGTCCAAAAAATGGATGCATAAGACCAGGGAACTAAGACACCCTAAAATTCAATTTACGATAGTCCAAGAGGCACCTGGGAGGCTTTGCAGAAGCACCTGGGCTACGGATGTGGCTGGTACTCTCGTGCTTTTGCAACGGCCTCAGGGGAGTCTCAGCTTTGGTCCAGGAAGTCCTGAGGCTGGTGAGAATCTTAGGGTTGGGACGATGATGGAAGGGAAGAAAGTCCTGTAGAGCAGAGCAGGGCCAGGGAAACCGACCTGTCATCCCCCAGTCTCCTCAAGACTGACTCGGGGGTGAGCATCACTGTGAGACAACTATGTCAGCCTTGTGCTTCACTCCCAACGTCAAGGCCTGAGAGATGGGGTCCAGCCTCCTAGGAAGAGAGATTTTCAAGGGCTAGGCAGGAATGGTCAGCTTTCTAGCCTCCGAGGTATGACCCAACTCTTGGTGTATATAGGAGTTAGTCAGGAAATGGGCACAAGCCCAGGCACAAGGATGGGGTAAAAAGGGTATAAAGGCAGGGATGGGAGAGACCGTAGTTTGGTTGGCAAAGTAGGTGCTGAAGTTCACGCCAGTTTGGGTCAGCGCTTTGGGAGTCGGGCAGGCCTGCGTTTGACCCCTAGCTGCTCTACCCACTGGCTGTGCAATATTGGACAAGTGCTGACGTTCTCCAAGAATTGTCGTGAGGATAAAAAGACTCTTGAATAAATAAAATATAAAAATAAATCAAAGTGTTGATGCAGTTACAGGTACACAGCAAGGACTCTGGAAGCAGTATTGGTTCATTATTAGTGTTTGTTTCTCTGCTTTTTTTTAAAAGAAGATTTTATTTATTGAAAGAGAGAGAGAGTGAGCAAGGGGAGGAGCAGAGGCGGAGGGAGAGAGAGGGGAAAGAAACTCAAGCAGACTCTGCGCTGAGCATGGAGCCCAATGCGGGGCTCGATCTCGCGACCTTGAGATCATGACCTGAGCTGGAACCAACTGAGCCACCCAGGCGCCCCTCTTTCTCTCTCTCTTTTTTAACAGTTACAACGCCTTTTCTAGATCTCATATCTGGTGGGCTGGGAAGGCTCGTGTATCCTCTGTCCAGGTTGGGCTGACTCAGGACATCTGAGGTTTGGTGATTTCCGTTGTGTGGGGTGTTGGCAGAGTTTGACAACCGCGCACTGCTCTGAAGACACCCTTGTTGAGCTGCATCTCAGAGCAGATAGAAAAGCTGGAATCCCCACTCCTTTTTTTTGGCTCTTTATTTTGAAATCACGACACTGGTCACCATCATCTCCTAAGTTTGTTCCCTTTGAAGGGCTTTGCAAACCATTCTTTCATCATCTCTCCTTTTAAAGAAAATAAACTCCAAGCTCACAAGGGATGTGTTAATGTGCATGTCTTTCCCCCACGCGAACATGAAGTGATAGCTTCTGTCCTCCCTCTCTGCCTCCTTCCCTCCTTCCTTTCCCCTTCCTGCTTTCCTCCCTCCCTCCCTTCTTTCCTTCCTTCTCTTAATTCCATGTATTCATTTAATAAATACTGAATTTTTGCCTGGTGAAGTACACTGAAATCAGTTTTGTGTGAGACCCTGAAATGAGTAAGATGTGATCTTTACTCTCAAGGTAGTCACTGATTGCTAGGGGAAGATTAAAAACATGCAGAAAGAGAGAAAGTGATGATTGATGATGATGATAGATAGATGGATAGATAGGTAGGTAGAAAGGCTATGAGATGTACGAGATGTTGCTAAGAGATGCTAGAGGCAGGAGCAATCCCTTCCCCCTAAGTAGAATCCAGGAGCTGAAACTATAATGTCACACCTGCCATATGCTTGTTGGCCTAGAGATTGGGTTCTTGCTCTTGCATACTGTACATTATCCTTTTATTTATTGGAGAGCCCAAGGAAGTGGGTCCTAAATGTAAGGCTTTGTGAGATTAAGGACTTGCCCAAGGACACATCATTTGCAAGGGGCTGAGATGAAATTCTCACCCAGGGTCATGTCACTTCTCTCCTAAAAACCCTCTAATGGTGTCGCTTCACACTCCAAGTAGAAGTGAAATTCTTCTCCCTGGCCTGCAAGTTTCTACCTGGCCAGGACCCTCTCAAACCTCATGTGCTCCAGACACCCCCATGTTCCTGAAGTTTCGCAGATCCCCAAGCTCATCTGTGCCCTAAGCCTTTGCTCCTTGGGTTCCCTCTCCTTGAAATGCTTTTCCTCCTTGTAGGTCTCAGCTGAAGGCCCCCTTTTAGAGAGGCCTTTGCAGACCACCTGAGCTTCCTTGTTACACTCTTTTGTCTAGACCATATTTTATTTTCTTCCCAGCCCCCATCGTCTCTGGATATTTTACATCAGATGTAGGATAGTCCCAGCTCATGGGACTCTCAATGAAGAGATGTCAGTTGGGGGAAAAAAATAAGTGTCAGGTCCTAGAATTGGATGTGGAGGGCATTTAAGAACAGACAGAGACAGAGAGAAAGAGAATTCATAGGGAGGATCCAATCTGACCGGAGTACAAGACCAATATGCTAGTGGCAGAGCTAGAAAGGCACATTTGGAATAAGGGGCCACCTCTCCTTCTCAGTGAGCCTGAGCCTCCGATGTCAGGTTAAAGAGTTTACACTTGATTTGCTAAAGTGCAGTTTTGGCAGGGGAATTAAGCCTGTGAGAACGAGCTTTATATCATTTTGGCATGGGGGTAATTGCAACCAGTGTTTTAAAAATATCTTATGAATCATGAATGGAAGGTCCGTTTTGCTTTTTTAGACATTTTCATGGGTCATGCACGATTCCCTTTTCTTGATGGAAGAGGCAGGGCGAAGGGAAGTCCAGGCGTGTGTGGTCCCACAGGACAGACCACGTGTGATGGGATGATATGCTGCTCGTCTATGGTGCCCTGGCCAGAATTCAAGTAGGGAAAGCCATCCTTCAGAGAGCGCACCCAAGTTTGACCTGACTGTCCAAACCAGGGAGGGGAAGAGACCAGATTACTCCCGGGGGTCATGGCGCAACAGGGAAATTATATTGATTCTGGGGCACCTGCTAGTTGTGCTAAAGAAGGCACCACAATTCCCGGGGAGGGGAGACGGGCTTTCCTAGGAGCAGAGCTGACACTACCTGTAGAAAGAGTCTTTTTCTCTCACTCTGATGTGCCTACAATTCCTCCAGGCTGCAGCAGAAAGATGGCAGCCCTGACCTTGGCATTATTTCCCCTAAACCAGCGTTTCTCAGACATTTCCATCAAAGGTGCCACCCCCTTGGAAGAACCCGACACAGTTCACTCCAAGCATGAACTTTCTGTGAATATTTTTATGTTTTTTAATTTATTTTTAAAATTTTTGCTTCATTTGAAAACTATATGAATTTTGCATTTTATATTCATGTCTGGTATTGAATAATGCTTTAAATTATTATCAGGTAAAAAAACATATATAAGTTTCTTTTTTTTCTAACTAAATCATTGAATAAAATGGATTTTCCCAGAAAATAGGCTCTGCGTACACGGAGGCTTTGTATGAGTCCACGTTCCACGGAAAGAGGTGAGGTGGGCAGCAAGAACCACTCCAAGCAGCTGTTGGCTCTGGAGGTCCACAGAGCTGGGGGATTTCATGTTGCAGGACTTGGCCATTGTGTCCACTAACCGACGGGAACTCTTCCCCGATGGAGACGGCTCATTTCCTGGGAGTTGAGAGGCGTGAAATGGCAGTGGGAGAAACTGTGGACTAGGTTGACTCTCGTCAGCGTCTTTATGAGCCTAGCTGGGGCTGGCAGATGCCTCGCATTAGCATTATTTAGACATTAAGAGATTCTAATTGGAGACTAACATGTGTCCTCATCACAGTTGACCTTATTCATGGAGTGGCTGACGTCTGAAGGTCAAATTTGCATCAGTGAATTCTCTCCTCTAATAACCACTTTAATATGTAAATAACTGATTTGCAGCAGGGAAGAACGTACGTGATGTTCTGATGATTGCTTGAAAGACGCAGCTTCCTTCCATACACAGAGACGGAAGGACTGGTAGGTTCCTCCCTGCAGTTGTGAGCCATTGGCCAAAGGACTGAGCTGGAAAGAAACACATTTTACCTCAAATCAGCAGATATGTAGAGAGTTCCCACTTTGTGGACATATTTGGCGAAGCACTGAGGGAGACCAAGGTGAGGAAGACAGGTTCTTCCCCCAGAACGCTTGAAGCTGTTACAAGGTGGGATTAGAAAGGTGCACAAATCAGTACCTTTCACAATGTCATAGGAGAAATTATAAGGGAGAAACACAAGCAACACTACTTTGCCACTCTCTCTTTCTGGGTCGGGGTGGCAGGCATCTGAAAAGGTGTTATATTAATTAGTGATGTGATTAGCTCCCAAACCCAGCAAGCCCTATGGCTCTGAATTAAATGGATAAGCTGGAGTTGACTCATGTCATGAGAAGTTTGGGGAGGTAGTTCAGGGCAGGCACAGTGACTCAGCAGGGCCTCAGGCTCTTTCTAGCTTTTCCACTTCACCAGCCCTAGTGTGGAGGCCTTGGTATTATGCTGGTTGCCTCATGGTTACAAAATGGCTGCTTCATCTCCTAGGCCTCAGGTCCACATCCTAGGCAGCGAGAAGGAAGCGGGAGGGGCAAAGGGGAAAAAGAGCTTCTCTTGAAGAAGCTTTTCTTCTTCTTTTTAAAAAAATCCTGGAAGGAAAGCCTTTCTCAGCACACTTATGACTGTATCCAAACTGGCCATCCACGGTTGGAAGGTAGCCAAGGAGGAGAGGATTGTGGATGAGCGTTGGGACACACAGTGGTGTCCACCATGGTATGTTGGAGAAGACAATGATGCTTGGTACAGGTAGAGATTTTGACCGATGTGTATGTGTGTGTAGGGGGAGGGAGTAGCATGAGGGAAGATAGAACAACATGATGGATAATTAATAAAAAAGCTGGGAGAGACACCGAAGCAGGAGCCTGTGACTTTGCAGTGTCTTTGGGGAAGAAGAGGAAGCAGGATTGTTCTCCACTGTGTGTTGGTGGCAGGGAAAGGAGATGTGTGCAGACAGGCTGTGGAGCTGGGTCAGAGCACCCTGATGCAGCCTGACCTGACCCCACCACGGGCAGGGCTGGGGATCTAGAATCCCTTCATTTGGAGAGATGGATGGGGATTGTCAAGCCTGGGTGCACGGGAGCTGGGTTCCCACAGAACTGTCACATCGAGTGTGGGATAAAGGTCTCACCGATTTCCAGCTTGTTCATCTGCATTACTAACGAAGTGGGGCAGAGCTGAACAAACAGTGTTGTTGATCAGGGCAAGCTGACTGCTAGCGTGTTCAGTTATTTGTTTAGCAATGCTTCCTGAGTGCATACTATATGTTTGCCGCTGGGCTTCATGTGAAATTAGTACCACTGAGGCAGGTCTCTGCCTGCCAAGGGCTGTCATTCTGAAAGGGAAGACAGGATAGAATTAGTGAGCACTCTGGGCAGCACAGGATGATATCCCCAAATGGGTGGTTCAGACACGATGTGCACATAAGGAAGTTCAGAAAATTGGGTCACCGTGTCAGTTGACACAGTAAGTAAGGCCTCACAGAGGAGGTGATGTTTAATATGTGGATTTTGAAAAGATGGTAGAATGTCGATGGAAAGTGGGGAGAAGGGGAGCATTCTGGGGCAGCGAAGGAGGTGATGCAGGGAAGGGTCATCACCCACGTAGGAGAGGGAGAGGGATTGGTCCAGCCCAGTGTTGGGGAGGGATGGGTGAGAACCTTCTCAGAAGCTTAGAAGTATCAGTAAAATGAAAGCGATAAGACTGACCTGGGAGGAGTGTGGCATGGTCCATTGTGGCAATGTTTTATAATAAGAGCTGGTGTTCTGGGGTCAAAGAGGTCAAGGTTTCATCCTGATAAGTATGTGACCTTGGGCAAATAACCTAATTTCTCTGAGCCTTTGTGTCCTCATTTATAAAATGGGGATATCAATAGCATGTTTATACATTGCAATCATTTCACGTGTCAGGGTTCTGAAGGTTTTTGGAAATCACAGAAACATAGTCTGGGGGTTAAGCCTAAGAGGAGATTGGTAAAGAATATTCAGTAGTGCCTGGCTTTCTCAGGAGGACCAGAGAGCCAAGGTTGGAAGGCATGCAGGCTGCATTGGGGCCTGCCTTTCTCTGTAGGCCTGCTCCAGGACAGACACTCCTATGACCGCCGCTGGGCTGGGCCCTGCTGCTCGCCCTGCCAGGCTGGCCCTGGACACCATCACCCTCATCCCTGCCCCTGGATAGGGATGTCTCTGACATTCCTGTGATCTAGTTGCCCTGAAGGCTGGGAAGGTGAGTTCCAGTGCTCCAGCTTGGGGAGGAGAATTCTCAGAAGGTGGGGAAGTCCCTGAACATAGAAAGGAAATGTGTTCAAAGGTGTTGGGCGACAGAAGCATGACCTCGTACCCTCCAAGACAGCTCATCAGGGTCCTGTGAGGACGAAATGATTCAGTGCAAGTCAAGCACTTAACATGGTGCCCATGCAGTAAATGCTAGCTGCTAGCATTACTGATTATTACTAGCAAGTGTGGGGATGCCAAGGAGAAGCATGCAGGACATGTAGCTTTAAGTGCAGAGGCCGGGGCGCCTGGGTGGGTCAGTCGGTTAAGCGTCTGCCTTCGCCTCAGGTCGTGATCCCAGGGCCCTGGGATCGAGCCCCACATCGGGCTCCCTGCTTGGTGGGAAGCCTGCTTCTCCCTCTCCCACTCCCCCTGCTTGTGTTCCCTCTCTCACTGTGTCTCTCTCTGTCAAATAAATAAATAAAATCTTAAAATAATAATAATAATAATAATAAACTCATTAAGAAAAAAGAAAGTTGACTCAACAGCATGTGGAAATTGAACTTGTCTCAGGAGCACCCCCCCGCATTTAGTAATTTTAATTTATTGAATTATAGTGAGAAGTGTGACTACCCTATCTGTCTTTCCCCTGATGGGCCATTCATCACACAGACCTGTCCCTTTGGGAAAGATCCACGTGAAGGTGTCTGAATCAGAAGTTCGTGTGCTGAGCATGAACTCAGAGCCTGCAATTGAGGCATGGCCCATTCAGGCGGATAGCGCGGATTCAGGGGTCCCCTGAGCCTGGGCCTGTTTCGTACCTGACCAACAAAACCCCTGGACCGGGTGGTGTACTGGTAAGTGATTCAGAAAGGAAGACCCTGATTTGGGACATTTGTCCATTTCCCTAGTGTAAATACTGCCTCCACAGCTAATTTCAAGCCATGAACTTGAAGTGATGTCATTGAACGCAGTTGGGTAAAGCACCGGGTATGCTCTTGTGAGCTGGCAGAAGCTTCTAGCACATGGCTCCCCTGGACGGAACTGGGGTCAACTCTGCGGAGCGTGGCTTCCTGAAATCTCACTTTTTCTTCTTTTTAAATTACACTTTTCTCCCCCTCTAGTGGCAAAAGGCCTTTTGTAAGACCTTGGAATAAAGAGAGTTGAAAAAGAAAAGAAAACGCGACAGAGTAAACCACAACTTACAATTTAAATTTTTTCGTTTATAGTATCCTTTTCTCCTTTGACTCACATCATATAAAATTGATGACATTCAACCGTTTTGACCTATAAAAAAGGGAAATTTTATATGTGATCCAACATAATGCATTTCACAATGTATATAAAGTCTTACGGCTTACTCTGCATATACTGTTAGATCATAAACATTTCTCCATGTCATTAAATTTTCTTTGAAGGCATGGTTTTTAATGGTTGTCTTCTAGTAAATTGGATGTGTGGCCATAATTTATTTAACCATTTATATCATTGGAGGATATTTGAATTTTTTTTTTCCTCCTCTCTCTCTTTCTTTCCCTTCCCTTCACCTCTTTTTTTGCTATTATAAATAATGCCGATATAAACATTCTTATAACATGAATTTTTGTGCTTATCTCTGATTCTATCCTTAGGATACAAACTTAGAAGGGGGATTATTTAGAAGAAAGTCAAAGGGTTTGAGCAATTACAACAATCTGGATACATTAATGCCAAAATGCTTTCCCCCAAATAGTAATTTATCATCTAAGTAGCCACATAGGAAAGTGCAGTTTCCACCGCAAAACTGTCGCCAATGAATACTGCCTTTTATTTTATTTTTGTCTTTCCCAAGAGCCTTGGAGAAACATGGTAGTTAGAGGAAGTTTATTTCACAAAGTGAAGATTTGCAGCAATGAGGAGAGAAGAAATGAAGGGAGATTTTCGTCTGAACCTCTGTTCTGACCATCTGCCTTCAGCTTCCATGCTTATTTCAAAAAGATGGGACAGAAGCCAGGTCATAGACCCGTGGCCTAAAGCCATTTAGCGCCATCCCTCCATCCACCCACCTTCCACGACCTTTTCTGCCAACAGTGTGTCAACGGGTGGCTCTAACAGGTGAGTAAGCCTGTGGCCAGATGGCTGCTCATTTTTTATTTTTGTCATGATTGAGCTGAATTACTATCATTTGGTGTAGGTGACTCAGCTACGCAATCATAACACATTGTCAGAAGCAGAAAGAACTGGTGTGGGTGGCTTGTCAGGCCTTGGGCACAGGGCTCTGTCATGTTGCTGCAGCTTGCTTGTTTCCATTTATTTCCAACTTCGATCCATGACTTCTAGCATTGCCAGACCTGGCCTTTCACAACCCCCCTCCCCCGCCCCCGTGTGTCAGTGTGGGGGCTGGGCAGGGGCGGGAGGAAAGGCACGTGGGACAGGAATGTCATTACCTTGGCTTGGCAGGGAGAGAGTGAGAATATGGTTGGAGGGTGGAGGGAGGCATGAGTGGGGAGATACTAATTCTTCTAGTTCGGTGCCACTGGTCAAAGCTGGGGAGTCCGAGTGAACACAGTGTTGTGTTTGTCCCACCACCAGTGAGGAATACCAACAGCTGATTGTGCATTCAAGCCCCAGAGAGACAGGACTGTGAGCTATTAGGGAAGAAAGGGATCATCCAAACCAGATTTTCCAGCCGCTGAGTGGTCCATGTGAGGTAGGAAAGATGACGTTAGGGTTCGAAGCCGACGGCCAAAAAAGAATTCTTAAGACTTCTTTGATGCAAAATGGTGGTTTTATTAAAGCACGGGGACAGGACCCGTGGGCAGAAAGAGCTACACTGTGGTCATGAGGAGTGGCCCATTATATACTTTCAAGTTGGGAGTGGGTTAGGGATAGTGTTAAGTCTCTAAGGAGCTTTGGAAGCAAGGTTTCCGGGACCTTGAGGGGACTAACTATTGTTGGGAAAATGTCATTTATTACTGTCTAATAAAAGCTCAGTCATGAGATCCTTCAGATGTATATTGGTGGGCCATATGCTTGGGGGATGATTGCCAACACTTTATCTCTAAAGGAAATTTCTAAAGGAATTTTTATATGTCAAAGTAGACTTGCAGGATCCAGGAGGGGTGGGGGTCAGGCTAGGATTGCCTTTTGCCCTTAGCAAAGTGTCAACATCCAGGCAGCTGAGTCCCTAGAGGAAGGTCACTCTGCCTGTTTCAAGGACTTGTCAACAGGCTGTAGGTAATAAGGAAATTTAAAATAATTTTTCTTCTGCCTTTTTTTCCCACATCACATGGACCCACGAGAGGATTTTTTTCTTGTTTTGCAATGTCCACCCTAGCTTGTGTCTTCTGTTCTCTGGTCTCTGATTGCCAACGGTGGGTGCTTACGGCTCCTTGTCATAATCCTGGCTAGACCTTGCTGGGGAGAGATGTTTGCCATGTGCAGTGGCTGGCTGAGTCAGTCACATAGGGTGACATGAGAGGTGCTGGCCAGGTATGGTAGCTGGTGTCTCCATACACTGAGCATGATAGTCACCTTATATGGCTTCTATGAGGATTAAGACATTATGCTTCTTTAAAGCCTTTTGGAAATAAGATACAAATACATATTTTTTTGTTGTGAAGATAACATAAAATTTACCAGCTTAATCATTTTTGAGCGTGCAGTTCTGTGGCATTAAGCACATTCACGTTGTTGTGCAACCGTCCCTACCGTCCGTCTCCAGAACTTCCTCATCTTCCCAAACTGAAAGTCTGTCCCCATTAAACACTGATGCCCTATTCCCAACTGCTATCCTACCCCCCGGTAAACACTTTTTTTTTACCTTCTATCTCTATGAATTTGATCATTCGAGGTAGTTCATATAAATGGAATCATATAATGTTTGTCCTTTTGTGCCTGGTTTATTTCATTCAGCGGGATGTTTTCAAGGTCATCCATGTTGTAGCAGATATTGCAATTTCTCTCCTTTTGAAGGGTTGAATAATATTCCCCTCTATGTATATACCACATTCTGTTGATCTATTCATCCATCCATGGACATTTGGATTGTTGCCATCTTTTTTTAAGAAGATTTTATTTATTTATTTATTTATTTATCTATCTATCTATCTATCTATCAGAGGGGATGAGAGAGAGAGCACAAGCAGGGGGAGTGGCAAGCAGAGGGAGAAGCAGGCTTCCCGCTGAGCAAGGAGCCCGAGGCGGGGCTCGATCCCAGGACCCTGGGATCATGACCTGAGCCAAAGGCAGACACTTAACTGACTGAGCTACCTAGGTGTCCCTGGATTGTTTCCATCTTTTATTTTTATTTTTTTAAGATTTTATTTATTTATTTGACAGAGAAAGACAGCGAGAGAGGGAACACAAGCAGGGGGAGCGGGAGAGGGAGAAGCAGGCTTCCCGTGGAGCAGGGAACCCAATGCGGGGCTCGATCCCAGGACCCTGGGATCATGACCTGAGCTGAAGGCAGACGCTTAACGACTGATCCACCCAGGCACCCCTGTTCCCATCTTTTAACTATTGTGAATAATGCTGCTATGAACATGTGTGTTCTATTTGAGTGTGTATGTGTGTATACACAGATACATGTGTGTATCTATTTGAGTCTCTGCTTTCAACTCTGTTGGGTATACATATTGGGTGTACTTCTAGAAGTCTAGTTGCTGAATCATATGGCAATTACATGTTTATAAATATGTATGTTTTAAAGATGAGATTGTAGGGCAGTGTCTTAGTCTGTTTAAGATGTTATAACAAAATACCATAGACGGGGTGGCTTACAAACGACAGAAATTCATTTTTCATGGTTGTGGAAACTGGGAACCCCAAGATCAAGTCACCAGCAGATTCAGTGTCTGGCAAGAGCCCGCTTCCTGGTTTATAGATGGTTGTTTTCTTGCTGTGTACTCACATGGTGGCAAGGGCAAGGAGGCTTTCTGGGGTTTCTTTTGTAAAAACACTAATCCCATTGTGAAGACCATCCCTTTAAGGGCTCCCCTTGACCTAATCACCTCCCAAGGCCTGATCTCCAAATACTGTTACACTGGGGATTAGATTTCAATGTATGAATGGGGGGGCACAAATATTCAGTCCATGGCAGGGAGTGAAACTGTTCTGTATGATACCATAATGGTGGATACATGACGTTAAGCCTTTGTCCAAACCCACAGAATGTACAACACAAAGAATGAGCTCTAATGTAAACTGTGGACTTTAATAATAATGTCTATTGGGTGAGGTCAGGAGGACGTCACTGCTCATTGACCCATGAGTTGGACCTGGGCAATTGGAGGCTCCTCACCCTCTCCCTGTCCTTGGAATGTGCATTTTGCTTGCCTTCCCCCCTCCCAGAAGCTGCCCCAAGAATGTAGCCTTGAGAGAAGGATGTGGTGTTGAGATTACCTGGATGGTATATGTGACTGAACACAGTTAAGGCCTTTCTAGAGACTTTTAAGATTTGGTGGGCAGGTGCAGAGATGCCGTCTTAATGTCACCCAAGACAAGCATTGTATGCAAGTCCCCTTGCTTATTAAACCTTCCATCTTCCAGTTTGGAGTGGCTGCTTATTCTTCAGTCTCTCCCTGATTTCCAAGTATGGGGACCTGTTTCAGATGTCACCTGGAAACTCCCTAGTAGCTTGCAAACCAACAATATTTTAATATTGGCTCATTAACTGTGACAATTGTGACAAACTAAAGCAAGATGTTGACATTAGGGGAGACTATGGAGGGGATAGGTGGGAGCTGGGGTATATGGGAATTCTTTGTACTTTGGGCTCAACTTTTCTGTAAGCGTAAAACTGCTGTAAAAATAAAGTTCACTAATGAGAGAGAGAGCACATGCAAGACTGAGCACATCATGGAACACTTCATGGAACACTCATGGAACACTGAGTAGGTCCCACATAAATGCTTACTCCTCTTCCTTCACTTTCTCTGGCAATCAGACAGCCTTCTCTGGCCATTACACATCGTGGGCATTGACCTCTTCTAGGAGCCTGGGAAGGCATACCAGGGGCAGGACGGTGCTCTCACTCACCAGCTTGTTCCCTTGGGGTCCACTCTCTGGTACCCAATGCCTTGTCTTTGTCCATCGCTCCTAGTATCTGAACTTTCTCCTTATTTCTGGATACTTCTGTGAACTCTCTCACCCTTGCTCATGTCACACAGAAGAGGAGCTTTGCTCATGAGGGAGAAGGACATGGAGCTCTGGAGAAATCTAGTGACCCCATTAGGGTCCCAGAGTGTGGCCAGAGCACACGTAGGACCAGCTGCCACCTCCAGGGCACCTGGTGGGTGCCCCGTTTTGCAGCATTTTCCGGAGAGCAACATTGTCAGTGAAAGAGGTCACTGTGGAACCTTCTAGGTCTCCCGCTTTTCCTCAGGAATAAATAAAAATGACTTATTATGGTTTCTAAGTCTCCATTTGGGGCTTCCAGCCACACAGTGCCAGTTTGTCTGCTCCAAGACACAGATACTCTGTACAAAATAAAAAAAGAAAAAGAAAAGAAAGAGAAGGGAAACCCCCAGGTGTCATAAGGTGAAAGGTGGTTGGAGTCAGAATGGTAGAGATTTTACTGCTGATGGCTGACTGGGATTTTTGACTGGATAGAGGTTTTGTATCCTCAAGACTGAGACTCTATTATCTATTCAGTGATAACAGATCTAGCTGAGGGAAAGTTAAAGCAGGAAGGGAATAGCTAGAAGCCATCTACCCTTCATAAAGCCCAGAGCCTCAAAGAGCCCATGAGTCCTGGGGACTAGGAAAGCTCTTCTCACCTGAGTAAAGGTTCTTGAACGAAAATCTGCATCCAAACTGGGTGTGGGGTCCAATTTCACTGAAAGGCAAGGGATTCATATAAAAGTGGTCCAGACCGTTGAAGGTCCAGGAGCCTAACAAAAGCAAACCCAAGCTACTCTGTAATGATGTTTTACAACCCAGAGTACATCAAAATCCTATAGGGTATACAATACTTGCTAAGAATGAGCTAAAGCAACCATAATAATAATCTATTTTCCTCACAGATTGAACACTTTGAGACAAGGGATCATCTTATTTCATTCATTCGGTGCCCCCAGAGCCCAGGATCCAGTACGACTCAATGGATGTTAGCTGAAGAAATGGCTATCTCCTCATCTCCGCCTTTGGAGAGTACAGCTGATACGCATACTTTCTATTCTCTGTGTGTCAAGGTAGGACTGGCAAGTGGTCTGAGGGAATAATTCCAGGGTCTCCTGTCTGGAGACCTGGTCTTCCTTTTCCTTCAATGGTATAAGGGTCTTAACCACAGAATCTAGCATATGCCCATTTCATAAGCTGGCACAAGGGTGAAAGAAACAGAGTAAAAGTAACTTTCTGTTCAGAATGACCATCGGTACCAGAAAGTCCAATTTTTCCCCTCAAAAGCCTGTGACAGAGAACCCTTTAGGACTCCACGCCATATGCCCACAGAGCTCCCTACAGTCCAGCAAATCCTGTGGGCAGCCTGGTGAGGTGGGTAGACCTTGGACTTGTACCAGAAGCCTTGGGTTCAAGTTATGCCCCAAGCATCTTTAGCTTAGTTTTTGTGTGAATCTTTCAACTTTTCTGAGCTTCAGCTTATATCATTGAATGGGGTGGATAAGACATGGCCACTTGACCTCTCAGGACTGCTGGGAAGCTGAAATAACAGAGTGAGAACACTTTATAGAAGTTGAAGGGTGATATAAAATGAGGGAGGCTGGTCCCTGACATAGAGGAAAATGCTTCATGTGGTAGCATACAGTATGTGACAGTGTTAGACTGGGGGTGAGGGTGCTGTGGTTTGTAGGGATAGATCCCTGGAGGAGGTAACATACAGTAAGATTAGATGGAAGACTAGAAGTGGCCAAGAAAATGGGGAGGGGGGAGAAAAAACCATTGCTGGCAGAGTGAAGAGCACACACAAAGGTCTAGAGAAAAAAGCTCATGGCACTTTGGAAAATAGACCAGTGGGGTTGGATCATGTTCTGTTCACACTGGCTGCCTCCCCGAAGTCTGTGCCATGGAACTTTCTAGGTTTTGTCCCTCTGAGCTGTTGATCAATGACAGTGCCTCCCCTACCCCCACCCCCACCCCCACAGTCTGCTCCGTACCCTGCGTCCCTGCCCACTCAGCCTTTTTGGTACTAAGCTGTCCTTGACCTCACATCAACCCTTGCTCTATCATCTTCTGTTAAATTCAGATATCCCCAGTGCCGGGGGCTATGTCTCTCTCCTTTCAACACTCTCTCCTCTTTCCCAGGTGCCCCCAAACCTCCTATACCTAGCTCTTTTTATGATCCTCTTCCCCATTCATTTTCTTTTTCTCAGCTACCAGTTTATTTTATATAAGAGGTGAGCTGATGTTAAACAAGGTTAATTTCACAACCAATCAGCACAACACACTTGACAAGTATCTGTGAAAACAAGCATCTCAGGAAGGTTAAATCAGGCTCAGAAAAGGACTTTCTAATGTCAGGCTTGGAAGCGTTGAATCTGGAAGGAGACAGATAGTGGAATCAAACCAACACAAGAACAAGGTCCTAAATGAGTCAGCCATTCAACATGTTTTCTTACTCAGCAGGCATAGTGTTGGAGATAGAGGGACACACTGAAATGTCTAAGATTCGGTCCTTGCCAGAAGTATGTTCGAATTTATTTTAGAGAGATAAGAGGAAATTAGAAAGAAAGTAGAAAGAGCAAACAGCCAACATTTTAGACAGTTTATTAACTTCCCTTTCACACACTTGACTCCGAGCTAAAGAGAGATTATTTTCTTCAACCTTGTTGTTGAGTTTTTTTTCAGGAGATGGAGTTGGTGAGTATGTCATGGGCTGTGTTGAGAGTGTGGAGTCAACAGATAACATTGTATATGGTGCTCAGAAAGTCTGGACAAAGAGGGGCACTGGGTTTGCTGTGACTGCAGGATCTGGCTTCTTTGGAGTTTGATGGGTAGATTCTTACCATCATCTGTGGGGAGATACTTACAGTGATGGAAACTTGGAACTTCAAGAGCCTATGAAACCATCTGGTATATCCTCCCACTTAAGGATGGAATCCCTTCCATGGTGACCCTCTCAGGAAAACAGAACAGCTCAGGAGATAAAACATGGGGTTTTTGGAGTCACATGGATCTGGCCCAGTTCCAGTTCTGTCACTTATTAGCTGTGTGACCATGGGTGAGTTGCTAAAATTTTCTAAGCCTGGGATTCTTGAGTTGATCAGAAGTGTTGGTTGCAAGTAACAGAAAACCCCATTGGAATGGGTTTGCATGGTGTTTTCTTCTGACAGCAAATGTGTGGCTTTTTTCCCATCCCAACAACCCATTCTCCAATTATCTGACATCAACTGGGTGTCCAACAAATCAGGTCAACTCTGACACTATAGGGAGTTAGTACAGACCCCCTGGTTAAGGGTTCAATTCCACAAGACCACGCTACTTCATTTGCCAGTCAAAAATGGAGGCAGTCTGGGCTTCTGACCTACCAGCTATAAATCCAAAGGTTCCCACAGCTTCCCTTCGCAGGCTCAGTAATTTGCCGGAATGACTCACAGAATTTAGGAAAGCGCTTTACTTACACTGCCAGTTTATTACAAAGGATACAGCTGAGGAAAACCAAGTGCAAGAGCTGCGGTGCGTGTGCGTGGTGCGCATGCGTATGTGCGTGTGCGTGTGTATGGTTTCCATGCCTTCCTCAGATGGGCCACCTTCTCAACAATTCAACGTGTGCACTAACTTGGAAGCTCTCCAAACCTAGTTATTCAAGAATTTTTCATAGAACTCAATCTCCAGCTCCCTCCTCCCCTGCTCCCTTCCCCAGGAGGTCTTTCTGGTGAGCAGCCCCATCCTGAGGCTATCCAGGTGCTCCACCCTAAATCATTCATTAGCATAAACTCAGGTGCGACCCAAAGTGACTGTTACAAGTAACAAAAGACACTCCTACCACTCAAGAAATGCCAAGGGTTTTAGGGACTCTGTGCTAGCAACTAGGGACAAAGACCAAATATAGGCACTTTATTATACCACAGGGTTTAATTATGACAAGGGTTTCGGGAATGTTTGTCTTGTGTAATGGACATGTGCAGCGCTTGTTCGAGCTGCAGACGTGGCTGGTTTGGGAGTTCATTTCCCTCCTTTGCTCAGGCTCATCCTCCCTTCATGGTGGCTACATTCTTGGTCAGGATCTCTGCAAGAGAAAGAAAACGGATGGTCGGCAGCCTGCGACTTTTCTTCTTAGAGCTTAGCAACCTCTACATCAGAAAAAGGCTCTTTCCCAATAATTTCGGCAAAAGAATCTCAGAGTTTCTCTTTTTTGTCTGGCACAGGCCACATGTTCATCCCTGAGCTAACCATGTGGCCAGATGGGCTCCCCTCAAAATACAAGAACCAAGAGTGGGGAATGAGTGGTTCCTCAGAAGAAAGGAGAGCTTCTGTCACCAGAAGGAAGGAACATGGTGGGTGGCAGGAGTTAGCTCTCCGGTTCCTTCCCTTCTCTGTAAAATCGGGCAATCACCTCTTCCCATGGGTCAGCAGTTTGCTTTGATGCCTCTTCTGCCATAATCTACACCCCCAGGACTTCCTCCAGGGCTCTCAGAGTCTTTGTCCAGCTGTTTGTGATGGAGCCTCCAGCAGTTCCTTCAGGGAGATGAAACCAGAGTTTAATCAAGGTTCCCATTGGACAAAGATACTCCACCTTTTTTTCTAGACTTAAATGTATCCATTCCTCATCCTGGTTATACCCTGAGAATTTACAGAATGCAATATTCTTCCCTGGCCCGTATCATCTCACTACTTTATGTGTTTTTTATTCGAGCCTGTATTTCATCTGAAAATGTCAAAACATTGCCCACACATGGCCAGCACCCCGCCAAGAAGATAGAGTCACTTGATAAGGCCTGCCAAATGGGGTTCAGTGCTTATCTGGTCATGAATCACGAATGCTTTTTGGACAGATGGTGTAATCATATCTGAGAATAATGACCTTTCAAGAGCGATGCTAATTGGATCACATGGCATGAGAGTTTCACATCTGTTACAAGAGCACTCACACATGACAGACTAAGTTTCCTTAAACTTTGGTTTGTTTCTATTTCCAGAAGTGAGTATAGCTTACTTCGCTGTGTTCAGTAAATACCTGCTGCGTGCTAACTACATCGATTCGCTCTCTCCCTCCTTCACTCATTCATTCATTCGTCCTTCGGCCCAAATCTTCTCACTTCCTCCTACTCAACAGACACTGTTCAACGTGTTTTCACTCCGTGAAGCTTTCTTTCCAGTTAGGGGAAGGTGAGTAACAACCAAGTAGAGCAATAAATAAATAATATGAATGCACTAACGAGAAACACTATGAGCATGACTAATAGGGGAATCACGAGTGTGTGTGTATGTGTGCGTGTGCGTGCGCGTGTGCGTGCAGGAGATGGACATGGGAAAGCTGATGGGGACTAGGCAGCGAGTGACATTTATGCTCATGTCTGAATGATGACAGGGACCATGTGGTGACCTGGGGACAAGGATGCCTGGAAGAGAGAACAGGGAACAGTAAATGCAAAAGTCCTGAGCTCCAACTTGGTTTGTTTAAAGATCAAGAAGGGCAGTGTGGCTATGACCTAGGGAGGGAGGGGCAGAGTAGATCAGAATGAGGTCAGACATAGAAGGAGGGGCCCTGGTAAGGAGATTGGGTTTTATTTTCTTAAAACCTAGTACCGGTGAAGGCTGACTGTATGCCACTTAACGGAGAGTAACTCATGTGATCCTCTTGAAAATTATATGGGGTTGGTACAGTTATTAACCTCGCTTACAGAGCAGGGCACCGAAGCACAGGGTAGTTCAGGTTCGAACCAAGATCCAAACCCAGCACTTGGGTCCAGAATGGAAGCCACTGTGTGGTTTAACGCCGGGATGACATATCCACCGTACATTTTGCAAAGGTCTCTCTGGCTGGGACGGACAGCAGAGAACAAGAGGAAAGCAAGGACAAGAGTTAGGAGGCTGGCTCTGTTGAGGGCTGTGGCCCAGGGAGAGAAGTGGAGAGATTTGGGGTATGTTTTTGGCGTCATGACTTCAGATGGACTGGCTGTGCCTCGTGACAGAAATCAAGCATGACTCAGATTTCAGAGAAGGCAGTTCTGTCTCTGCTCTCACAAACTTACTGTCGGACGGTCCAGGCAAATGCATGTTTGTTATTTATGTTGAGCGCCGAATTCGGTGGTGATCTTGGCTTGTTCATCCATGCAATCGTGGGAATGAGTTTATGCCACAGAGAGAGGGGTACATCGTCATTAAGGAGGGCCTGGGGTAGAAACACACATGTTTATTTTCCTTGATCCTCCGCCCTTGGATTCTGGATCTACAAATGTAGAGTGAAGTCATGTTTTATTTCCTCTTCCTCCAGCCCCAGTGACCCAGGGAAAGTGCCGGGGGCTCAGTTAGAGTCGTGAGCCATGGCCCAAGCCGACAGAAGCCAGATGGCTTTGTTCTCTGGACGTCCTGAGCTCACAGTGTCCTGAACGTGCCAGGCTGCTCGCCCCTTCAGCCCTTCTGCCCCTGTGCTTCTCCTCTGCTGTCTGCCCTCCTCCTCACCCTTCAGTTTTCCCCTCAGCATCTAACTCCTCAGAGGGGCTATCCCTGACGCTTCCCAGCAAGCCAGCCCCAAGCCCCACTCCCCTCTTGCATTTCCACTTTGCTTTGGGTGTAACTGCACGCTAGCGATTATTTGGGTGAATGCTTACAGTCCCACTGGACTGCAAGCTTCTCAAGAGTTGGATATGTGTGTGTGTGATTGTGTTTGTGTATGCACACATGCCTGTGTGCGGATTTGTGTGCATGTTTGTGCGGCTGTGTTTTTATGTGCGTGTCTGTGTGCATAGATGTATTTCCTCTTGGTATCCCTATGTCTGGCCGAACACCTGTCATACACGAGCAAGGACTGTAAAAATGAGGTTTGAGGTTTTAGGTTTTAAACAAAGAAGTCAAGGAAGCATCGTGAAGAAGCAAAGAGAGAAGGAGCCACAGAGATACAAGTCATGCTTCAGCCTCCATAATCGGAGCTAGGACGGCTTCCTTGTGCCCTTGGCTCCCCAAGTGGGAACGGCGTGTGGGAAATCAGAGTAAAGACATTAACGCTGCAGAATCTGGCTCTTCCTCGGGGCAAAAATCCCTTGGCATACTGGCAGGTCAGGTTGTGTGGATCTTTGCTTCCACTGTAGCTCGTGGAGAGCAGGCTTTTCCAGTTGAAATGTTCAATCATTTTTCTTCTGTTATTTTGCCTCCCCTGGGCAAATTTACCTTCACACAATAATTACCTTATTCAGATTCTTTGAAAATGTCATTGGGTTTGATAGCTTCTCCGCTTGGATTTGCCCTCGTAGGCAGACGGGAGGGTTATGACAGTATTTACGTTCCATTATGCAGAGTGGGCAGAACAGAGAAAAATGGGGAAAAAAGAGGTAGGCTTGGAGAGATGGTTACTTGGAAGAAAGCAACAGTTTTGAAGAACAGAAAAAACAAGAGAGCCATCAAGTATGTTATTAAATATATTACAAAATTTTGTGTTTTCAAATGCATTCTTCTTTTTAGCTGTCCTTAGTTCATTCATTCATTCATGAATTCATCATTTTCCTCACTAGACTTCCACAGTGTATAGCCCACATGCTGTAAGAGAAAGGACCACAGACCTAGAATTCAGAAACAAGACGTCACTGTGTATAAGATCTGTATTGCTGGGAAGGAGGGGGAGTGTGCCCACCAGCAGGTCCCTCACACATTAAAAAGTCAAGGCTTTCCTTAACACCTGAGTAAAACCCAAGACCCTTCCAGGGTTTGCCTTGTAATTCCTGGGGAAGAGGAGTTCCATGATCCTCAGGCAGGGAAGATGGAGCTTGAAGACCCAACCCAGGGGAGAAGGAGGAGGATCTTGGGGTCAGGAGTCAAACTCCATGCAGGACTTTTGGAAGGGTTACCAATGACATGCATCTGTAAGAGGCCACCACATTTATCCCACCAAATATTTAGGGTCACAGCAGGTCACGGTATTTATGCAGGGGAGTAAAACAAAGTCTACCTAGGAGTCACAGTGTCTGTCCAGGAGAATAAAATATTATGACATCCAGATTCTATTTGCTGGGTGAGATACTTTTCATTTCCAGAATAGGTGACATGAAGGTCTGAAGTTACAGGATTGCTTTCCTGGCCATATGCTCCTTCACTGTATGGGTGTCGAATGTGACTTAAGTGTGGTCTCTCTCCTCTGGGTGTTCCACGTCTGGTAGGACAGAACATTGGAAACAGCCCAGACTTGAGAGCGACGGTGTTGTGTCTCTTAGCCTAGGTTACTTTCAGGAGGAAACGGGGAGAAATTTAAAAGCGGGCCCCAAAGCATATCACTTCTCCAAGCACGCCAATTGCGTCAATCTCATTCTGAACATCCATCACAAGCTCCCAACTAGACGGACAAGGAATCACATGGGCGACGGGCTTGGAGGCCCAGCAGAGCTATATTCAAACCCTCTCGCAGCTCGGATGCTGCCGGCTTGTGGGATTTCAGTGCTAAAGTGAGCTCGGTCAGGAACATACCACTGGTTATTGGTGGTTGCTGGGGCGTCTGGGTTTCAGAGACTGGAGGGTCAAGTTCCTGACGCAGAGGTGGCCTGGATGCTCAGGCCATGGGGGGCAGGCAACGACATCAGATTCTTGGCATTTCACCGGACTCAGCGCTCAGTGGACATGGTGGAGGCTGTTTTCACATCAGGCTGGAACTGCAGCTCATATTCTGAGTTTTACTTCTGGACACTTAGCATCCGATCTGTTCATCTCTTTGTGAGCTAACTGATATCCTTTAATAATTCCTGTTTCTGCTCAAACTAGCCAAAGTGGACTCTGTTGACAACTGAAAACCATGACTGGGCCACTGTGGATTTAAGAGACATTGTGCTAAAAATATGTTTAAAAGGGAGAATGGAAAGGAGGGAGGGAGGGAAGGAGGGAGGAGAGAAAAGCTGACCAACGGATTAAGAATCTGGAGGCTCTGGTTTTAGAACTGAGCAGTGACTTTGGGCAAGTTGTTTCTCAATTCTTATCTCTAGAGAATTCATAATATTATGAGTTAAGGTGTTTAAAAATTATTATTTTTTTATGAGTAGATTTTAAAGGTCCCTTCTGTTTTTTTTTTTTAAGATTTTATTTATTTATTTGAGAGAGAGAATGAGAAAGAGAGAGCATGAGAGGGGGGAGGGTCAGAGGGAGAAGCAGACTCCCCACTGAGCAGGGAGCCCGATGCAGGACTCCATCCTGGGACTCCAGGATCATGACCTGAGCTGACGGCAGTCGCTTAACCAACTGAGCCACCCAGGTGCCCCAAGGTCCCTTCTGGTTTAAACACCCTTTGAAACAATGCGATAGTTCAACGTTTTATATGATATTTACTTTTTGAGTCTATTTTTTGCCATCAGATGAGTAGAATAAAGTAAGATTTAGATGGGACCACAGTCACTGATTTGGATCAATCTAAGAAAAAAAAAAACAAACCCAAACCCAATATGGTTTTTTCTTGCTCCAGGAAACTGGAGGCAGGAGCCTCCCACCTTCCCCACCACAGAGCCGTGGCTCAGGGAAGCAGGCAGGGCTCCCCATACCTGGAGAATCCTTCTCCTCGGCTGGCAAGCTTTGCATTATGAAGCAGTCCATTCCTGTCTTCCATTGTGTGATATAGACATTTATCAAAATCCTCAGCATGGTTAAATCGGTGAACTGTGCGCCAGCCCATTTATTCCTATTAAGCAATAAAATGACAGAAACCAGTGACTGTCGCTGTATCCCCCCGGCGGGCCCACCTCCATTAAGGTGGGAAGACAACTTAGCAAAGTTTCCTTCAAGAAGACCACGTGGCCTGGCCCACTTGGTGGTGTGGCGTGTGTGTCAAGATGGCGGGCTCTCAGCTTAGTTTCTCTCTGTCTGGATGAAGGCACTGTCTTCCAGGCTGTGGAGTCAACACCCGGTTTCAGGGACAGAGGAGGCCAGAGCAGGTGGCAGCCTTGTCTGTCATGAGAAACGTTTCCACGCTTCCAAATTCTTCTCCCAACCAGAAAGGGAAGCTGCCTACAGCTGGGATTCCAACTGTCTTGGTTGGTTTTCTGTGTCAGCTTGGTTAATGCTTCCCTGTTGTTTGGTCAGACACTCGTCCGATGTTGCTGTGAGGGTATTTTTAAGATGTGAGTGACATTTAAATCAGTAGACTTCGAATAAGGCAGATTACCCTTCCTAATGTGGAGAGGCCTCATCCAATTACTTGAAGGCTGGAAGAGCAAAGACTGAAGTTTCCCAAACAGGAAGGAACTCTTAAAACTGCAGCGTAGAAATCTGGCCTGAGTTTCCAGCCTGTTGCCCTGTGGAATTCAGACCCAAGACCCCAACATCAACTCTTACCTGAATTTCCAGCCTTCCCTACAGATTTCAGACCTGCCAGTCCCCACAGTCTTCTGAGCCGGTTCCTTAAGATCTCTCTCTCTATATATATCTATATATATCCAATCTATGTCTATTGATACCTGATCTATATTTATCTAGCTCCTATTGGTTCTGTTTCTTCAGAGAACGCTTCTGATTAATATATCAATCCCGTGTTTTCTCCACTCATGGTGTTTTCTCTGTATTGTTAGTGTCTGCACCTGTAAAATGGGGATAAGACAACATCCCTATTTAGTCCACTAAGAGTTTTTGAAAATATGCTCCCATGATCTTCCGTGTTAGGATCTCTTCCCGGCTGCAGTCTTTCAGTAATACGAATGCCTGGGTGCCTTTTTAGAGTCTGGGTCAGCAGACTCAGGGTGGGTGGGCACTGGGCATTCAATCTTTAAAATGTGCCCCAGATGGGGTGCCTGGGTGGCACAGTTGGTTGTGTCTGACTCTTGGTTTTGGCTCAGGTCATGATCTCAGTGTTGTGGGACTGAGCCCTGTGTCGGGCTCTGCACTCAGCGCTGAGTCTGCTTAGGATTCTCTCTTGACCTCTTCCTCTGCCCCTCCCCCACTCACATGTGCTCTCTCACTATCTCATAAATGAATAAGTAAATAAATAAAAATGTGCCCCAGGTAAGTTTGACGCGAGGGAAGTTGAAGACCATTGGCTTGGTAATAACATTGGACTTTCTTCCCATCCCAGCAGTGTGACGATCTATTAACTTTCACCACATCACTCACCAGTCTAAATGCGTGGAACCTTCCTTCACACATTCCTCTCCAAGTGTTCTTGCACACACTTTCATCCGACTGAAGTCCACCCCACCACACACACGCTCCCCCACTCAGCAAACTCCCATTAATCATTTAAGACCCTGCAGAGAGGCGATGCTTTGCCAGGTCTCCGGGACCTTTGCCTATACGTCCAATGCCTCTGTTACGACGTTGATGGCATCGAACATTACCATATTACCATCTAACTGCTCTTCTCTGTTTGGTGGCAAACTTCAAAGTTGAGCATCACATCGTTGTGTCCTCATTACCCGGCATGATGCCTGACATATAAAGTTCAATAAAATTTTGCTGAATTTAAATTGCAAAGCGAGCTTCTCTTGTATGGATGCCACGCTCACCAAGCAACCTTTTGATAATTTGACTTCCCTGGTAGCTGCCATGGATGGAGGAAATGCATGTTCCAAGAGATGTGAATGTCTGTGCCGCATGACAGGGCATTTATTTTTAGCAGGGAATTAATAAATTGGAGTCTTGGTTTGCACATACAAAGTTTGCTGAATAAATGGCTTGCTTGTGGTCATAGCTCAATTATCCAAATACAGATGATCCTCCCAGCCTATTATTTACAGACTGATTTTTTATTTATTTTCTTGAATTGGCTCTCATTTTCAGCCCTGACTCGTTTCCTCTCTCATCCCTCCTGTGGATAATTGAAAGCTGGCACTGAATGTGGCCCCGTCAGAAAGGTAATTTTAAAAGCACTGATGTTGTGTCATTACTAATGTCCCTGATGGTTTGGGCTCAAAGCTAGGTGGGTCCCAACCCCATCCCTGATCCACCTTGGTTGCTGTGGCAAAATCTAGCTGGGGACAGTGTCTGCGTGGGTGCCCTCACTTCTTGGTTGGAAGGTGGGTGATGAAGATTGAGTCAGGCTGGCTGGTATAACTAGACACTGATCTTCCTCACATTGGGGTTTGAGACGGATGGGCCATCTCATGTATTTTGCTCTTTGGAGCTGCTCAGACTGCGGACATTTGCATTCTAGCTCAGTTGCATAAAGCAGGCTCTCTTTGGTAGCTGCTGAAGGCCACAGGCCCCAGGGCAGAGGACTTTTCCACAGAAGAACCCTGGAGTCAGTGCGGGATAGCCGGAGCCAGCTAGGGACCAGTGGGTATGGGTCCCAGCTGTGCCTCCACTGCCATGTGCTCAGAGTAAAGGTAATCTCTGTCTCTTGCTGTCTTTGCTCCCGATCTGGGATTCACCTCATGGTCTCTGTGTGCTGAAATTTAAGGATGGGGCCTCAGTTGAAGGGAGGTGAGACTGGACTGGCTAAATAGGTTGATGTTGGCCTCTAAACCTACCTTCCTCCAAACCATCACCTCATTTAGAAACCTCTTTCCTTGTCCTTGATTCCATCCTCCATGCAGTCCTGCAACAATCATGGGATTCTGCAGAAATCTGGAGTTCCTTCCCTGCCTCTCCTGCTCCAAATCTTCATGGAATGCTAGAGAGCCTTCTCCCTGGTCCAGGCAATGGTCGTTCCATGGCAGTCAGGGTGGGTCCCTGCCCCGCCTGCTTCGGTCCCTGTGCCTCCCCCTTGCCGTGGTCCTACCACCTGCAAACACACCGCGGGGCTGCCGCAGGAAAGAGACCACCTCCCAGCTTGCCTCCCTGTGCCTCTGGTTTTCATGTGGCTCCCACCCCGAGGAGTTAGTGATCTTATGCTGAAGAGGGGAGGGCAACAGGAGCTGGAGCAGCCAGCTTCCGTGGCTTGTGTAAGGCCACGTGATGAATTGATAGCATAGCTGTCCTGGAGACCAAGTGACCCCTCCAATCCTCTGTGTTTTCTCCCTGAAAGTCTGATTTGGGGAGGGGGGAGTGGAGGTCCTGATGCCTGGAGCAGCCGGGGGCAGGTCCTTCAGCAGCGGACAGACAGGGGGGCTCTGTGTCCTGTGGGAGTCTGAGAAGGCAGTGGGGCCGAGAGGAATCGGGGAGAGCAGATACGAAGTGGAGCCCAGAGGCTCAATCCCTTGCTTACTCTTTATTGTTCATAGTACTCTTTCACAAACAGTGCTAGGGAAAGGGCAAGAACTCTGGAGATATTCAGTAATGCATGCAAGGCCGGGGAATGAAAGGCCACAGTAAACACACACACACATACATACACACAGACATTCATACGTGATTCGTTACACAGGAGAGAAACGTATGCTGCAGGAAAATGACAAAGGGCCAAAGAGAATGAAAAAGGAACTAGAAACCACTCACATTCACTCTGCACTCTCAGAGACTGCCG
>NC_138377.1:118637252-118654292 GCF_054177405.1 Leptonychotes weddellii | reverse complement strand
AGCCGAAGGCAGTTGCTTAACCAACTGAGCCACCCAGGCGCCCTCATTTTTTTTTTTAATAGACAGAGAGAAGGCCTCGAATTATCCAAGAACTTACCCATCATCTACATGATTCCTTTTCTTCACCTTGACCTCCAGTTCAAGATCTCCTTCCCTTGGGTTCCTTCTGCACGGACATATTTTGGAACCATTTGCATAAGCTCATCCCTCATGTGCGTGGCATCTGGGTCAAGGGTCCAAATGAGGGCCTACCTACCACATATCTATATCTAAAAGCTAGAAATCAACCCATCAAACCATAAAATGACATGTTCTAGCCTCCTGCCTTGACAAATACCCCTTCACTTTGACCTGCAAGACGAGATGTGACTCAAATTCCTGGACTCACTAGTATTCTTTCCTGGACCATGGCAGCCTGGGGAGGGCCCCTGCACCTCAGTCCCTCGGCCCTCAGCAACCAACCCACCCCTGCTTTTCACAGCCCAGCTCTGCCCCACACCTCCAAGGGCCCTACACACATGCAACGCATGTGGATACCCTAGCCCACATGTCCAGGTTCCATCTGCACCATCTACCACCTGTCACCCCTAGATCACCCCACAGGCTTAGGGTATGCACACTGGAAGCACAGTCTGCCCTCGGGAGTTGGGCCAAGGGAAGAGACACACATCGGCTCTGAAAGTGGCCTCAGGCCACCAGATAGGTGATATCAGGCACAGAGTGGTGTGGCACAACTGTGGATGGACACAGTTCCTTAGCCCCAACCCTGTGGGGCCCCACCCTGCAGCAGGACCTGAGAAGGGTCTTCTAAAGCACGGGACCTAGAGGACGGGTCTAAGGGCATCACTGGTTTTGCCTGCCCAACATCCGTGTCCCATCTTTGGGGAACAGCACCTCAATTTTCCTTTGGGGACCCACTGTCCACTCTTCCAGTCCATGTGGTTCCCATGGGTCTCACGCTTGCCACTTGGGGCTGTACAGTTCATGCCCTACACAGGGGCGTGTGGCTAAGGGATGAGTGGGGCTGAAATCCAGCTGGGCCAAGCATGTGCAGCTTCAGGCCAATGGATCAGGCCCCTTGTTATTCACCGGCCCTGAAAGGTCACCCCACCACCTCTCCAGGGACCAGGCCTGCTCTATCTCTGGTCAGAGGCACCAAAATGATCACCAGCAAAAATACCTGACGGAGGAGACCATTTCAGTAGCAGTGAACGTAAAGAAGACCTGGAGACTGAGTTCTTTCAAAGCCCAATGGAACAACAGACTAATGAAGCTGAAAAAAAAAAAATTTTTAAGCTAGAGCTGCCCTCAACCACATTTATAGAAGTCTAGCACTCAGATCGAAGGAAGCTACAGATCCAATAGGTTTGCATTGGTCAGACCACATTGGAAAACTTACATTTTAAACAAATTCGCTCTATGAAAGACTAAAAAACAAACAATAATCAAATGCAGCCTCCAAATGCAGAAATGAGAAAATTCTATTCGTTCTTTAAAGATTTAACATAAAGGTTCTCAACCTTAGCTGCATGTTAGATTCAACTGGGGAGCTTTTAAAAATATTAGTGTCAGAGCCCAAACCCCCCTCCCCGAGATTCTGACTTAATTGGTCTGGGGAAGGGGGGGCAGGTTCAGGTAACAGTATTTTTTTAAAAGCTCCCTTGGTGATCATAATGTGCAGCCAGGAATAAAAACCATGGGTTTAATATGAGGCAAACACTTCAGGAAATGTGCGTGTTCAATAAATAGTACAAACGTCACCTAAACCAGTAGTCCCCACTCCAGGAGGACAGTCAGAAACATGTGAGGCAGTTTTGTGTGTGTGTGTGTTTTTTTAATTCAGGTCTGTGACCTGACCCTTAATCAACTGAATCAGAATCTTCTTCACTGAAGCCCAGAACCCAGCATTTTTTCAAAGTTGCCTGCTTAATTTCTTTTTTTTTTAAAGATTTATTTATCTATTTCTTTCAGAGAAAGAGAGAGCACAAGCAGGTGGGGCAGAGGGAGAGGAAGAGAGAGAAACTCAAGCAGACTCTACACTGACCTCTGAGCCGGACACGCTGCTTGATCCCAGGACCCTGAGATCATGATCTGAGCCGAAACCAAGAGTCGGATGCTTAACCAACTGAGCCATCCCAGGCGCCCCACCTGCTTAATTTCAATAATCAGCCAGGGACCTACAATAACATTTTCCTGTTAGGGATAAATATCAGCCTCATCTGGGATTCAACCCGGGTGTACAAAACTAGTATGGGGCTGAGAATCAGTATTTTAGAAGTTTCCCTTCCCTGTGATTCTGTTGTGTACCCAGCCTCTATCACTAACCTGGGGAAGAACAATTAAAACCATAAACATATTTCAATGGTTACTGTATTAGTTATTCATTGCTGCATAACAAATGATTCCAGTCTTTACAAAAAAAAAAAAAGTGATCTCAGTTTCTGTGGGTCAGGAATCCAAGTGTGGCTTAGATGGATCCTCGGAGTCTGGGTCTCTCCCAGGCAGCAGTGAAGGTGTCTGGGCTTGGCCATGGGGTAGACCTGGGTCCAAGCTCACTCAAGTGATCGTTGGCAGGATTCACTGCTCTCCCGTTGTCGGGCTGAGGTCCTCGGTTTCTCACTGGTGGTCACCTGGAGACCCTCTTCTGTTCCTTGCCATGTGGACCTCTGTGTAGGGCAGCTCACGGCTTGGCAGCTGGCTTCCTCAGGGTGAGCCTAAGGGAAAATGCTAACAAGATGGAAGTCACAGTCTTTCATGACCTAGTCACAGAAGGGGCATCCCATCCCTTCTGTGGTATTCTGTTTATGAAAAGCGAGTCACTAAAACGAGAGGTACCACTACACACCTATTAACACAGCCAACATCCAAGATGCTGAAAACACCAGCGCTGGCCAGGACGTGGGGCAACCAGAGTTCTCATTCACTCAGTGGGAATGTAAAATGGTGCATCCACAATGGAAGACAGCTTGATGGTTTCTTACAAAACTACACATCTTCTTACCCTATGATCCAGCAATCCTGCTTTTTGGTATTGACCCAAAGGAGTTGAAAATGTATGTCTACATGAAAGCCTGCACATGGATGTTTATAGCAGCTTTAGTCATGATTGCCAAAATTTGGAAGCAACCAAGACGTCCTTCAGTAGGTGAAGTAGGTTAAAAAAACAAACAAACAAACTGTGATACATCCGAACAATGGGAATATTATTCGACACTAAAAAGAAATGGGCTATCAGGTGGGGTACCTGGGCGGTTCAGTCAGTTAAGCATCTGCCTTCAGCTCAGGTCATGACCTCGGGGTCCTGGGATCGAGTCCCGCGTCCGGCTCCCTACTCAGCGGGAAGTCTGCTTCTCCCTCTCCCTCTGCTGCTCCCCCTGCTTGTGCTCTCTCTCTCTCTCAAATAAATAAATAAAATCTTTTAAAAAAAGAAAGAAAGGAATGGGCTATCAAGCCACGCAAAGACATGGAGGAAACTCAAATGCCTTTTACTAAGTGAAAGCAGACAATCTGAAAGGCTACATATTGTAGATTCTAATTACATGACATTCTGGAAAAAGGCAAAACTATGGAGACAGTAAAAAGATCACTGGAGAGCGGGGGATGAATAGGTGGAGCACAGGGGATTTTTGGGACAGTGAAAACACCCTGTATGATACTATAATGGTTGATAAATATCATCACACATTTGTTCAAATCCACAGAATGTCCAACACCAGGAGTGAACCCTAATGTAAACTAGAGACTTCAGTGATCAGGATGTATCAATGTAAATTCATCAGTTGTAACAAATGTACTACTTTGGTGGGGGATGTTGACAGTGGGGAGTTCTGTGCATGTGTAAGGACAGAGTATCTATGAAAATCTCTGTAGCTTCCCCTCAGTTTGCTCTGAACTTAAAATTGCTCTAAAAAAAGTCTTTAAAAGATTTTTTTAATTAAGTCACTAGCAAAAAAAATGTTTTAAAAATAAAGATGGTTTCAGTGAGAAGAAAAATAAAATTAAAATAAAATAAAATATAAATAAATAAAGTCACTAGCCTAGGCCATACTCTAGGGGAGGCGATTTTGCATGGGTATGAATGCCAATGAGTGGGGATCATTGGGGACCATCTTAGAAGTTGGCCTGCCACAGCCATGATGTTTTGAGCCCTCTCCCAACACCTGTCTAGGAACGCAGCACACACTAATTCACAGAGTCCTTAGAACAGTCTTGTGAAGAATTAAACATTCAAAAAATTAGAAATAGAACTACCCTATGATCCAGCAATCCCACTTCTGGGTATTTATCCAAAGGAAATGAAATCAGGATCTCAAAGAGATATCTGCATTCCCAAGCTCTTTGCAGCATTATTCACAATAGTCGAGGTATGGAAACCACCTAAGTATCAGACAACGGATGAACGGATGAACAAGGTATGATAGGACATACATATCTAGATATAGATACACGTGATGGAATATTATTCAACCATGAGAAAGAGGGAAATCCTGTCATTCGCCACATCTTGGAGAGAACTTGTGGGCATTAGGCTAAGTGAAATCAGTCAGACAGAGAAAAACAAATACTGTATGATCTCACTTTTAAGTGGAATCTAAAAAAGCTGAACTCACAGAAACAGGAAGCGGGATGGTGGTTACAGGAGCCTGGGGGATGGGGGAATGCGGAGACGTTGGTCAAAGGGCAACAAACTTTCAGTCAGAAGATGAATAAGTTCTGGGGATCTAATGTATGGCATGGCAATTATGGTGAATAATACTATATCATTTACTTGAAGGTTGCTGAGAGAGTTGATCTTAAATGTTCTCACCACACACAAAAATGGTAATTATGTGACATGATGGAGGTGTTAAGTAATGCTGTGGTAGTAATCATATTGCAATATGTAAGTGTATCGAGTCAACACAAATTCACACAGTGTTGTATGTCAATTATATCTCAATAAACCTGGAAAATGTTCTAATTAAAAAAAGAAAGAGGGGCGCCTGAGTGGCTCAGTCAGTTAAGTATCCAACTCTTGGTTTCAGCTCAGGTCATGGTCTCAGGGTCATGAGATCAAGCCCCGCATCAGACTCCACACCGGGCATGGAGCCTGCTTTAGATTCTCTCTCTCCCTCTCCCTCTACCCCTCCCCACTCCACTCGTGTGCACGCTCTCTCTCTAAAAAGGAAGGAAGGAAGGAAGGAAGGAAGGAAGGAAGGAAGGAAGGAAGGAAGGAAGGAAGAAAGAAAGAAAGAAAGAAAGAAAGAAAGAAAGAAGAAAGAAAGAAAGAAAAGAATCAAGAGATTAAGCTGATGGGGAATGGGGTGGGTTGGGGGATAATGTCCTTGAAGCCATGTGGCCAGTAGGTACAAATCTACCCCCCCCACCACCATTGCTACTAATTCCTCAGGAAGACACTTGTCCGCATAGATCCTACTTCTGCCCATTTGTGAGCAGAGTGCCTCCTACAACCAGCGGTTGGATAGAGCACTGGGGACAGACTCACTTGTGCATATCCTAAAGGGCTGCAATCCGGTTGCCTGGATGGGGGACAAGGGCAAAGGCACGCCTCACTTAGCTGGGCCCCGGCCAGGAGATGGCCAACACCGAAGCCCGTAGCTCCTGACCAGGCACAACTCTTGTGACTCCAAAGGGGATTTTGAACTTTCCATCTGGTCCTGCCCCTGCCCAGCAGAGCCCTAAAAACAGTTCCAATCAGCATGAAGAATATTCACCAGCTGCCCCAGTCTCCTGAGCACCTCTTAACCATCTTGAAGAAGTTGGACGAATAAGCTATCTTTCATTTGCCATCCCTTGGCATGAATTTTGCATTACGCTGAATTCCGTTAGGTTCAAGCTAACATTGTTCCCTCCCAGACAATGTTCTCCACTCACGGGCACATGTGTGCTTACAGGAGGGGTCCCCAAGGGTCCAGGGGCTCCTGGCACATCTTGAGAGTGTTTTTATGAACACTCAAGCCTTCAGTGCTTGGGAGTTAAATCTGAATATGAAATCGCTCTTGGATTTATGCTATTAATAAAGGGGGCTTCTTTCTCTTTGCATGAGAGAGAATGACTAGACTTTCAGCTGACTGTCTGGCATGGTTCAGCACCATGGAAAGCTGTGCGCCTAGAGGACAGGGTTGAGGGTGGCCTTGTGAATGGGGCAGAGGCCACACACACAGTGCTCTCAGGGCTGTGGGTCCCACTGGGTCTCTGTGCCCTCCACATGGGCCTGAAGTTAGCCCCATACGTCCTAAAGGAGGCCTATGTGAGGTTAATCATGCAGGGAATCTAACCCCTGAGCTCAAAGCATGGGGCTGCCCACGTAGGCATCCCCGTGTTTATCACTGCGTGCCTGGGAATGGGGAACCCCTCCATGCATTGACAGGCACACCCGGATGACCATTCACTCCACGGGCCAGCTCTGACCACACAGGTTTTATGAGAAGAGTGAGCACAGTGAGGACTGGTACACTGGAGTCTGATGCCGACATGGGACGGCACCAGGATTCTGCATCTCTAGCACACTGCAGGGGATGCTGCTGGTGCTGGTCTGTGGACCCCACTTTGAGTAACAGAAGCCAGCTCGGAAAGCATGGAATGATGAAGTGTCACTTCTGTAGGTGACAGGGACACAGGGACAAGGCAAGCCACCACTAGGGTGCCCAAGGCACCCACTCAGTCTGCCCTCCTGCCCTGAGTGTACATTTCTGAGCAGCCAGTGAAACTGAGAAGAAAGAGCACAGAAGAAGACTCTCACTCTCGTCCTGGTTCCTCTATTAGCCAGCTCTGTGACTCTGAGCAAGTCTCCCAGTCAAATGCCCCAGCTGCCACAGCGCGCCCTGTAACATTTAAGAGAAAGAGAGATCTGAGAGCATTCTGAAAACCATAAAAGAATACATAAATGCAAGGTCTAAGAACCATGACCTTGGGGCGCCTGGCTGGCTCAGTCGCTGGAACTCTTGATCTCAGGGTTGTGAGTTCGAGCCCCACATTGGGTGGAGAGATGACTTAAAAATAAAATCTTTAGGGGGCACCTGGGTGGCTCAGTTGGTTAGGCATCTGACTCTTGATTTCAGCTCAGGTCATGGTCTCAAGGTCGTGGGATCGAGTCCCATGTTGGGCTCTGGCTTTTTGGGGAATCTGCTGAAGATTCTCTCTCTCTCTCCCTCTGCTCCCCTCCACTCATGTTTGTGCTCTCGCTCTCTCTCTCTCAAATAAATAAATAAATCTTTTTAAAATAAAAAAAACAAAACCTTAAAAAAAAGGACCACGACCAAAAGCTCAAGGTTTAGGGCAATGTACTGAGCCCCAGCCTCCTCACCGGGCCCCATTCTCATTAGCAGCTGTGCGGGTCTCTCAGTGCGTCAGACACCATTAGCCATCCAGAGAAGTCCCATATGCTCTTCTCAGCGCCTCCTTGTGTACGCAGCCCGCGCCCCCATCAGCATGGTTATCCCTGAAGCAAGAGGCTTTCCAAAGGAATGTCAGGTCACCTCTTGGGTCTTCAAACCCTAAGTGCTATGTATGCCGTTCTTTTAAGCCATCAGCCCCTAAGGAGGTTGTAGGGAAAGTGTGTCCTTCCCAAATTGTGGGCAGTGAGGTGAAGACGAGTTAGTACCATCCCCATGTGATAGAGAAGGAAACAGAAGGATAAGGAATAAAAGTGGGGAGTGGGTCAGGACGGAGGGCCCTGCCGTGGAGTGAGGAAGAGGCACGGCACACCCAGGGATCACCAGGCGCCCAGCAGCCCCTGCATCTCACTTTCGGTTTCTACATCACTGCCCCGGCCGCCATCACCCCATCATCAGCAAACACACACTGAGACCCTGCTCCAGACCCAGTGTTCGTGGGGTGGGGGGCTGTTGGCTAGCAGACATGGTGATGAATCAAAGAAAAATAAAAACGCATCCCTTCTCCCCAGCAACATAAAGCTAAATGTAGGGATAAGTTATACCAAACACAAAAACCACAATAAAAGGCAGAATATGCCAAAGGCCAAGGACGCTAAGTGCTGAGAAGTCCTCTGAGGGAGAGGTTCCCGGGCTCCGACGGAGGAAGGCATTGCAGACCTGTGGTTGCAATGGAGGGAAAGAAGGAAAATGGTTCCATCACAGCAGCTCTAGCCCCTGTGATCAGGGTTGTCATCCTGTAGCAACTGCATTTTGTTGAAGGCCACGTGCTTGGCAGAGCTTGTTCAGCACTGGGGGCCTGGGTCAGCAGGAGTAGTCGGACAATGTCGCCCACCCCGGAGGCCAACGGAGAGCCGTCCCTGAATATTGGAGACCCAGCCACCAGGCAGCCACCACCTTGATGTACTTGGAGTTCTGGCCCCTGTGAAAAAATATTTGAGCCTGAACCCCACATTCAGGGGTTCAGACATGTTCAGATCGTTTGCTGGGCTGGGGATCCCCCTTGGTGAGGCCTGACCTTGAGGCCCAAAAGAAAAATCAGCCCAGGGGCACCTAGCTGAGAGCAGGCTAGGAAGCTGGAGTGGACAGGCCAGGAACAGCAAAAGGCTGGCCGGACCATCACTGTCCCTGCCTGCACCCTTGATGAAGAAGGCTGGGCTCTAAGGAAAGAACTTGGCCACTAGGGGCGCATGTGCATACACACACACACACACACACACACACACACACACAGCCGGGAACTCTGGGAAAGAACTGACAGTGAGGAATGCAAACCCTTTCTCCACCTGCTGGTAAGCACACTTCAGGAGGAAGGAGGGCTGGACAGAAGCCCAGGGTGGAGCCCAGAGGTCAACAGGCAAAGGACAGGAGAACAGCCCCTGCCAATTCTGTCTGCCCAAGCCTAGGACACATCTGCCACCTACCCACCGGAGGGGGATCCTATTACCTTCATTCCTACGAATGAGAAAATTCGATGATCAAGAAGACCGTCAGTTACCCAGGGCCACTGATTTCATCAGTGGCAAAGCCAAAGCCCATGCTGTCGGTCAGTGACTCCCGTCTAGGTGCAGCAAACAGCATCAGAACTAGCATTCAGGAGTAAACACTAATAAAGAAAATAAATTCCAGGGGTGCCTGGGTGGCTCAGATGGTTGGGCGTCTGCCTTCAGCTCGGGTCATGGTCCAGGTCCTGGGATCGAGCCCCACATCGGGCTCCCTGCTTGGCGGGGAGCCTGCTTCTCCCTCTCCCTCTACTGTTCCCCCTGCTTGTGCTCTCTTGCTCTCTCTGTCAGATAAATAAATAAAATCTTAAAAAAAAAAAGAAAAGAAATTCCATTATTAGAATCCTAATGAGTAAAAAAAAAAAAAAAAGATAGCTCATCTATGCCTGAGGTTTGAATGTGTAGCAAACTAAAGTCAAATTACCTTCATGCAGATCAACTCAGGACATCCTAAAAATTGCAAACTCAAGGTGTCCAGGGAAGTTCTAACGCAAAACTGCTCCCAACCTGCTGCCTTGTTTCTACATTTATTTCTGTTACACATTTCCTCTGCTGTGTTGGAAGTTAAATGGTAGTAGAGGAAGTGTTTAAATTCTTATCCCAAAGCAGAGAAGGGGAGTCAGCCAAATATAGAGATCTCTTATTTTCCTAATGAAAATATGTTATTTAGGGGCGCCTGGGTGGCTCAGGCGTTAAGCATCTGCCTTCGGCTCAGGTCATGATCCCGGGGTCCTGGGATCGAGCCCCACACCAGGCTCCCTGCTCCGCGGGAAGCCTGCTTCTCTCTCTCCCACTCCCCTTGCTTGTGTTCCCTCTCTCGCTGCATCTCTCTCTGTCAAATAAATAAAATCTTTTAAAAAAAAAGAAAATATGTTATTTAAAAAAGTTTGGGGGTCAATTCAAATATGCAAACTTTCTAGGAATGTGGAAGGAAGAGTCAAATGTCTACTTATAAGTATTTCATTTATTCACTTCAGTGCTAAATGTTTCACAGCAGCATAACTTTTTACATCATGTATTATTATAGTAAGTCTAAAACTGGGCCATAGTTCCTTCATGGCTCCACATTCATCTGCCAATCACAGCGTCCTTTACGGCCACTTATACCTGGGGTAGATGGTGCCTTTCTTAAATCTCGGTGTTCTAACTGGAGGAAGTGAAAGGTATAAATACAAAAAATGCAAAACCTAAGATAGATTTATGGAATTTGCCAGACAATTCTTCCTGGTTTTGTTTTTCTTAATTTTACAGAACCAGGAATTTTGAGAAAAAGTATGCACAACATTTCATATTGTTAGAGATGCCATTCCAGAATGATATCTCAACAAGTGTTGAAAATTTTTAACATTTCAACAATATCATTTCTTGAGAATTGCTTTTATTTTTAATTATCTCATTATTTGAAAATAATAAAATTGTAGAACTTCTGATCTTTACTGTGAAGAAGGTTTCTAAAAAGAATTTTTGTTGGGGTTCCTGGCTGGCTTAGTCACTGGAGCATGGAAATCTTGGTCACAGAGCTGTGGGTTTGAGCCTCAAGTTGGATGTAGAGATTACTTACAAATAAAATCTTTAAAAAAAGAATTTGGGGCGCACCTAGTTGGCTCAGTCAGTTAAGTGTCTGCTTTTGGCTCAGGTCATGATCCCAGGACCTGCTGAGCAGGGAGCCTGCTTCTCCCTCTCCCTTTGCTTGTGTTCTCTCTCTCTCTCTCAGTGTGTCAAATAAATAAATAAAATCTTTTTTAAAAAAGAAGTTTGTTGTCTTAATGTGTGCCAACTAAACTAAACCCAAGTAAGCAAAGCTCTAACAAGAAAGCTAAAGAGAGTGGTATATCAGAAGCCGCCTAGGCATCTGTTGATAGATGAATGGATAAAGAAGATGTGGTATATACACCCCCAGAATATTACACAGCCATAAAAAAGGATGGAATCTTGCCTCTTGTAACAACACAGATGGACCTAGAGTGTATTATGCTAAGTGAAATAAGTCAGACTGATAAAGACAAATACCATATGATTTTACTCATATGTGGAATCTAAAAAGCAAAACAAGTGAATAAAACAAACAAAAAGCAGAATCAGACCCATAAATACAGAGAACAAACTGATGGTTGCCAGAGGGAAGGGGTTGGGGGGATGGGCAAAATGGGTGAAGGGGAGAGGGACATACAGACTTCCAGTTATGGAATGAGTAAGTCACAGGAATAAAAGGCACAGCATAGGGAATATAATCAATGATACTATATATTGTATGGTAACAGATGGTAGCTACACTTGGAGCATAGGATAATGCATAGAGATGTTGAATCACTACATTGTACACCTGAAACTAATGTAACATTGTGTGTTAACTATACTCAAATAAAAAACAATTTCTTTAATGTGGTATATTCATGCCACAGAATACTATTCAGCAATAAACGAGGAACAAACTATTGATGCATGCATCATGAATCTCTGGGGAATTATGCTGCATGAGAAAAGGCAATCCCAAAGGTTACATATTGTATGGTTCCATCTCAGGACATGACAAAATTCTAGAAATAGAGAACAGATTCATGGTTAGCAGGGGTTAAGGAATGGATGAGGATGGGAAGAAAGCAGGTGTGGTTATAAAAGAACAACAGGAGGGACCTTTGTGTTGATGGAAATGTTCTGTGTCTCAACTGCATCAATGTCAAAAACTTGTCCATGATATTGTACTAGAGTTATAAGATGCTACCAGTGGGGGAATGTCAATAAAGTGTACATGAGGTCTTTCTACATTATGTCATAACTGATGTGAATCTACAACTAGATCAAAATTAAACCTTTAGGGGACACTTGGGTGGCTCAGTCAGTTAAGTGTCTGCCTTGGGCTCAGGTCATGATCCCAGAGTCCTGGGATCTGTCCCATGTCAGGCTCCCTGCTCAGCGGGGAGTCTGCTTCTCCCTCTCCCTCTGCCCCTCCCCCTGCTCATATGCTCAAGCTCGCGCTCTCTCTCTCTCTCCCATAAATAAATAAAATCTTTTAAAAAAATTAATCCTTTAGTTAAAAGAAAACTATAGGGACCTTTTGGGTGTCTGCAATGGTTGAAAAAGTTGAGGTGATGAACAGTCTTTAAAAGTTCAATTAAACCACTTTGGGGTTCAAATCTAAGAAAATGAGAAGACATCCTCAAGTATTTTTAATATTCTGAATATTCTTAATATAAAAGAATTCCCTCTGTGGATAAGGGAAATTGCATATAGAGCTTTATCGGTTAGACCTTGTGTGGATTTATTGGACATTACCTCACTAATTCCCATATTGACTTTCCAAGACTCAGACTCTGATCAACATTTTATAGAGAAAATTATTCCTCAGAGAAGTAAAGCGGATGTTCCCCGGGTCACACAGCTAGAAATTGGCAGGTTTGGGATTTGAATCCAGGTTTGTGTGGATTTGTGTATTTTCCAGCCCCAAATCTGCTAGCCATTTAAAGAAATAACTATGATTCCCAGGAGTAGAAAACCTTTCAACTGCAAGCCACTGACTCACAATAGCAAGAAAAGGAAAAACGAAGTAAAATCAAAGCCCACTCTCAAGTAAAAAGCAACTTAAGTAAATTTTTAGAGACAAATATACATGACAACTAAATGCAATGTGTGATCCTTGATTGTCTCCTGAACTGTGAAAATATTTTCCTTATGATATGAAAGACACAAGTGGGACAATTGATGCAATTTGAATAAAGACCATTGATTAGATTATAGTATTGGATTGATGTGGATTTCCTGCTTTTGATAATTGTACTGTGATTATATGAGAAAATGTCCTTGGTTTTAGGAAATACTGAATGAAGTATCTAGAGATATCATGTCTACAACTTATTCTCAAAAGTGTTACCAAAAAATATTGAATATCTGTATCATAACAGGAGGCAAAATTTGGAAACTGTGAATGAAGGATGTATGGCATTTTTTGGTACTGTTTTACAATTTCTCTCTAACTCTGAAATTACTTCAAAGTATTTTCAATTTTTAAAAAATTCTAGGGGTGCCTGGGTGGCTCAATCAGTTGAGCATCTGCCTTGGGCTCAGGTCCTGGGATTGAGCCTCTCATCAAACTCCCTGCAGACTCCCTCTTCAGCGGGGAGTCTTCTTCTCCCTCCCTCTCCCTCTGACCCTCCCCCCCCCAGCTTGTGCTCTCTCTCTCTCACTCTCTCTCTCAAATAAATAAATAAAATCTTGAAAGAAAGAAAGAAAGGAAAGAAAGAAAGAAAGAAAGAAAGAAAGAAAGAAAGAAAGAAAAAGAAAGAAAGAAAGAAAGAAAGAAAGAAAGAAAGAAAGAAAGAGAAAGAAAGAAGAAAGCTCTGCAAAAACATTGCCCAGGTCCCTTTTTTCATGTTTTTTCTCTTTTTTCCGTCTGTCCATGAAAACTAAAATTAAAGAATGATTGGCCCCAATGAATAGGCTGGAATTCCTGAAAAGCAAACATAAACTCTACACTGAGACAAGCCCTCAACAGGTGTAACCTGTTTACCTGCAGGGCACCAGCTAGGACCAAAGAGAAGGCATTTCCAAAAGGCTCCCTGGCAGCACAGAAACGGGATTCAGAGTAGCTGGTTTCTTTCCAGAGCAGCATTTACTAGCCCTCTGCAGGATGAGGCACCTGGGATCCCTGCAGGTCTAGGAGCCGCGCCCGCCCCCCACCTGCGGCCAGAATCCAGGAAGTCACCGCAAGCAGTATAGAGTGAATATGGAGCACCAGCACCCTGCCGTGAGAAACGAGGAAGCAGAGAAAGATCAGGGAGCTGGGCTTTTGATCAAATCAGAGAGCTAGCAAGGGCTAGCCGAGCCACATTCTGGAAACATATTTTATACACAGAGCGTGGGATACTTACATACAAGAGAGAGCGATTATAAATGTCTAGACATATAGTAACACGTAGAGCTGGATGTCTGGGCTTATGTAATATTTTCCATCACCATGTCCCTAGAACACCCACAATTCAAGCAACCCGGGCTCCCCACCAGGCTGAACTCCTGCAGCGATCTCTTGCACCAAAGCAATGCAACCTGCAGCCCACCCCTAGGTTCCCAGCATGCCTCAGACCCTTGCTTCCCAGCCACATGCATTCAAGAACATTAGAGTCCAAGCCAACCCAAGAAGGTGGTTTGTAACTGTATCAGAAGGAGCGATTTCTCCACTCTCCAGTTCTTACTGCCTCGCACAGTATGATAATGTTTCCTTGATTCTCTCTCTATCTCTTCGAGGGCTGCGTATCAACAGTCCCTGCTGCACAGAGCTGACTTTTCTGAACACTCAAAACTGCTACACACACACATACCAGAGGACAAGGCCAAGTCTCCCCATAAATTTGTAAGCTTGTTGCCATGGAGACAGGCTCTAGGTGCTCCTAGTGTGGATCAGCAGTACCACCTAGTGGGACATTGGTATTCTACATTCCCCGAACCGTTCAATGTTGGATGCAAGGGGATGCTTTTTTTTTTTTCCCCACTTTTTTAGCTGTCTGGTGTTTTCCTTCAATATTTCTAGGGATCTGTCCACTAATATCTCTTCAACCAAGTTTATGGAGATTCTTTGCTTCCCACATACAGAAGTGGTGCTCAAAATCAGATTTGGCACTCATGTTCCATCTCATTTTCCAAATGTTCTGCTCTACTATCCCATACCTAGCTCTAAATAAGTCAGGAACTGAGGCACCTGGGCAGCTTAGTCAGTTAAGCATCTGCCTTTGGCTCAGATCATGATCTCGAGCCCCGCATCGGGCTCCTTGCTCAGCAGGGAGCCTGCTTCTCCCTCTGCCTCTGCACACACACACACACACACTCTTTCTCTCTCTCTCAAATTAATAAATAAATAAGTCAGGAACCACTACAGAGGCCCCCTGGATATCACATAAAATGACAAAAATAAGCCAACACCTGACGTATAGGAGAAGATGTCTCATCTGGGATCTTAAAAGTGATAGAGTCCTCCTCTATTGTTTTGTTCATTTGCTCAGTGACTGTGGCTTCTAATCCACAAAAGTGGATATGCAAGAAGTAGGTTTTCTTTGTTTTCTATAAATGAGCGTACCCATTCCATCATGGAGCAGGAAGTTGATATCAGTAAATTCGGGTGAGTCCTCGGGGTCCACCCTCCCATCTGTCTGCTCATCGAGGGCCAGCCATGACCTCCCCCTGCAGAGTGTGCTACATCCACCCGGGGCCAAAGCTGCCCCTACTGTCCTTCCTGTCCCCCCCACCCCATGATGCAGGACTTCCCAGTGGTAAAATAAGAGGGAAACCCTCAGTGATTATCTTCAATTAATAATCTGCCAACCAATATTTATCGCGCTTATGGGCATAACATGTTGCTATATGTGGTAAATGAAGATGAAAATAGATGGCTTTGCTTAGGCTCATGGGCTTCCAGGAGGAAAGACTTTGTCGATGGAGAATAGGAATGCTCCAAGCAATTGTTGCAAGGGAGACAGAGGATCATGATCCTTTAATAAAATGCTTGAGCCAGGTGGGTTTCGGAACTCTGAATGTGTCAGGTTTTAGGAAGGTAACCAGTCCATACGTTATATATTTCATAGTATCTCCACTGGGTTCTAGAATGCCACCCATAATCAGTCACCCCCATAGTTCCGCAGCAGAACTCGGGAGAAGTGAAGTGAAATAAAGACAACCAACAGCCTCGGCTAGTTCAGGCAGGACTTGCCACTAAATGAGGGTTAGCACCAAAAAGTTTCGCTTTTCATAATTTTCGCTTGAGGTAAGATCTGGAAGTGAGCTGGCCGGGTGGCCAGGTGGCAACCTCACAGAGGGAGAGGGACCAAGTCCAGGGACACAGATACAGGTCAGCACAACAATGTTAGGGCAGCCCCAGCTGGAAATACTCCACCAGCGACTTCACTCTTCAAGATTCCCAGCTCTGCCTCAAAACTCCCCCTTTGTCAGCAAAATGAAAACGGCAACCTAATGAGTAGGAGAAAATATTTGCAAATCATATACCCAATAAGGACTAGTGTCCAAAATCTATAAAGAACTCATAAAATGCAGTAGCAAAAATAAATAAATAAGTAAATGAGCAATCCAATTAAAAACCAGGCAGAGGACCTAAATAGACATTTTTCCAAAGAATACATACAGACGGCCAACGGGCATATGAAAAAATGTTCAACATCACTAATCGTCAGGGAAAGGCAAATCAAAACCACAATGAGAGATTGTCTCACGCCTGTTAGAATGGCTAAAATCAAAAAGACAAGAAATAAGTGTTGGCAAGAATGTGAAGAAAAGGGAACCCTTGTGCACTGTTGGGAACGCAAATCAGTGCAGACGCTACAGAAAACAGTATGGAAGTTCCTGAAACAACTAAAATTAGAACTACCATATGATCCAGCAATCCCACTTCTGGGTATTTACCCAAAGAAAATGAAAACATTAATTCAAAAAGATATATCCACCCCCATGTTCACTGCAGCATTATTTACAATAGCCAAGATATGGAAACAAGCTAAATGTCCATCAATGGATAAATGAATAAAGAAGATGTGATATAATGATATAGAAGATATAGTATAGCCATATATATATGTGTGTGTGTATATATATATATGGTATGTGGTATAGTATATACCGTATATATAATATAGTATATAGTGTAGTATATACTATATAGTATACAGTGTAGTATATACTATATAGTATATAGTGTGGTATATACTATATAGTATACAGTGTAATATATACCATATAGTATACAGTGTGGTATATACTATATAGTATATAGTGTAGTACATACTATATAGTATACAGTGTGGTATATACTATATAGTATATAGTGTAGTACATACTATATAGTATACAGTGTAGTATATATATACATTATATACACTGTACACTATAGTAGATATATATATACACTATATATATATATACCATACCATATATATAGAATACTGCTCAGCCATAAGAAAGAATGGGATCTTGCCATTTACAACAATATAAATGGACCTTGAGAGCATTATGCTAAGTGAAATAAGTCAGACAGAGAAAGACATGTATCATATGATCTCATTGATATGAGGAATTCTTAATCGCAGGAAACAAACTGAGTGTTGTTGGAGTGGGGGGTGGGGTGGGAGGGATGGGGTGACTGGGTGATA